>NC_080079.1:4366810-4666810 GCF_949987535.1 Balaenoptera acutorostrata | reverse complement strand
TTTCAGGTATAAAAGGAAGGCTGTGAGTTGAATGTGTTAGGAAACTAGGGTGAGGTGTCCTGGCCTCTGGTGGATGAGCTCTCCCGTTTTCCTCCTGCTCTCTGGTCCTTAGGAAGAACCACACCTGCTGTAAATTCTGTCTGTGGGTTTTTCTACAGTGTGTGGGACAGCGCTGTGCATACCTGGAGAACTTTGGTCCATAACAGGGATTCAGGGAACATTTTGTGAGTGACGCGCTGAAGGTAATGCTCTCACACTTGGACTTTCCAAAGTCGCCTTTCTTCCCCAAATCTGCATTGTTGCTTTAGAGCAGCTCTGAGGGTGGAGCAAACAGCTGTGCTCAGAGCCCCCAGGCCACCCAGAAGCCCCCTGCAGACAGTCCTGTTGGAGGGGGGCTGCTTCGTGTCTCTCTCTGCCCGAGGGACATCTCTGGTCACAGAGGATATCTGGCCTGCATGTGGCCCAGCCAGAATTTCTGGGGACCCCAGGAGCAACTCAACCAATGAGGGGTGGGCCATTAAGGGTTAATTTGTATTTCAGTCCTTTTATTCCAGGTAGAACTGACCAGCAGATGAGTGATTGGTCGTGGAGAAAAAGTAAAGCGATCAAATTAATCAATTGATCTTATTGCTCTGTAAACTGGAAAGTGATGCTGACATTTTATGTTTTTAGTAGAAAGTTGTGACCCAACCTGAGGAGGCTGGGTGCCCATCCTACAGACCAGGACCCTGAGGTCCACGGGCGCAGGGGAAAGAATGTGCCAGTGTTTTCTTGGGACCTGGCTGAGCGTGACTCAGTTTACTATGGTCCAGTGGGATGGGATGGGGGTACAAGAGCCAGCACGCAGGAAGCAAGAGGGCTGGGGCCAGGGTTTAGGGTGGGACCCTGCTTCATAAGAAGAGTGTGCAAAGTGAAGCAGGCTTGGTCACAGGCGTATAACTAAAAACGAGGGTGAAGGGGGAGCTGGCTCACACGTGACCCATAAGGAAGGGGCGGACCTCCAAGGAGGTGGCACGATTGAAGAAACATCACCTGCTGACAAGCCGAAGGGCTCCTGGGTTTCCTCTGTCGATGAGAAATGTCCGTTTGTCCACTACTGCAGAAGCGATAGAACCATCGTTTATGAGGCAGGATTGCCAGTACTCGTATGTTTCCAACAATAGCCACTTTTTTCCCTCTTGGAAGTTTGTTTTCATTTTTAATTGGAGTCTAGTTGATTTACAATGTTGTGTTAGTTTCTTTTGTAGAGCAAAGTGAATCAGTTATAATGTACATATATCCACTCTTTTTTAGATTCTTTTCCCATAAAGGTCTTTACGGAGTATTGAGTAGAGTTCCCTGTGCTATATAGTAGGTCCTTACTAGTTATTTATTTTATATCTAGTAGTGTGTGTATGTCAATTCCAATCTCCCAATTTATCTCTCCATTTTCCCGGCTGGTAACCATAAGTTTGTTTTCTATATTTGTGACTCTATTTCTGTTTTGTAAATAAGTTCATTTGTATCATTTTTTTTAGATTCCACATATAAGCAATATCATATGATATTTGTCTTTGTCTGACTTACTTCACCTAGTATGATCATCTCTAGGTCCATCCATGTTGCTGCAAATGGCATTTTTTGGTTCTTTTGTATGGCTGAGTAATATTCCATCGTATATATGTACCACATCTTCTTTATCCATTCCTCTGTAGATGGACATTCAGGTTGCTTCCATGTCTTAGCTATTGTAAATAGTGCTGCAGTGAACATTGGGGTGCATGTACCTTTTCAAATGAGAGTTTTCTCCAGATATATGCCCAGTAGTGGGATTGCTGGATCACATGGTAGCTCTATTTTTAGTTTTTTTTTTTTTTTTTTTAGTTTTAGTTTTTAAAAGAACCTCCACACTGTTCTCCATAGTGACTACACCCCTCTTGGAAGCTTTTGAGGGAAAGTGTGAAATCTGCACCCCTACCCCAACATTAGGAGACTTAAGGGCCCTGGGCAGTTTCCAAGGCAAAGATAACAAAGCAGAGGGGGAAGCTGGACCCCTGGTATTGGGACTGGATTTTACATGTGGGCGGGAGTGAGCATCCAGGGGGAGTCAAGGGCCCAGGGGCTGCATCTCGGTGGGACTAGGCCCGCTTTAGTCCTTTTGGGTTCCTCGAGGTGGGCTGGGTGGGGTGGGAGATCACGTGCCTTACATGTGGGAACAGGTGCATTTCAGGACTCCTGTTTCCCATCCTCTGAATCTTCTCACCTGCTTCTCGATGCTCAGAATCTCCTGCAGGGCTGTGAGCCCAGCTCTGCACAATGAGAGAGAAAGAACATCACTAAAGTAGCAGCTGGACACGTGCACACAGGAGGACATGTGCACACGAGAGGACAGTAAACCTGCCACCGAGCCTGGCTATGTGCTGAGTTAGAGGGAGGAGGGGAGGGGCCAGAGGAGCGAGCTGTGGATCTCATAGACCTGCCTTCCTCTTGCCCTCTGGGCCTGATAACCTCCCCCAGCGGAGGCTGAGCTGAGTGTGCTGTGGGTACCAGGCCCTGCTCAGATCCCTGGGTGGGCCTCACAGCAATAGGCCCACCTAGGGACATGCATAGACCCCACAGCCCAGAAAACCCCACAGCCCAGGCAAAGAGCCCTTGTGCCTTTTAAGTACTTAGTGCAGCTGGTTCCGTTTCCCAAGAACTCCAGGAGGCAAGGAAGCCTGTGCCCAGGCCCTGGAGAGGGATCCTTATGGCAAGTTACTTTATCTCTGGGCCTCAGTCTTCCCATCTGCAAAGTGGGTCTAAACCAGACTCTTCATCAGAGTATTGAGAGGATTCAGTGAGCACTTAGCAGGATGTCTGGCTAAGTGAGCACCTGGCAGGATACCTGTCTTCAGGGTCGATACTTTCTCCAGAGATGTTCACACCATCCCTGCCCTCAAGCACTGGAGCCCCCACGAAGAAGCTACTCATGGCGAAAACACTTTTTGAAAGGTGACAGTGACTAACTGCCACTATCTAAGAAGCGTTTGTGCCGAATGAGAGAGGTGGGCATGTGAGTTAATAACGCCCAAGCTGGGGGCAGGAGGACGAGCCCAGGGAGCCCTGGCACTGGGCAGGGGGCGGGCCATGTGCTTGACCCACACCTGCAACCTGCACAGATGGCCCGTGAGACGGGAGCCAGGATAGACCACGCTCCCCTCTGGGGCTTCAGAAGGGAACACAGAGAATCCATGTCCTGTGTTCCTGAATTCCATGGCAGTGACCATGGCACAGACAGACATGGAAGAGCGGAAACGAGCAGTCGCTGGTACTTGCAAAAATGGAGTCCCTGGAGTGCCAATTTGCATAGTTTCCTAGTCCACAGAGGGGACCCCCAACTGTGGGGTAGAGAGGTGCCCTTGTGTGCGCTTTGGGGGCTGGGGATTGTGCTTCAGAAAACACTCTCGAGAAGCAGGCAGCAATGCACGTGGATCTTCTGAGCAGCTGCCCATGAATAATTTTTAAAAGTTGCCACATATTTAGAAGCCCAGCTTGTTCGTCATAGATTCACAGAATGGGTGCCTGGGAAAATGGACTTCTTTTCAGCCTTGGCAACATCGTTTTAAGGACCCTCCCCCTTTTCCAGGGTGGACAAACGATTCTCCCAGACTGCTCATTATTCAGAGAGGTTCCCTTCCAGCCTTTCTTTCATGCATTAGAAAATACAGAAATTAACAGCTTTGCTGATGCCTGGAAGGTAAACAAGGAAACTGTGAGACTTGGCAGAGTGTGAGATCAGTGAGGGCCTGCAGGGATGATTCAGAGGCGTTTTGCATTCTCCCAATCCTTTGAATCAGCAGCAGGAAGCAGGGTGAACGTGGTCCTGCTTGGACACAGTGCTGAAGCAGCTATGGTTTCATCCATTTCCGCTGCCTTTGGTGGATGTGATGGGGTTTCAGTTGCTTTCCCACGTGTAGTGATTTTCCTGCTCGTTGGACCCCCAATCGTCCTAGTTGTTGTGCTTGAGTGTCACCATGACTGAGAGTGAATGACACTCCTGCTATTCCAAGGGCTCTGACCAGTGGATCAGGAGAAGCCGGTCTTGGGGAACACGGGAGCCCAGGACAGTGCCGCCGCGATGGAGGATCCTCACTCTGGGGTCTGATTATCCCAGGAAGATTACTTCACGTCTAGGGTCCATAGTGTCTAATTACGTGTGTTAGATTTTTATTTGTGTGGCCTTGCTTTTTAAGATTTTAACCCATCGTTAAAAGTTCACATTTTAGGTGCCCTGTACTTGTAGAAATACATATGTAAACATTTAAAAATAAAATGCAGTGGCTTCCCTGGTGGCGCAGTGGTTAAGAATCCGCCTGCCAGTGCAGGGGACACGGGTTCAAGCCCTGGTCCGGGAAGATCCCACATGCCGCGGAGCAACTAAGCCCGTGCACCACAACTACTGAGCCCACGAGCCACAACTACGGAAGCCCGTGCACCTAGAGCCTGTGCTCCACAACAAGTCACCGCAATGAGAAGCCCGCACACCACAACGACCCGCTCGCCACAACTAGAGAAAGCCCGCTCGCCACAACTAGAGAAAGCCTGCGCGCAGCAACGAAGACCCAACGCAGCCAAAAATAAATAAATAAAATTATATATTTAAAAAAAAGTAAAATGCAGATGAGCATCCCAAAAGTTTTAAAATGCTGCTGCCCATTTAAAAGAGAAGCTTGTAGATACACCCTCGGCAGCATACAATCCACCCACTCGAATGTTTACAATGCTTCAGGCCCAGGGTGTGTACAAAAGGCATTTTACTTTTGTCTGAGCTTGGAAAGATTACCAAGTTCTGTCCATCTCAGAGCTTGACAAGCAGAATAATTTTAATTTTTTCCTTGAATAGAGCAGTTCCGAGGGATTGATTCTAAATGGTGCAGTTTTATCCTCTGCTTAGCAAGGTCTGGATGCACAATAACGTCGCTGGGTCTTTCCATATCTTGTGAGCGATCAGGACCAGCCCTGCCGCGAGGCCACTTCCTGCGGGAGTGCCTGCCCCCCTGACCTCGCCTGCCCTCCCCGCCCCCAGGGTGGATTTCCCCTGCTCCGTGGCCTCGCTTGGCCTCTTTCCCAGGGTCTAGCTGGGCATCCTCCTGCCTTTGCTCCCTGGAAGCAGAGCGGCTGCCCCTGTAGGCCCCAGGGACAGACCTCCACACTTCCGTGGTCAGGAGGCCCAGGGCTTCTGTGAACCCAGCCGCTCCCATAGGGCTGTTTCTCCCCACAGGAAGTATGTGGCCAGCCTGGGCCTTTCTAGATCTTTCCGGCTCATAGACCACAGTGGAGCTCCTTCTAGGGTTAGAAGGGACTTCACGAAATTCTGCAGTATGCATGTCGCCCTGAACAGAAGGTCTTTTGTGGGCCCTCCTCCTGGCAGGCAGTGCCCCACACACTAGGAATGTAAAGAAAAGGAAGGCGGTCCCTGGAGGAATTACAGCTTCGCTGGGGGGATGGAGACAAGAAAAGAAAGAACAAGCAAACCAGAGGAAACCACACTGCAGGCTGGTCTCAGCATCCCTGCTGCCCTGCTTCCTTGCTCTGTGTGACACAGGTCAGGGAGCTCACCGAGCCTCAGTCTTCTCAGCCTTAAAATGGGTCTCATCTTGCCTCCTAGGATTGGCTGTGGGCTGTGGGTGAGATGCCACAGGAGCCACCAACGCACTCGACTGACCCAATGAATCAGTAGCTTCTCTCGTTTCCTTTTTTAGAGGACGGTGCTGTTCTAGTAAGACCAGGAGCCTTTCCAGCTGTGGTACTGCCCCTGCAAGCTCCTTAGTGACACGCCCCTCCGGAGGGACGTGGGTCTGTCCATGGGGACCAGCTTCCCCCACCCCCGCTTTTTAATGTGCTTATTTCACCATTTTAGCTATTTGCTCAATATTACAGTAGCCATCTGCAGGAGGACCTTGGGCTAAGGGAAGTGTTCATGTGATAAAGGCTGACTTCAGAGGATATTCTGGTTGCTTGATTTTTGCTCTAATTCTGCACTTTAGAGAAGCTGATGGTTGTGGTTTCATGTGAACATGTGTGAGCCCCGAGCCAATATAATCTGTGATCTGTTTGTAGAGCCCACTGTTTCATGTATTTTTGCTTTGCTTTAAAAATCACTTCAAAGTTTAATTCAAAATTATTAATCGGGCTCGTTTGGGATTTAGTCCACGGTGCTTTTACTCATTTAACCACCCGTTAACTGGTTTTTTTGCCTTGTGGTTTTTAGTCGGGTTTGACTCAAGGCTGCAGCCCTGCTTCTACCTATCGCTGGGTTTTGTTTTACATTAAAATGACTCAGCATTGCATTGGAAGGGAGTTTTGAGCATTTCTATGAATCCTCCTGAAGTATTAAGGGTACCTTGCACTCCTGGCTTGTCCCCATGCTTGGCCCCAGGCAAACATCACAAGTCACTCTTTCCAGCATCTTCCCAAGCTCTTGGGGGGGGGGGTTGGAAGGAGTGGACTCTTGTAATAAGTTATTTCTATGAAAAAGTGGTTCCCATACCCCCAATGATCCCCTGTCGCCCAACACTTAGTGCTCCCCTTACCCTCCCCCCGCTTGCTTTGGGTGATGCTGGGCTCCTTTGTACTCTGGGAACTCTGTGACTTTATATGCTACTCAACAGATTTGTCCTCCATTGCTTTTTTGTAGATTTGTGGAACTTTCTATGTCCAGAATCTTGTCATCTGAGCATAAAGAAAAAGTCCTATTTTTTTCTTTCCAATTTCTTTGTATTGTTTTCTTGCCTTAATCACATTGACTAGGACTTCCAGGACAAATACGAGTGGTGAGAGTGGGCGTCCTTGCCTTTGTCCCGATATTAGGGGGGAAGCATTCAGTCTTCCACTGTGAAGATCAAGGTTAGCTGTAAATTTGCCCAAGTAGATTTCAAGATTCCTCAGTATCAGAAGAACTAGTTAGTCTCCTTCTGTGGCTTCAAACCTGCTTCCCAGGTCAACTTTGTAATGAGTGCAACCACTTGTTATACTTGTGTGCTGTAGAGTATAGTCTTTGGTTTAACATATCTGTAGCCTGACCATGGCTGAGATAAGTAGTCTATTTGGTGGAAAACGCCGTGAACTGCATTACCTGTTAAAAATAGCGACATCAAAACATGATTCCACCGTGCAGCAGGGCAGAAGCGTGATAACGACGGTGCACGGTCTCCAGCCACGGGGTGATGAAGGCTCACAGCCCTGGTGTGAGGCTGCCTTACTGGCCACTCCCACAAGAGCAAGGTCATGTCTGTCACCTGAGCAGAATGGATAAACGAAAGGTGGTCCATCCATATAATGGGACAGTATCCATCCGTAGAAAGGAGTCAGTCCTGGTAACAGGCCACGACATGGGTGAACCTCAAAAACATACTAAGTGAAAGCAGCTAGTCACTAAAGGCCACATGCTATACAATCCCATTTATATGAAATTTCCAGAATCAGCAAATCCATATTGGAAACTAGATTAGTGGTTGCAGGGGCCAATGGGTGGGGAGAGGGTGGTCTGGGGGAGTCATGAGCTAATGGGCAGGAGGTTTCCTTTGGGATGATGAAAATGTGCTACAATTAGATGGTGAGAATGGTGGCAAAACTCTGTGACGGTGCTAAATACCATTGAATCGTATACTTTAAGCAGGTGGACTTTATGGGATGTAAATTATATCTCAGTAAAGGTGTTGAAAACCAAAAGAGCGTGAAAGCTAAATGAATGGGGAACGAGCAAGCTGGATACTGACTGAGCTGGAAAACTGGGGTGAAGCGGGGTGTCCTGTGTGGGTTTTAAGAGGCTGTGTCTTTGGGGAGCTGGGCTGAAGGGATGGCTGGGGGTGGGAGGGGACACTGTAGGTCACAGAAGGAGCCGCTAACAGATGCAACACCTTAGGGGCCAGAGGCTGACACTTCAGATCCAGGGCAGCCGCCGTGCTCCGCCATCAACCAGAGACTGTACAGGAGCGTTCGGGGCGGGACACTTTTGAAAGCTGATGATTGCAGCAAAAAGAAGTTATTATTACAGAGGTTAAAAAGCCTCAAGAAGACCCCAAATCATGAGGCAAAAACGGGCACATTCAACTAGTGCTGTAGAAAAAGCAGTGGCTAGAACGAGCACTTTCTTTTTTTAAAACCAGAAAACTGACCCTCTCTTTTTTTCTCTTTCTTTTTCAGACTATAGCCTTCGTTTTCCCTTGGTAAGTACAAAACTCTAAAAAACTTTTCTCTGATGTGTAGTTAACTAGCGAAAAAAAAAATGTTTGGGCTTTCAATGTTTGAGAAGTATTATCTTCTAGAGAAAGAAGGCCATATGGTCAGCGTGTTATATTTGAATTTTATGCCTTAACTGGCTTAAACAGGCTCATATCACACTTTTGGTTACATCATTTTTTTTTTTTTTGGCGTTTAGAATCTGGCTCAGCTGCTCAGAATCCTGAAATGTATTGTTGAGAACACAATTTCCACACGCCTTCCCCTCACTGACTTGTCCTTACTTTTGAAAGGGCCTCGCCTTATCGCAGCGGCACGCATTCGGGGACTGTTGGGAACACAGTGGCACATAATTGCATTGATGGTAATTGCTTCTTAAATTGATCTGCTGTGGGGAAAACTGCTGAAAAGGAGTTTTTCCAGATTGCACCTTTAGTGAAAAAGAAAACAAAACAGTGTTGGCATTCCATAATTTTTTACCTTTTTTTTTTTTTTTAATTTTTTACCTTTTGAGGCAATATTCCATGGCCTCCAGGTCCTAGTACTTAGTAAAAGAAACACCATCGCCTTTTTTGTGTTTGCTTAATCAACTTAATGCTGTCAAGTTTCCTAAGGAAATTGAGCAAAGACTATCTAAGAGCTTTTGAAGTAGCTGCAGCCTGTGGGCAGGTAACACATGATCTGCCCTGGTATGTGCGCCCCTCTTGTGAGTGAACCAGGATGTAGGCCGCTGGGACGTTGCATTTCTAAATGCATCACCTTATTTGAAATAACCTTGACTCTGTTCAGAATTAGTCTAAGGCTGATGGGTGGATTCTTTGGCCCCGCTGGCCCCTCTTTTCGGGGGTGTGCCTTTCACTTGGGCATCAGTGCTTGTGGTTATTCCTGGTGTGATCAAGGGCATTTTGGTTGTACAGACTGTCTCTCCTTATCTCAAAAAATGCTAAATATAGTCAAAGATGTATCAAGACAGAGAAGAGGAAAGCTTCCATTTCCTACCTACTCAACTAATTTTGCTGTCCATGTTCTTTATCCTATAATTATTGGATGTTGATGATTCTGAATCGCACACTTTACTTGGGCAAATGGTCACGGCGGGATCAAAGAGAAGGGTCATTACTGGAATAATATTAATGGGATGGAGACTTAATTAGAGGAAGTCTGCAATGCCTTCTTGCCTCAGAATCCCAAGCGAGAGGTATCGCTCGCTCGTGTGGGTTGGAGTGGATATTAAACCTGCTGCCATCAAAAGCAGTGGATCCTGCCCACACTGAAATTAAACATTTGAGGGCAGGCCCCGCAGACTCGTTTTCTTCTGAAATACAAGGCGCAGGTTATGATGCAGTAGAAGTGTCTGACCTTTGCTTCCCTCAGCTCTCGACTCAGCCCTGGCCCCTCCACACCCAGGTGCCATCCACCTGCTCTAGGATTTCCTGGCCTCTCGGAGGGTTGACCTGCTGCCTGGCCATGCCTGGGTCACTCTCACTTCAGCTGAGTGAGCCCATGACCTGTGCTTCCAGGGGCCCCTAGCCTCCACTGTCTCAAACCAGTCCCACGTTCAGAAGTTCATGCCCCGTCCAAAGGCAGCTGAGCCTGTGTCCCGGAGGTGACTTCCAACCTCTGGTTCCACCATACGTGCCTGGCAGCCACTAGCTTCAGGCAGCATCTCTTCCACCTGGTCCCATCCTTTGCCTCCTTTTCAATAGGAAAGTAAAGTAGTGCTTAGGGAGCTGTGAGTCCTTAGACTAAGAGCGTTTCTGATTTCCAGAGTCTTTCTCTTCCATGTGAGGAAAGTGTGTTGGAAGCATGAACTCCCCAACCGCGGCTACCTTAGGCGCTGCCTTTGTTTGGAATTGTAGGTCTTTTAGCCTATGGCAAGTTCATCGCCAAACATTTCAGACTCCTTCCAGAGGGTCAGGGTTTCAGCTAATAGAAAGGAATTTATTTTTAATTGGTGAGGTTGGAAACTTGCTTTTGAGTCAGTTAGAACTAAATAAATAGGTCACCTTGGGCAGATCGGGAGAGAGTAAATGCCCTGAGGTTGGGGACCACCCCAGGCCACCGTCCACACTCGGTGCAGTGGCTACAGAGGAGTGAACATGCCAGCGTCTCAGGTGTCAGCTCTTCCTAGGATTCTTGTGACCTTTAAGTGAAATAACCCAAAGCCTAAGCATTTAGTAAAACGGTTATTGTCTGCGTCCTCAGAAAATGATGAAAATTGTTTCCAGTGTTTAAAGAAGGCATTTAACTGGGTAGTGATGTATTCGCTGTATTATAATGGATATTTAAAGGCATTTCCTTATCTAGAAATAATCCCTGATTTTTCATTTAACAAAAGACACTCTGTGTTAATATTTGACTTTTAAAAAAAGTCAATTTTAAACTGGAGAAATAGGAGTCTTTTTAGTACAACCTCCCATTCTCGTATTTTTCTTCTTCTTTTTTTCAGTATCTAAAAATAGATTTGGGAAGTAATACTATAGCTTATATCGATCATCAGATACGACCAAAGTTCCCTCAACTGGGGAATGCCTGCAACTCTGTGGGTCTTGGTTGCATAGTGTTCAAAAAATGCAGTGGAATTTCAGAATTAAGAATATACGGAAGACACATAATTAAGGTTTAAATATTTTCTCCAGGCTCTTTGAGGTCTTACGTTGTTATACCAAAGCCTATCCACCAGTAAGTAAAATTAAATGATACTGCAGTTTGACGATTTCACTTTGGTTCATGGCAATACCCAAGGAGTAAAAGAAAACCAAATTAAAGTGCTAATGTTAAATAACAGTGACTTTAATTTTATAAGTAACTTAGAATATTTATTCACTAGCCTTGTCCTCTGTAACGATCCATGATTCCAACTCTATCAGTTTCAATACATGTGATTTTCCTCTTCTAAGTCATTTTTCTTCCTTGGTGTTCGTCTGAACAGTCCCCATGGTAGAAAGGAAAAAAATAAAGAATCTGAAGGTATTTAAATCAATTGCAGGGGCCTTGTTCTCCCAGGGTGGGGTGAATACTCCAAGCATCCTTTCTGCCCGTCTCAGCTGGGGTTGCATTTGTGTTGGCAGAACAGGTGTTCTGTGTCCTGTCCTGGTTTCTGAATCTGTAGGAAGAACAGAGAAGCATGATGGGCAGAGCACAGGAGATTTGAAAACTTTCTAAGAGATTTGATTCCCGTTTTTCCTTCCTTTGCCACGTTCTCGGGGTTTTATTAGCATGCATGGACTGCGCGGGTTTCCTATCCAAGCAAAAATGTGTTTCTCCCAACAACGAAGCAGTTATTCTCCCGCAAACTGAGAGTAGAAACTGACAGCCAGTTGGAAGAATGCCTTTGGATCTGATGGTGACAAACAGCTCAATCCCTCATTTATTTCCATTTCCATTTTCCCCCCAGGAAAGTTTCAACATTCTTCCAAGAAGTACCTCCTAAAAGCGTCCAATAAGTAAGCGTTTGTCATATAGCAAAGGCATGGATATCAAGCTGTCAGAGTTTCCATTTAGAGGAAATAGGAACATAGCTTTCCCATATAAACGTGTGGCTCATCTCTGAGCTCCCAGCAGACCCAGTTCAGAGCTGGAATTCTTCTAGAAATCCTGTTCCTGCTGACAGGAGAACATGGATTCTCTCAGGCCAGGATGGCTCCCCAGCGGTGTCCCCGTAGGACAAGAGGTAAAGGGAAACTGAAAGGGGAGCCTTTCTTGTCCCTTGGGATTTATGTCATGGTTTATTTTTATGTAATGTAATTCCTAAGGTATTTAAAAATTGGGTTAAAGAATATTATCAGGACGCATCCATTAAATGCAACATTGGCAAGCACTTTGGTTAACTTTGTGCAGCCCTGGGCAGGAAATCTGGTACTCATGCTTCAGGAAACTGTTTAATACACCACGGCTCGGCCAAGTGGTGCGTGGGGATGGTACAGAGGAACGGTCTGCTTTGGGGCTGCCAGGAAACCAACTAAGGCTCACTTTTTAGGAAAACAATCCCCAACTACTGTTGGGGCCCTGGGTTGCCTGGATGACACGTCAAAATCCCACCCATTTTAAGTTGGACATTTTCTATTTTTATAATCAAAACCACCCTCTTAACTTTCCTTAGCAACTAGATTTGTGAAGTGGCATTTTAGTTAAAAGTGATGCACTGAGAAAGTGGGAGGTACCTAGGCGGCCGGGCAGTGAGCTGGTTTTCCAGGAGCTGGTGTCTGGGTTCACGAGGGCGGGGCCAGCAGTCTGGGGGCAAGGTTGTCCCGTCTGTGTAGCTGACGTTGCAGGGACAGATGGCATCGTCAGCTGCAGATCTGTGCCGACTGCCTGGCTAAAGGCAGCGTTCACACTGGGGAAAGAAGACAAGATGTTTATAAAACGGTTGGGTGTGTGACTTACAGAGAACGTTCTCAGACCCATTGGGCCACAGAGTCAGGAAGGAGTCCTGCTACCACAGGGAAGGGTCAGGGACCTCGCCCCCAGCTGCAGTCCCATCCACGGGGGACGTCCCTGTGTGAATCGGGACATTCAGCCAGCAGGAGACTCGGTGCATTCTGTTCCAAAATTGCCAATTGGGGGTGACTTTTTAAAGACTGCTTATTGCGATGCAGAGTTTGCTATAAACTATTTAAAATGTTGGGAAAGGAAAGGTCCCTGTGGAATTGCTGAACAAAAATGTGTCACATAATGGATTCTCTGAGTAGCTTCTCTCCTTGTTTTGAATCGAAATGAACATAAGCTAAAACCAGAACTTGGATTTGTGTTATTTCATGATGGGGGCTGATGGAATTCTAACAACTTTTAAAAAATATGTTGACGGTATTCAACTGATTTCAAACAACTCTCCCAAGATTGATCTGCTCTCAGAAATGGTACAGATTTTGTGTTCAGGTGTTACATATATGTAAATATTTTTAAAGCTACCGTGTTGCTGCTGAGAAGTTAATTTTTTTTAAAAACGTCATGTTGGTGGAAATTATTATTTGCAAAAGCAGGACTTGATCTATTTCCTGTTTTGCCAGATAACGTTGTAAATGCCTTATGCTGAAAACCTAAATGGCATTGCCGATAACTCACGTGCAGTTCATTGTCTTCTTTGGGCCTCATTGACTCCTGGGCGCAGTCTAGGTGTGCGTTCTCACCTCCACCATAAAGATGGGGGGACGGAAACTTGGGCAGGCATGGAGGGGTGAGAGCACAGTGGGAAGGGGCTCACAGGTCCCCGTGTTCCCTGCACTGAGCCCAGGTTCCTCTCAAACCTAAAAACCAGTCAGCTCTCATGACCACCTCCAAAGGTAAGGTGCAGACCTGCCAAAAAAAAAAAAACCACAATGCATTTTCCATTATGGAAAATGTGATTTTTCTGTTATGAAAGTAGTAGAGCTCATTACTAACTAAGAACATATCCTGTGGATTCTGCAAACAGTTTTCTGGTAAATAATTATATTTGGGAACAGTTTTATGATCGCCTAAGTTGATCTTGGCCAGGGTTCCAAACTATTTCCTCATGTTATCTGCTGACCGAATCCAGTTTTCTAATCTCTTCCCACACTCTTGCCAGGCTTCCTTTCGGCGTGGCCAGTAGTCTGTCCATTCACTCGCCCAGCGTTTATCAGGTGTCTCCTGCAGGCTTATGACTGTGCCAGGTCTTGAAAAATGCAGCAGTAGATCCTAGTTCTGATTTCAGGAAATATTTCCTGCAGGGCCGATATCTGAGTCCTTTCTTTAGCAGTTCTGATTGTGTGTTCTGCGCAGTAGCCTAGAAGAGGATTGGTCAGAAATCAAGTTTAGTTCTAGAAAACTGAATGACTTGGACGTGTCCCTTCATGCCCTAAGTCACACCTTCTTTGTTTAAAACATAAAGAGCCCTGTAAGGATTTTTTAAAGGTCCCTTCATGACATAAAGTTCTGTGATCGAGGGCAATGCTTCTCTGGATTTTGAGTTAACAGCAGAAATGCCCCTCAGGTAACCACTGCTGCGTAACCTCCGTGTTTGGGGGCTGTCACCTTCATTGCCTTCCCTTCTGGGATGAAATTTGTACATTGTGATGTAAAGGTTTTATAATCTTTGCTTTGAAAAAGAAGCAGCTGTCTTGGTGCTTTCTCGTCCCTTCTCTCTCTTATTTGAATTTGCTCTCCTGCTGCCCTTCAAAAGAAGCAGGAACCTGTAAAAGAGTGTTTTATTCCTGGAAAACAATATTGGAAAAGCAATCTTCTTCTTTCTGTGATGTTGCTTACATATATGCAAAAGCTGGGAATCCGTGGGTTTTTTTTTTTTTTTTCCACACACACACAGTGTATTTTATTTTTACAAGAGATAAATAGACTGACACCAAGCATTGTACATGGATGACCACAACAAAAGCAACAATGATTGCAATTACCAAACATGAAACACACTTATACTATGTCATAATATTGACATTCAGTCCAGTAATCCTCCACTGTAACAGCTCCTTTACTTTGCAGTGAAAATTGATTTGTATATTCTTTTCCTCTGAGTCCTTGTGGGATTTTTTTTTTTTTAATTCAGACAGAAAGTCACAAAAATTATACTCATCCTCATCAGTTCACTCAGTCCCATGTAATTAATTTCTTTTTTTCATCTTGATCTTTTGTTAGCACTTTTATGAGTTCATCAGTTTTTCATTAGAGTTCTGAAAATGCTTATTCATTCAGTTCAGCAGTACAGTCAGTTACCAGAAACCTGTACTTGTCAGAGTCTTTTCCATGAATTTCTTGAAGATGAAACCCTTTTATAGGAACATATTTGCAAAATCATCAGAGTACACCCAGAACTGTCTGTAAATGACAAAAGACTTAAAAATGACCATGGTTAAAGATTTGATGAAAGTTCATAATAACGCAGTTGACAAGAAAATTAGTTATTTCTGAGATATACATTTTAAAGTAATAACTAGGATTATTACTTATAACATTATACCAGAACATATAAGATTTTTAGACGTTTCCTGTAATGTCTGAAACATTTATATTAACATATTTCCATACATATTTCCATACAAATACAAATATAAGATTTTTAGAAATTTCATGTAATGTCTGAAACATTTATATTAACATATTTCCATACATATTTCCATACAAATACAAATATAAGATTTTTAGAAATTTCATGTAATGTCTGAAACATTTATATTAACATATTTCCATACATATTTCCATACAACTACAAATATAAGATTTTTAGAAATTTCATGTAATGTCTGAAACATTTATATTAACATATTTCCATACATATTTCCATACAAATACAAATATAAGATTTTTAGAAATTTCATGTAATGTCTGAAACATTTATATTAACATATTTCCATACATATTTCCATACAAATACAAATATAAGATTTTTAGAAATTTCATGTAATGTCTGAAACATTTATATTAACATATTTCCATACATATTTCCATACACATATAAGATTTTTAGAAATTTCATGTAATGTCTGAAACATTTATATTAACATATTTCCATAAAAATAACCCAATGAAAGTTTAGTATTAGTTGTTTTGTTTGTTTTTTTATACTGCAGGTTCTTATTAGGCATCAGTTTTATACACATCAGTGTATACATGTCAATCCCAATCGCCCAAATCAGCACACCACCATCCCCACCTCATCGCAGTTTTCCCCCCTTGGTGTCCATATGTCCATTCTCTACATCTGTGTCTCAACTTCTGCCCTGCAAACTGGCTCATCTGTACCATTTTTCTAGGTTCCACATACATGCATTAATATACGATATTTGTTTTTCTCTTTCTGACTTACTTCACTCTGTATGACAGTCTCTAGATCCATCCACTTCTCAACAAATGACGCAATTTCGTTCCTTTTTATGGCTGAGTAATATTCCATTGTATATATGTACCACAACTTCTTTATCCATTCCTCTGTCGATGGGCATTTAGGTTGCTTCCATGACCTGGCTATTGTAAATAGTGCTGCAATGAACATTCGGGTGCACGTGTCTTTTTGAATTACGGTTTTCTCTGGGTATATGCCCAGTAGTGGGATTGCTGGGTCATATGGTAATTCTATTTTTAGTTTTTTAAGGAACCTCCATATTGTTCTCCATAGTGGCTGTATCAATTTACATTCCCACCAACAGTGCAAGAGGGTTCCCTTTTCTCCACACCCTCTCCAGCATTTGTTGTTTGTAGATTTTCTGATGATGCCCATTCTAACAGGAGTGAGGTGATACCTCATTGTAGTTTTGATTTGCATTTCTCTAATAATTAGTGATGTTGAGCATCTTTTCATGTGCTTCGTGGCTGTCTGTATGTCTTCTTTGGAGAAATGTCTATTTAGGTCTTCTGCCCATTTTTGGATTGGGGTGTTTGTTTCTTTGATATTGAGCTGAATGAGCTGTTTATATATTTTGGAGATTAATCCTTTGTCCGTTGATTCATTTGCAAATATTTTCTCCCATTCTGAGGGTTGTCTTTTCGTCTTGTTTATGGTTTCCTTTGCTGTGCAAAAGCTTTGAAGTTTCATTAGGTCCCACTTGTTTATTTTTGTTTTTATTTCCATTACTCTAGGAGGTGGATCGAAAAAGATCTTGCTGTGATTTATGTCAAAGAGTGTTCTTCCTATGTTTTCCTCTAAGAGTTTTATAGTGGCCAGTCTTATATTTAGGTCTCTAATCCATTTTGAGTTTATTTTTGTGTATGGTGTTAGGGAGTATTCTAATTTCATTCTTTTACATGTGGCTGTCCAGTTTTCCCAGCACCACTTATTGAAGAGACTGTCTTTTCTCCATTGTATATCTTTGCCTCCTTTGTCATAGATTAGTTGACCATAGGTGCGTGGGTTAATCTCTGGGCTTTCTATCTTGTTCCATTGATCTATGTTTCTGTTTTTGTGCCAGTACCATATTGTCTTGATTACTGTAGCTTTGTAGTATAGTCTGAAGTCAGGGAGTCTGATTCCTCCAGCTCCATTTTTTTGCCTCAAGACTGCTTTGGCTATTCGGGGTCTTTTGTGTCTCCATACAAATTTTAAGATGATTTGTTCTAGCTCCGTAAAAAATGCCATTGGTAATTTGATAGGGATTGCATTGAATCTGTAGATTGCTTTGGGTAGTATACTCATTTTCACAATGTTGATTCTTCCAATCCAAGAACATGGTATATCTCTCCATCTGTTGGTATCATCTTTAATTTCTTTCATCAGTGTCTTATAGTTTTCTGCATACAGGTCTTTTGTCTCCCTAGGTAGGTTTATTCCTAGGTATTTTATTCTTTTTGTTGCAATGGTAAATGGGAGTGTTTCCATAATTTCTCTTTCAGATTTTTCATCATTAGTGTATAGGAACGCAAGAGATTTCTGTGCATTAATTTTGTAACCTGCAACTTTACCATATTCATTAATCAGCTCTAGCAGTTTTCTGGTGGCAGTTTTAGGATTCTCTATGTATAGTATCATGTCATCCGCAAACAGTGACAGTTTTACTTCTTCTTTTCCAATTTGTATTCCTTTTATTTCTTTTTCTTCTCTGATTGCCGTGGCTAGGACTTCCAGAACTATGTTGAATAATAGTGGTGAAAGTGGACATCCTTGTCTCGTTCCTGATCTTAGAGGAAATGCTTTCAGTTTTTCACCATTGAGAATGATGTTTGCTGTGGGTTTGTCATATATGGCCTTTATTATGTTGAGGTAGGTTCCCTCTATGCCCACTTTCTGGAGAGTTTTTATCAGAAATGGGTGTTGAATTTTGTCAAAAGCTTTTTCTGCATCTATTGAGATGATCATATGGTTTTTCTTCTTCAATTTGTTAATATGGTGTATCACATTGATTGATTTGCGTATATTGAAGAATCCTTGCATCCCTGGGATAAATCCCACTTGATCGTGGTGTATGATCCTTTTAATGTGTTGTTGGATTCTGTTTGCTAGTATTTTGTTGAGGATTTTTGCATCTATATTCATCAGTGATATTGGTCTGTAATTTTCTTTTTTTGTAGTGTCTTTGTCTGGTTTTGGTATCAGGGTGATGGTGGCCTCATAGAATGAGTTTGGGAGAGTTCCTTCCTCTGCAATTTTTTGGAAGAGTTTGAGAAGGATGGGTGTTAGCTCTTCTCTAAATGTTTGATAGAATTCACCTGTGAAGCCATCTGGTCCTGGACTTTTGTTTGTTGGAAGATTTTTAATCACAGTTTCAATTTCATTACTTGTGATTGGTCTGTTGATATTTTCTGTTTCTTCCTGATTCAGTCTTGGAAGGTTATACCTTTCTAAGAATTTGTCCATTTCTTCCAGGTTGTCCAATTTATTGGCATAAAGTTGCTTGTAGTAGTCTCTTAGGATGTTTTGTATTTCTGCGGTGTCTGTTGTAACTTCTCCTTTTTCATTTCTGATTTTATTGATTTGAGTCCTCTCCCTCTTTTTCTTGATGAGTCTGGCTAATGGCTTATCAATTTTGTTTATCTTCTCAAAGAACCAACTTTTAGTTTTATTGATCTTTGCTATTGTTTTCTTTGTTTCTATTTCATTTATTTCTGCTCTGATCTTTATGATTTCTTTCCTTCTGCTAACTTTGGGTTTTGTTTGTTCTTCTTTCTCTAGTTTCTTTAGGTGTAATGTTAGATTGTTTACTTGAGATTTTTCTTGTTTCTTTAGGTAGGCTTGTATAGCTATAAACTTCCCTCTTAGAACCGCTTTTGCTGCATCCCATAGGTTTTGGGTCGTCGTGTTTTCATTGTCATTTGTCTCTAGGTATTTTTTTATTTCCTGTTTGATTTCTTCAGTGATCTCTTGGTTATTTAATAACGTATTGTTTAGCCTCCATGTGTTTGTCTTTTTTACGTTTTTTTCCCTGTAATTCATTTCTAATCTCATAGCGTTGTGGTCAGAAAAGATGCTTGATATGATTTCAATTTTCTTAAATTTACTGAGGCTTGATTTGTGACCCAAGATGTGATCTATCCTGGAGAATGTTCCGTGCGCACTTGAGAAGAACGTGTAATCTGCCGTTTTTGGATGGAATGTCCTATATATATCAATTAAATCAATCTGGTCTATTGTGTCATTTAAAGCTTCTGTTTCCTTATTTATTTTCATTTTGGATGATCTGTCCATTGGTGTAAGTGAGGTGTTAAAGTCCCCCACTATTATTGTGTTACTGTCGATTTCCTCTTTTATAGCTGTTAGCAGTTGCCTTATGTATTGAGGTGCTCCTATGTTGGGTGCATATATATTTATAATTGTTATGTCTTCTTCTTGGATTGATCCCTGGATCATTATGTAGTGTCCTTCCTTGTCTCTTGTAACATTCTTTATTTTAAAGTCTATTTTATCTGATATGAGTATAGCTACTCCAGCTTTCTTTTGATTTCCATTTGCATGGAATATCTTTTTCCATCCCCTCACTTTCAGTCTGTATGTGTCCCTAGGTCTGAGGTGGGTCTCTTGTAGACAGCATATATATGGGTCTTGTTTTTGTATCCATTCAGCCAGTCTATGTCTTTTGGTTGGGGCATTTAATCCATTCACGTTTAAGGTAATTATCGATATGTATGTTCCTATGACCATTTTCTTAATTGTCTTGGGTTTGTTTTTGTAGGTCCTTTTCTTCTCTTGTGTTTCCCACTTAGAGAAGTTCCTTTAGCATTTGTTGTAGAGCTGGTTTGGTGGTGCTGAATTCTCTTAGCTTTTGCTTGTCTGTAAAGCTTTTGATTTCTCCATCAAATCTAAATGAGATCCTTGCTGGGTAGAGTAATCTTGGTTGTAGGTTCTTCCCTTTCATCACTTTAAGTATTTCATGCCACTCCCTTCTGGCTTGCAGAGTTTCTGCTGAGAAATCAGCTGTTAACCTTATGGGAGTTCCCTTGTATGTTATTTGTCGTTTTTCCCTTGCTGCTTTCAGTAATTTTTCTTTGTCTTTAATTTTTGCCACTTTGATTACTATGTGTCTCGGCGTGTTTCTCCTTGGGTTTATTCTGTATGGGACTCTCTGCGCTTCCTGGACTTGGGTGGCTATTTCCTTTCCCATGTTAGGGAAGTTTTCGACTATAATCTCTTCAAATATTTTCTCTGGTCCTTTCTCTCTCTCTTCTCCTTCTGGGACCCCTATAATGCGAATGTTGTTGCGTTTAATGTTGTCCCAGAGGTCTCTTATGCTGTCTTCATTTCTTTTCATTCTTTTTTCTTTAGTCTGTTCTGCAGCAGTGAATTCCACCATTCTGTCTTCCAGGTCACTTATCCGTTCTTCTGCCTCAGTTATTCTGCTATTGATTCCTTCTAGTGTAGTTTTCATTTCAGTTATTGTATTGGTCATCTCTGTTTGTTTGTTCTTTAATTCTTCTAGGTCTTTGTTAATCATTTCTTGCATCTTCTCAATCTTTGCCTCCATTCTTATTCCGAGGTCCTGGATCATCTTCACTATCATTATTCTGAATTCTTTTTCTGGAAGGTTGCCTATCTCCACTTCATTTAGTTGTTTTTCTGGGGTTTTTTCTTGTTCCTTCATCTGGTACATAGCCCTCTGCCTTTTCATCTTCTCTGTCTTTCTGTAACTGTGGTTTTTGGTCCACAGGCTGCAGGATTGTAGTTTTTCTTGCTTCTGTTGTCTGCCCTCTGGTGGTTGAGGCTATCTAAGAGGCTTGATGGGAGGCTCTGGTGGTGGGTAGAGCTGACTGTTGCTGTGGCGGTCAGAGCTCAGTAAAACCTTAATCCACTTGACTGTTGATGGGTGGGGCTGGGTTCCCTCCCTGTTGCTGTGGCGATCAGAGCCCAGTAAAACCTTAATCCACTTGACTGTTGATGGGTGGGGCTGGGTTCCCTCCCTGTTGGTTGTTTTGCCTGAGGCAACCCAACACTGGAGCCTACCCGTGCTCTTTGGTGGGGTTAATGGCAGACTCTGGGAGGGCTCACGCCAAGGAGAACTTCCCAGGACCTCTGCTGCCAGTGTCCTTATCCCCACAGTGAAACAGAGCCACCACTCGCCTCTGCAGGAGACCCCCCAACACCAGCAAGTACGTCTGGTTCAGTCTCCCCCAGGGTCACTGCTCCTTCCCCTGGGTCCCGATGCACACATTACTTTGTGTGTGCCCTCCAAGAGTGGGGTCTCTGTTTCCCCCAGTCCTGTCACAGTCCTGCAATCAATTCCCACTAGACTTCAAAGTCTGATTCTCTAGGAATTCCTCCTCCCTTTGCCGGACCCCCAGGTTGGGAAGCCTGACGTGGGGCTCAGAACCTTCACTCCAGTGGGTGGACTTCTGTGGTATAAGTGTTCGCCAGTCTGTGAGTCACCCACCCAGCAGTTATGGGATTTGATTTTACTCTGATTGCGCCCCTCCTACCGTCTCACTGTGGCTTCTCCTCTGTCCTTGGACGTGGGGTGTCCTCCTTGGTGAAGTCCAGGGTCTTCCTGTCAATGATTGTCCAGCAGCCAGTTGTGATTCTGGTGCTCTCGCAAGAGGGAGTGAGAGCACGTCCTTCTACTCCGCCATCTTGGTTAATCTCCGATTACCATATTCTTAATTTGAATGTGCAAGTTCATTTTCTGCAAATCAGCTCAAGAAGAACTTCAGTTTTGTCTTACAGAAGGTGGGCAGATATCTCTTCACGTCCTTTGGGGGGTCAGAGAACGCTGCTTTTGATGTAAGACGATGGGAGAGAACGCCCGCCAGAGAAAGACTCAGGCCCGTGGGTTTTGATTTTAAAACTTAAGCAGAAACCTTAGTTAACAAAACAAAGGTCCTTTCTCCACTGTTTTGCAATCCACCCTGGCAAAGGGTTCTGGGAGCCTGCTATGGTGTATTTTACCTGAAGAACTGATGGACGGGGAAGGCGAGTTGCTTAATCTCATCAGGTACCATGGAAACCCCAGTACCACTCTGCTCCCCTCTTGTGCGAGTCCTCCAGAACAAATCCCGGCTGCAAAGTGTGTGTTGCTGAGGTGAAGCTGGAGATCCCGAGAGCACACAGTGTGAGCGTGATCAGATTCGGAGACGTCACTGTTTCCAGGATCTATTTTTGGCTTCCTTCCAATGTGAAGCCAACACCGACATTCTGTTGTGCTGTTTCCCGCTGTGGGTGGATTTATTTAATTTTTCATGAGTGATTCACTACCCATGGCTGTACGTTTTCCTCCTGTGCAGCTGAGGATTAAGTCATGTTTCCTTTGAAAAAGTATTTTTGATAGAATCTGAGTAACGTGGTACTCAGAGGGTTTGAGACTAAGGGACACAGTAGTGTCACTAAGACAAGGTGCTTCGCTTCCCCGGGCTCTTACGAAATGGTAGTGATGGTGTCACCCTGTGACTGGGATGTTCTCCACCAGAGGGGACCATGTCGTATCAAACAGCCAAAAACATCTCTCTCTATAAAAATGTTTTTGCAAGTTGTGTGATTTTTTTTAAACATTTTTTTTTCACGTTGCAACAAATCCATTCCACTTGGAACGCCACACGGTAGGATTCCCTAACAGAAAGCCTAGTAACAGAATCAGTTTCCATGCAGGTCCACGCTTTTTCCCCCGAGTGGCCTCTGTCTGCCCGGCTGGGTTCTAGGAACCCCTCTGTGTCCATCACCTTAAGTGGCAGTAGCTCTGGACAACAGAGCTGTTCTGCTCCCGTCTCAGGCTCACTCCTTGCCAAACTGCTTCCACTCAGCGGCATCTCAGCCCTGCTCCTTGAGATGCATGAGGAGTGAAGATCATCCGTCTTTACCATGAGGCACTCCCTCCTGGCCCGAGCACAGACCAGGGATCCTCCAGACAAGCAGTCCAGGCGCCTGCCCTGCACCCAGGGCTTCCAGCTTCGGATCTCCACAGTGCTGCCTGAGAAGATAGATGGGTGAGCACCAGGATGGCAAATGCAGGGACCAAAAAGGTCCGGAGGCAGCAGGAGATGGTACAGATCAGAGAAGAATAACAAAGGAAGATGGGGATGCGGTGGGAGGGCAGGTGGGCAGCTCCGTGGAGTCAGTCCAACCAAACAACACGACCAGGAAAGGAGCAGAGGAGGGGCCGGCCTAGGGGTCAGGAGGCTCGCCGTCTCTCTCAACTGGCTGGGTGGCTTTAATCAAGTCGCCCACCTCCTAAGAGCACTGTCTCCTTAATCGCCCACCTCTGGAAGGCTCCGGCATTCTTTCCATCCAAGATGGGACCCCAGGAAATAGCAAAGTTCCAGTACAACATTAATAGCACAAAAAGTCATCTGTGTTCTGGGTGAGGACACTGGAATGTGCAAGAGACCATGGCTGGGGTGTTGCTTTTCTTTAGGGACGATCTGCCTTTAACCAGCATCCTAGGTTCAGGCTCAGGGCTTCCCTGAGCTGTTTCCCTGCAAAAGAGACACCCCTTCATCAGGGTGGCTGTTCCCGGGCCTGGTAAAGCTCAGGAAAACCAGCTTCCCTGAGAGCCAAACTGCAGGCCTGGAGCAGGAACCTGCGGTGCTCCATCCGTATGTAGATGCACCACTGTCAGACCTTCAGGTACCACACCAGACATCCAAGTACCACTCCAGACATCCAGATACTGCACCAGACATCCAAGCACCACTCCAGACATCCAGATACTGCACCAGACATCCAAGCACCACTACAGACATCCAGATACTGTGCCAAAAATCCACACACCATGTCAGAAATCCAAATATTGTGTCGGAAACCCAAGTACCTGGTCAGAAAATCAAGAACCGTATCTGGGCATTTGTAATAATGGTACAAATGGGAGTCTTCATTTTCACCGGACCGTGGTGAGCCCTTTCTGAAATTCATTTTAGAGATTAAAAAATTTAACTTTTATTTCAGCTGGGCTATAACACTCCTTATAAAAATGTGTCTGTTGTATATATCACAATGTCCCTGGGGAATCTGAAGAAGAAGTTGAAATTGCCCCTAATCACAGAACCCAGTGGGCTTGACTGAGGGTGAACAGATGATCGAGGAAACGGTTCCTTGAAATTTCTACACCAGATTGTGGGAAAGTCAGAGAACCATATCGGTGGTGTCTGAGCAATCCTGGCGGTGCTCTCCAAAAATCCACAGGAAAGGGTTTCCTTCAAGGGTATGGTTAAAAGAGAATTAAATAGTAATCTTGAGGAATGAAAAGTCAAATTCAGAGAATGGTCTGATGACATAGGGCTGCCTGTTCAGCTTTAGAAAATGCATGTTTTAAAAAAACCTCCTGTTTTCTGCTTTTTCCCATGACTTATGTAATGTGTGACACTTAACGTGAAACTAATGCTTGATTGGATCCTTGCAGAGGGACAGAGAACAATCGATTTGGCCCCCATGGCTGACTGCGACATGTAGGGGCGTGTCAGCTCCTGGAGGACAGCAAATGTCCTAATTCAAATCCCCGGGGGTGGCCTGGCACCTAGCAGACCTCCGCGTACAGTGGATGAATGAGTAAATGAATGAATGGACTGAGGAAGACTGGGGAGTGAGGCAGTTAGCAGAAAGAAAACTGCATTTTGCCTTCTCCGCAGTGCCTGGGGCGGCACTTAGCAAGACCAGGGCCACCTACAGAAGATGCCAGATTGGTTGTTCAAAAAGCAGGAAAAAAGCTTTTTCCTTTCTTCTGTGGTCTCTCTCTGGACCTGCCAGAGTGTTTTATACCTTCCATTTAATGTCATGCTCCCTGGGGGTACGGGGATTCTCTCAGGCAGTATAGACCCTCAGAGACGCCTGGCACCTGCCCTGGAACTTGGCAGGTGGCGTTTGCGTATCAGGGGCCAAAAATGGACCTTTAGGAACCCGTCCTGGGAAGGAGGCAGAAGGTGTGAGTCGAGGCCCCAGGCCCCTGGCGGGATGCAAAATTGTTCCATCAGACTTCACTTGCCAAACTCAAATTCAGAGATAAAATTCTTCCAAGTTCAAGAAAGTGGCTGCAGCATTAAGCCCCAGGCCCTGAGCCCCTTCTGAGTCTCTGGTCTCAGACCCCGAAGCCAGCTCTGGTGTGAGAAATGGTGGTCAGAACACTGGAATGTTCCCCCGGGGCATTTTTCGATAAGGGATTTCACCGCCCCCCCCCCCCCCCCCCCGGGGACATGATCTGTTTCCAGCTAGATATTTACTTCTCCCTGCTTCCATCATTAGTTTCTGGAAAGGTCTCCCCCACCCCTGCCAGCGCTGCCAGCCCTCGGTATCCGACCCCCAATCCCGGGTGACTTTCTGCCACCCCGTTTCGATTTCTTTATATTGTTGTGGAAACACTCACCACTCTTTGGAGCGGCCATATTCATCCACTCTCTCGCCTTCTAGAATGTAGGCCCTGTGTGAACAGGGATCTTGTCCCTCTGTCCCAGCACGCAAGTGCTGGCACGTGAATGAATGAATATGCTTTAGTACTCCTTACACTGCTTTAGCTCCCTTTTGGAGCAAGAGGGATATAAATAAATAAATGAAGGCAACTAACACCCCCAAGAGTTCCGGTCAATCCCCCAGGATTTCCTCTGTCCGACACCAGACTGGCTTCAATGATTTCTTTCACAGGTGAGGCTGAGTTGGTTTTGTTTTACCTTGCGCCTGCATGGCAGATGTCAAATGGGCACGCTGGCACTTCTGGCCCACTTTTTGCCTGAACTCGGGGGAGAGCAGTGTTCCAGGTGCACGCTGGTCCCCAAACCAGGCCAGAACTACATGTTTCAGCTCCATTTGGGTTTTTAATGGCAGTT
This sequence comes from Balaenoptera acutorostrata, assembly GCF_949987535.1. Classification (NCBI taxonomy): domain Eukaryota; kingdom Metazoa; phylum Chordata; class Mammalia; order Artiodactyla; family Balaenopteridae; genus Balaenoptera; species Balaenoptera acutorostrata. The sequence continues at coordinate 4,640,980 of NC_080079.1, read as the reverse complement.
CTCTTACCAACCCCTCCACTCATCTTAGGCAGATTCCTAAGAGCTAAGGGGTATACTTTCCAATCAAAGCCACCTACGCGCCTTGAAATTCCTTGTCTTGAAAGGGATATGTTTTAGGTCAATCAATTAAAGGTGTAGTCTAACACGAGGACCTGTTATCCACCAAAGGTTTTATACACCAAGAAGAATGACCAAGGTTCAAGTCCAGCACATCACCGTGTAAAGGAGCTGGCAGAGCGCAGGGCTGAAGAGTGGGGAGTGACAGCTGGACCCAGCTCTCAGAGCAGCCCCAGGACCCAGGGAGAGAGGCGGGCAGGGCTAGGCACCTGGATTCGGAGAGCTCTCAGCGCCCGGCACCCCTAATTATCACCTTCCTACACCAAGCTGCCAGTCGCAGCCTTACCCTCTCAGTCCTGGGGAAAGAGGTGACCTGGATAACTGAAGAAAATACAAGGAGATTAGGTGAAAAAGACCTAAATGTGCGAAGTAAATCATGCTAGCCTGAACTGACCCTGCGGTGTGGTGTAGGATAGGATCTCGGAATTAACAGTGTGTTTTGTGTTATCCCTCAGGGGGTTTTGTCAGAACCCCCTGAATTTCAAGCAGGTAAGCTTTTAGCATTTATGCAGCCTACTGTCATAGAAGGAGTTACATTCAGAAGCCGAGTCTCACCACTTCGCTGTATTTTTAGAGAGTGAGAGCACCATCCCCTCCACGACCCACAGCCCTCCTAAGCCCTGCAGCCTGGACCTCCGACTCGGCTCTGTCACGTCCCAGAAGCTCCTGGCTGCAGGGGCCTCCTCCTCGCTGCCTGGGCTTCAGACACGTTGAGTAAAAGGCAAAGCACACCATCTCTCCAGGGAAATGGATGGAGCAAAATCAGGAAAACAAAAACAAGGAACCTGCCTATAGCCGAGTGGGTTGGTATATCTATCTCCTGAGTAGACTTGTGCCTCTCAAAATCTCCTTATCCTCAGAACTCAGAGCCCCTTAAGCCAGGAGCCATGCTTGGGCTTCTCCTCTCTGAGAAGGAAGACTTCAGATCTGTGTGGCTGGGGGTTGAATACTGGGGTCATCCTGGCTCCTGGGGAAGGGGTGCGGAGAGTTCTCTGCTCTGACGGAAGGTGGCACCACGGGATTGGTGCTGAGGGCAGAGCAATTCTTCCTGGCGTGTAAAACCTATGGTTGATAACAGGTTCTCATCTTAGACTGCATCTTCAATTCATTGATTTAAACATATCCCTTTTCAAGACACGGGATTTCAAGGCTGGTAGGTGGCTTTGCTTGGTGGGCATATCCCTTGAATCTTGAAACACATTGGAACTGGATGGAGATATTTTTCTCCCTTCTGAAGCAGAGGAGGTTAGCTCATGGTGACCCCCCTCCAGGAAGAGAGGGTGCAGCCCGGGGGCTTGCCAGAATGTGGGTGTTGCAGCCAGGAGGCCAAGTTCAATCACCAGGGGCTTCCTGACAACCAATGAGTCCTGTGCTTTGTAGGGCCTCCATGTAAAGGACTTAGGTCCCAGAGGCCCCTAAATTCTCGGGGTCTGTGGATCCAGAATAGCACCACAGAATTACTGGTACTCAGCTGATGGCCCAGAGCCTGCAGGCAGGGTTTGGAACTGGACGGTACCCAAGGCTTCTGTAGTTTCATAAATAGCTCCATGCAATAGATTGTTATAAACACCTATGCAAAACCCCTGTTTTCCAATGATGCTGCAATATTTGATTAATGCTTCTGGATGGCATCACAGGATGACTGAAGCAAGCACTGCTTGGAGTTGTGGTGAATTTGCTGAGCATGAGAGGAAAATTGTCAGGTCAGGAGCCTAATCATTCTTAACTTGTCTCATTTGGCATTCTGTCCGTGTTTACACTCAGGCTACACGTGCACACACACTGGGAAAAAAAAAAAATCCCAGACCACCTTGAACGAAATGGTTTTGACCTCTATTTCTAAAATGTGTGTTAGCATGAAACAGGGAGCTTTCTCTGAGGGTTCAGCAAGCAATCTACTCCACCTGCTTCTGTCTTAGCTGCCACCCTTGGGTGTTAGAGTGTCAGGTTTCTCTGGGAAAATTCATGTCATGGACATCTTGTTGCCAGCAAGCAGCACCATTCACTTTTCATTTCAAGATGATGTAAAGTCTCACATGTTATTCCCAGCGTGGATGTGGAGCAGTGAACGATGTCTAATTGTTTGGAAGGGAGAGAGCTCCTCTAAGAAGCTCCTCTAAGAAGCATGCCATGTCGGTAGCTTCCGTCGCTCTGCAACATTGTAACTTTACTTCTGTTTCACCAAAGGCAGTTAATTGGTTTGAAGACGCTCATGCATAGGATAGTAGAGAGAGGGGGACATCTCCAACCTGCCCTGCTAAAAACATTGCTTCCACCGTAGAAAAAAACCCCTAGGAAGAAGATTGGGGATGGGGCCAGGCTGCATGTTGCATACCAGGGGGCAGCATGTGGAGGGAGGTAGTGGTGCCCCCATTTCTCCTGCATTTTACTAACTTCAGATAAAGTCTATTCAAACTGCTCAGGATTCTAACCATACGAACTCCAGCTTAAGGATTTTTTTTTCAGAACATCAGCCCTGGAGGCTTCCCCAGGTTTTATAACTGTGGTGCCTCAATACGGAAGCCAAGTCAGTGGATCCCCTCCATTCAGCACACCTCCCAGCTCTCAGCGGCCGCCCTCCGCCTCATTTCGTGTCCAAGCTGAGCTCAGGAAGACCCTTCTTTCTCCTGAAGGAGGAATCAGAGAGGTGCAGAGATGGCTCAGATCACACACACTCAGGCTGAGAGCTCACAAACCCAGGCTGATGCACCCTGGCTGCCGGGAATCGCTCTGAATGTTACAGCCCTCCTTTCTTCCTTTCTTCCTCCCTCCCTCCCTCCCTCCTTTCTTCTTTTTTCCCTCCCTTCCTTCTCCCTCCCTTCCTTCCTTCCTTCCTCCCTTCCTTTCTTTCTTTTTTTCCAGTGCACAATGAAAAGGCACACAAAGCAGAAAAAAAGCGCTAAGGGTCTTAAAATATAAAGCTTGTTCCTTTCTTCCACAGTCTCTCTCAACTTGCCCTGGTGTTGTGTTTTTGCTATTTTTTTAATTAATTTTTTTATTGAAGTTTAGTTGATTTACAATGTGTTAATTTCTGCTGTACAAAGTGATTTAGTTATACATATATATACATTCTTTTTTTTTAAACATCTTTATTGGAGTATAATTGCTTTACAATGGTGTGTTAGTTGCTGCTGTGTAACAAAGTGAATCAGCTATACATATACATATATCCCCATATGTCCTCCCTCTTGCATCTCCCTCCCATCCTCCCTATCCCACCCCTCTAGGTGGACACCAAGCACCGAGCTGATCTCCCTGTGCTATGCAGCTGCTTCCCACTAGCTATCTATTTTACATTTAGTAGTGTATACATATATATATATACATTCTTTTTAAATATTCTTTTCCATTATGGTTTATCATAGTATATTGAATATAGTTCCCTGTGCTATACAGTAGGACCTTGCTGTTTATCCATTTAATTTAATTTATTTATTTATTTTGGGCTGCGTTGAGTCTTCGTTGCTGCGCGTGGGCTTTCTCTAGTTGCGGTGAGCAGGGGCTACTGTTTGCTGCGGTGCGCGGGCTTCTCATTGCGGTGGCTTCTCTTGTTGCGGAGCATGGGCTCTAGAGCGCAGGCTCAGTAGTTGTGGCACGTGGGCTCTAGAGCGCAGGCTCAGTAGTTGTGGCGCACGGGCTTAGTTGCTCCACAGCATGTGGGATGTTCCCGGACCAGGGATTGAACCCGTGTCCCCTGCATTGGCAGGAGGATTCTTAACCACTGCGCCACCAGGGAAGTCCCTATCCATTTTATATGTAATAGTTTGCATCTGTTAATCCCAAACTCCCATGCCATCCCTCCCCCACCCCCTCCCCCTCATTTCTTTATGAAGTGGGAGTTGTAAGAAGTGTGTCTATTCATCGTTGCAGCCTCGGTTTCTTAGGCCCCCACGGCATTCCTTCCTACGTGGAGAGAGTTCTCTTTCTGTCCCTAAAACAACAAGCTTCTCAGCTTTGAGCCTGGCCAATCTTAGTGTCATGGCAAAAAAAGAAATGGAAAAAGGCAAAAGAAAACAAACACCAAACAAATATAGTGTCGGAATTAAAAAAGACCAGAGTGCACAGGTAACATGAGTTCAACTCAGGTTAACTTAATGAATTTGGGCCAAACTTAGATTTGGCATTTTCCTTGAAGTTTGGCTTTGGTAAATGACCTACCTGCCTTTTCCAAAAAGTGACCTCTGAAATCCAATCCAGGTGATTTGATTTCTCCCCTTCCGATTAACATTGTGGTGTCAGGAGTCCAAGCTGGCTCTCAAGACCATTTGCAGTAGGAGGTAAGGACAGCTGACTGCTCACCCTGAGTGTCCAGATAAATTTTGTGTTTGCTCAGAAGGAAATGTGGTGAAGTCCGTGTGCTCCAAAGGAAGGCTCCCACCTGCCATTTTCCTGGCGATCTCCCATTTCCTTCCTCTGCTCTGGGGCTGTCACGGGGTGGACACCCCTCCCACAATCTGGAGTCAGGGCTAGAGCCTCAGAGAACCAGCATCTTTGAGTTCAAAGTGAGTTCCACACTTGAACGGTTCATGCTCAGGAAATCAGGGCTTAAAGACTGAAAAGTCAAATCAGTAATTTCATTTATTTAAGCTACACTTCACAGGTTAGAGACCTCAGGAATTACTAAATAAGTTCATGGATATGTATTTGTGTGCGGATGTGTGTCTACTAGTTACAAGTAAAAGCAAGACAGGAGATGCACAAATAGGAGCATTAAGCTGTTGCTTTAAAAATGAATATGGCAGAGGTTCAGTTAACATAAACTCCCAACAATAAAAATGTACAGTTCCTCATTTCTAGTCGTATTACTTTTGCCTTTTTTTTTTTTTTTTTGCATTCAATAAATATTTGTTGAGTACCAATGTAAGTAGATTCAGGCAACTAACTGCTTTGCATCTTTTTTTTTCCATTTTTTAAAATTTATTTTTTATTTTTTATTTTTTATTTATTTATTATTTATTTTTTATTGAAGTAAAGTTGATTTACAATGTTGTGTTAGTTTCAGGTGTACAGCAAAGTGATTAAGTTTTATATATATAATTCTTTTTCAGATTCTTTTCCATTATGGATTATTACAAGATGTTGAACATAGTTCCCTGTGTTATACAGTAGGTCCTTATTGTTTATTTTATATACAGTCATGTGATCTGTTCATCCCAAACTCCTTACTTTCGCTTTTTGAAAAGCATTTCTCAAGTCACTGGAAATAGTAAGAAATCTCTCCTTAAATTAACGAAGGGAAAAAAATAAGATATTTTTGGATGTTTCCTCTTGTTGTTTGAGATCTTGCTGCCCACGTGGGTGCTGGCACACACAGACACTTTCGGCCGTCCCCATTCATCACCACTGTGAGATGAAGATGAGTTCAATTAACTAAGTTTTACGCAGCCAGGTGTTTGTTTTCCGAAAAAAAACCCGTGCAGGGTGATACAAATGGTTTGATTTAAGTGTGTGGTGTGACTGCATGGGGAAGCAGTGGAACCCCGGCAGCGATACCGCAGCATCACCATGGCAACCGGTGGAAATAATGGCCCCCTTCGGGAATAAAAGAGATCTCAAATCCTGTTGCAGGCGAGTAGCATTGGCTGTCTGCCGTAGAGATGGTTTCTGATGATTGTTTCAGAAATTCCTTAATGAACGAGAAGTGGCGTTTTCAGAAAATGAATGGATTTACAGGCAACTAATGTGATCATGTAAGGCACCCAGGAAGGCAGGGTGGCGATTCATTCTGTGCACGCTGCTATTCCAGTAGCTGCTGGAAGCCTGGTCGCTGGCCCTGCCACACAGAACACGTGTGTAGGACCGTTGTCGACCTGTGCTTCTTTTATAGGCTTTCCACTTCTGTCTGGATTTTTGCTTTATTGGAGGCAGAAATAATTGGGATTTCAGTGAAAGAGTATATGACTATCTAGCACAGTCCTTGGCACATAGGAAGCACTCTGTAAACAGTACTTCACATCAAATTCTCAGGACGAAATGAAAGTGCCTGGGGCTGGTCGGAGGAATTGTAATATCGATAGTATTGACAACAACAGCAGCAGCAGAAGTGAGACGTAGCAAACCATCCTCTAGACATTGGGTGCTGCTTTGGTGCGTTTATGTCGGCGTTCCTTCCTGAAGATGTGCAACTGGCCAGACTTGTCTGTGCAGCCTTTTACCTCGTGCACTGATAACCACGTCCACGGGAAAGGCACTTTCTTTATGAAGGGGCCACATTTCCAGGGATACAGCTTGACCTGTAGAATGTGAAATAAAGAAGCTCTGTAAAAGAAAAAGATCTTCCACTTTAACGCAAGAGAAGTAGAACTTGGTGAGAACAAGCAGCCTTGGCAGCTTCCGTTTTTCGGATAACAGACTTGAGAGTAACGCTTGGGAGTCCGTTTCCCTTTTTATTTTAGGAAGTCCTCTAGAGAGAAAACAGAGGTCTTTCTGCTATAAGAAGTTCTCTTTTCAAAGCAGCATCATGCCTGAAATAGAATTTTCTCTAAGCTAAGTGGAAAGCTCTAGAATAAAAGATTTTTACCTTTAAAGCCTATTTGGGGGAAAGGCTCGCATCATACGTGTGTGATAGAGTTTTCCTGCACGTTTTCTTCACTTTCAGTTGTATTTCAGTTTAGTTTTGCCTTGAAAGAATTCGGGGGAAAGGATAACATTAGTGCTAATTTTTATTTGGAAACTAAATCTGAAGCATGCGGGACTCGTGATGGATCTTGCCATGTCTGTGCTTGCTCTCTGCGGGCTGTGAACCCCGCTCATCCTGGGCGCTGGGTGTTTTCCCTTCCTCTGCCTTTCCAAGCACAGTGCACCGGAGGGTTTTGATGACCCAGCTGGGACCGCCGACTGCAGCAGCCAGCAACCGGGTTGCCTTCCTTCCAGCAGCCAGACTGCTTCTCTGCCACCTTTCTTCCTGATTTATTTTAAACTTAAAAAAATAAAAGGAAAAAAGGACACTCCACCACTGCAAATTATAAATTTATTTGCAAGTGTTGATTTCAACTCGAGATGAGCCACCTCTCCTGACACTTTTTCCCCTGCTGGATTTTGGGCTCTGGTTTCTGATGACATAGTCTGGGTCCTGCAGCCACTAGCCTCAGAAGGAGAATTACAGAGGGAATACCCACGTAAATTATGTATTGCCCTTTGCATCAGTAGCCTGCTTGGAAATGTTCAAATTGTCAACCGGCGAGACTCCAGTGCTGTGGACATGGGTTTGAATGAGTTGATCACCTAGGGGCTGTTCAGAAAGCCGTGCTCTGTAAGTATCCGGGGATGCACAACACAGACGGGAAAAGGGATATCTGGAATGTTCTTTATGTCGCTGGTTTTGGTTGGGAGAAAAATGCATTTTCCAACAGCTTTTAAAATGTAATATCTAATGTTGCCTCTCACTGTTAATTTAAGAATGTCACAGCGGTTCTATTCTTGGTCAAGTTTGTGTGTGAGCTTATGCTACCAGTTTGTAAAATGTAATATCCGTGCAGGTGGTGGGTGAGCAGTTTTTACAAACGATTTTCGCAGATTTTATGTCTTCCTATGCGTTAAATTGCTATTTAACATATAAGTACTTTCTCTTTCACTTAAAATATAATATCTAAATGTTCTTTAAGCAAAGAGAACGTGCTTAAGATTTTGGACATGCATCTTTCAGCTAACGTGGAAATTATAAAGACATTTTAGGAAATATTTGACTTGAAAGCCGACTAACCAATTAAAAAATGGGAGAAAGAGATTTTTTTCTAGCTGTTTTCTTTCTTTCCTTCCTTCCTCCCTCCCTCTTTCTTTCCCTCTCTCTCTCTCCCTTCCTTCCTTCCTTTCTTTCAATTTCTCTTTCTTTCTTTCTCTCTCTTTCTTTCTTTCTCTCCCCTTCCTTCCCTCCTTCCTTCCTTCCCTCCTTCCTTCCTTCCCCCCTTCCTTCCTTCCTTCCTTCTTTTTCTCTCTCTGTCTCTCTCTCTTTCTTTTTCTTCCTGCCTTCTTTCTTTCTCTCTTTTTTCTCCCACTGCTGCAGTTAAGGCTGTATCATTTTGTAATGGCATCTGTTCTCACAGTGACTATGTTTGATAGATGCTCAAATTACTTTTCAATTGCTAATGCTGCTCTGTGGGTAACGCAGATACAACTCGCCTTTGAATTATTTTGGATACATATGGTGAGAACAGGCTTCCTGCTGAGAAAAAAATATTAGGTTGCTTCCTACGAGGTGGTTCATTTAATCAGTTTATCCTGGGACGTCAGTCTTTCCCGGCAAAGTAACGGGAGCCCTTCCAGGCTCTTGCACACTCCTGGAGGGATGGCCGTTCATCCCGGTGTTACCGTAAGGACCCCACCTGCTCACTCACTCGGGACCACGCCTCCGGAGGTGCCTGTGCCCGGTGGCCGGAAACTGCCATGCCAGGGCCGGCCTTCTCCCCGGGACGCCCGTTAGAAGGGCACCCTTGTGCATGTGGGCTCCCAGAAACATCATGAATGGGATCCACAGTTCACCTTAAATTTTGCTGTTTTTTTTTTTGTTTGCCCTGTGAGAGCACATCAGACTAGTTCATGTTAGAAAGTCCAGAGTGAAAAACTTCATAGCACTTTGCCTCTTATGTGAAAGTGCGTCCCTTACCTTCCAGCCAACTTAGGTGCCGTCTGGCTGTGCTTCACTAAAGAGAAGTGTGTGTGTGTGTGCGTGTGTGTGCTGTGTATGGGGCAGCACACAGAAAAGAGCAAGGGGCCACTTCTCTGGGAGTTGGAAGCTCAGAGCATCCAGTCATAAATTCCTGTTCTTTCGCACTGAGTGGCGTGGATTTTGGTGTCCTGGAAAGAGGCTCACGGTAAGGAAAACCTGAGCTGTTGTTCCCACAGTACCTTATCCCAGTCATGCGCAGGGTGAATTTTGTACCATTTTACTGCCTTTTGATGTGATTTAAATCCTCCTACTCGCAGTATGGCTTTGGGGGCTGTGAGGTGGCCTGGGGGTGGCCCCCGCTCTGTCCCCCGGATCCTGGGCCGGCTCAGGGCCCCGCTCCCCTAAGGAGCTGCCTTCGCAACACAGGCAAACGGTGCCTTCCGTTGCCTGCCCCTGGGGACCTCCCGGGGGGGCTGACGGGCTCTGGGGAGATAACGTATGGGAAAGTTCTCAGAACCAGGAACACACGGAGTGTGTGAGAGTCAGCCCCTCGTGGGTAGGGCCGCCACGCGGCAGCTTGATGTTCCTCTGGAATAAGGGGTCTAAGGGCTGAAGGGGTTATGGTCTCACCTGGTTTCCCCTCCCCCTGGCCCCCCTAAGTAAACGCCCTCCTTCATGTTGCAGAAAGAGCGCCCCTGCTGTCTGATGTCCGGAGGGCTGGCCACTGCCTCGGGACTTCAGTTACAGTCTGTGACCCCTGGGCAGGCACACTCCAGCCCTCGCCCCCTCCCTAATCCAGAGCCGTGTGTCTGCTGAGCGGAGAGCTGAGCTGTAACAGAGTGTGAATGTCCCCCCGCAGTGGACCGCACCCCTGTTTGCTTACCTGTGCTGCGGGGAAGCTGGGGGAGGGAGCCCATCCCGGGAACAGGTGATGAAGTTTCCTGTTTGCAGGAAGTTTGTGTAAAGGTGGCCCCCCGTGCAGGAGGGCTCCGGAGGGACCAGGGCAGAGAGAGAGTACTCTTCAGGAGGAAGCAGGAGTGGGGATCACTCGGCTTCCAGGGCCCCAGCGATTGGAAGGGGGGTGCGAGGAGGGAAAACGCCACGGTGGGCGGGTTGGCAGGAAAAGCGGACACCTCAGAACCCAGGAAGGCAGGGCTGAATCTGCTTTTGCTCATCTGCGTCTTCCCTGCTCCTGGCATCCTGCCTGGCACATAGCAGGTGTTCACGCAGTTGCTTCTACATCAATGAACGCGAGCTGGTGAACGAAGCAACATCAGTTGGTTTTGCAATATTTGGGGGCGATACGTCTTATGTGTGATGTGTTTTGTCTCCCTACAAACACGCATGCGTAGCTCCATAGTTTGAAGTGTGGAAAAGCGTTGGAGCCTTTGGATCAGAGGCTGCGTTGAAATCCTGCCCTGTTGCTTCCTTGCTTTGAGACTTCGGGAGTGACTTGACCTCTGGAAGGTAGTACCTTCCTCTTCAGTGGCTGAGGGACTGAGATGAGATGATTCTTGTAAAGCGCTCAGCAAACTGCCTGGCCCTGAGCAGGCTCTGTAGAGCATCACTATTATTGTTATTGTTTCTTCCTTCATATTCTCCTAATTGCACTGGGTAGCAGTCATTTGTACTTCTTTGGGAAACACATTTAAAAAGTCAGCCATGCTCGGGGAAAACAGACTTTCAAAAATGTTTTCTAACGCGTTAAAGAAAATATTTGCACCGTCGATTTTAAAAGCATGCTGTATGGTTTGCATTTCAGAACTGTACTCTGTTACCTTCATCTTGCTAATAGTGTAAAAAAAGAAAAAAGAAAGCAGCATAATACTGAAGGCAGTTTTTAAAAAGTCTAAAATAATCTTAAATAGCTGGAAGTTAAAAGTGCATTTTACTCCATCCGTTTATGGCCGTTCACACGCAGACATAAAGTGCTGGGGTTCTGCCAGGGTTTTAAAATTAGAGCAAAAGAAATGAGACCCAACTTAATTAGTATAAATGTTGCCGTGTGACTTCTAATAATGAGTGTAATTTGCAATGCATGCTCACCATGTAATTTAGCACAATGGGACCCACAGAATGTAGGACTAGTATTTAATCAAGAGAAATGATTAAAGCAGAAAGGGATGAAGTTTGGAGACTGGAATCCTGTGTAGAAGCCTTGCGTGCCCACTGGGATATTCCGCCTGTAGCACCATTTCTGACACCCCTTCCGGCCCCACCCCAGAGGAAGCTGTGTCAGCTACTGAGCTGTGTGACTCTGGCAAGTTACTCAGTGTTTCTGCGCCTCAGTTTCCTCATCTGTGAAGTGGGGACAACAGTGGTCCCAATCTCTTATTGTTGCCGTGGAGATTAAATGAGTGGACAATGGAAAGCCCTGGGTACGCAGCACTCAACCAATGTCTCGCGGACTCTCACTTTTGTGACTGTTATCATTCATGAGGATCTTGGATGCCAGGCTGGGGAGGGTGCCTTTTATCCCAAAGTACAGTATGGGGTGGTCCTGGGATGCTCTGTCTTTATTGAGGTAAAATTCACATCACCTAAAGCTAGCCATTTTAAAGAGTAAAATTCAGTGGCAGTTAGTACATTCACAATGTTGTGCAGCTATTGTGCCTACCTAGTTCAACACATTTTCATCACCCCAGAAGGAACCCTCTGTACCCCTTAAGCAGACAATCCCCATTTCCCCCCTCGCCCAAGTCCCTTGGGATCACGAATCTGCTTTCTGTCTCTATTGTTTGATGTATTCCGGTATTTCATAGAAAAATGAAATCAGACATTATGTGAGCTTTTTGTCTGGTCTCTTCACTTACCATTATGTTTTTGAGGGTCACCCAGGCTGTAGCAGGTGTCAGTGCTTCCTTGCTTTTCATAGCTGCTCTAATATCCCATTGTACGGACATGCCACAGTTCCATTTAGTTTGTCCATTCATCAGTTGATGGACATTTGGGTTGTCTTTTGCCTTCCGACTATTGTGAAGCATGTTGCTATGAAGAGTGGTGTACAAGTTATCGTACTCCTGTTTTAAGTTTTTTGGATATATACCTGGAGTGGAATTACTGGGGGTAGAGTAGTTCTGCGTTTAATTGTTGGAGGAATCCCCCAGACTGTTTTCCACAGCAGCTGCACCGTTTTGCGTTCCCACCAGCAGAGTATGATGTTCCTGGTCCTCCCCATCCTCGCCAACACTTGTTATTTTCTTTTTTTTTTTTTAAAGTCTGGTCATCTTAGTGGGCATGAGTGATATGTTATTGTGGTTTTGTTTCTGTTTACGTTCCCCTAACGATTAGTGATGTTGAACATCTTTTCATGTGCTTGTTGGTCATTTGTGTATCTTCTTTGGAGAAATATCTATTTAAGTCCTTTGTTTTTTAATTGGGTTATTTGTCTTTCTGTTCTTGAGCGGTAAGGGCCCTTCATATATTCTGGATACTAGATCCTTATCAGATACATAATTTGCAAATACTTTTTCCCATTCTGTAAGGTGTCTTTTCACTTTCTTGCTAGTGCCCTTTGATGCACAAAAGTCCTGAGATGGTTTTAGGTGGAGACAGAACATAGCAGTGAACAAGTCTGAACCATGAAGGGAGAAATTCTTCCCTTCTTCATCCCCTTCCAGGCTTTCTCATGCTCAAAGCGGGGAGAGGCTCAGTTTGATGCTACTGTGTCTTCAACACCTTCACACATCTTTTTAACAGAAAGAGAACAGGCTTTGGGCCAAGAGCCTTCCACAGGGCCAGTGTTTAGCAAGAATTTCTTCCCCTTCTCCACTGAGCTGATTGTTAAGATCATCACTATATATGGCTAGCGATGCTGGTTTTCCCATTTACGCTAATGACAAAGCGTTTCCTTTTAAAGCAGCCGCATAGCACAGGGAGATCAGCTCAGTGCTCTGTGACCACCTAGAGGGGTGGGATAGGGAGGGTGGGAGGGAGACGCAACAGGCAGGAGATATGGGAATATATGTATACGTATAGCTGATTCACTTTGTTATAAAGCAGAAACTAACACACCATTGTAAAGCAATTATACTCCAATAAAGATGTTAAAAATTAAAAAGAAGCATTTCCTTTTAAATACATGTATTTGGTTTTTTTAGGAAAATGAGTGAATGATGAGACAAAGCTTGTGATGGTGATGAGAGGATACAGATGCGTGGGAACTGCCTGAAGGTCCCTGGGCACAGATGAGGGGTGGGTGGGACCACCCATCTGGGGATGGGGTGCAGGGTGGACCGCAGGCACCAGGCTGACCAGGCATGGGAGGGCCACCTGGCTGCCACCACGGCCTCCCCGGGGTGTCCTGGGGTGTCTACCCGGCCCTGCTCCTCCTGGTTCCTCACTTAATCCTGATGACTGCCCGGTGTGGTGAAGAAGGTCTTGACCTTCAGGGTGAAGAGACAGAGCAAGCGAAAAGTGGGGAAGTCGACTGCGAGAAGAATGTGGAAGGTTGGGGACTGATGGATGTAGGGGATGAGCAGGAAGGAGGTCTGGAAGGATCTGGAAGGATCCCACAGCCAATGAAGGGGGAAGATGGGCAGACAGGGAACTAGAGGCATTTTAGAAACCTCTTCACAACTTTCTTAGCTCAGCTTCTGTATCCATTTCCTAGGGTTGCTGTAGGAAATGAACACAAACTCAGTCACTTAAACAATAGATATGATTCTCCCACAGTTTTGGAGGCTGGAACCCTGAAATCAAGGTGTCGGTAGGGCCCTGTTTCCTTTGAAGGCTCCAAGGGAGGTTCCTTCCTTGCCTCTTCCAGCTTTCATGGTTCCTGGTGATCCTTGGCGAGCCTTGACTTGTGGCTGCATCACTTCGATCTCTGCTTCCGTCTTCACATGGTGTTTTAGAAAAAGAAAACAGCCTTTCTTTCCTCCTATGTGTCTCCTTTATGTCTACACAGAACACTTCACTACTGACACGTATGGTCACAAGGCATGTGGAGGTTTTCCCCCACCAAGCAATTCTCTGTGATACCAGCTGGGCATCCTACAGTTTAACTGGACTCTAACATCATCTGGAAATAGCGTCAGATCCCACAGGTGAAAGGATCCCACCCACGAGACCGCTCCCCCTTCAAGTGCCAATCACAGGTCCAGGTGGTCACCCGTGCTTCTGACCGAACGGCTCTAAACTGAAGGTTCCCACAATCCCTTCCTCGGGTTCAATTAATTTGCTAGGGCAGCTCACAGAACTCAGGGAAACACATCTGCCAGTCTATTAAAGGATGCGATAAAGGATACAGATGAACAGCCAGATGAAGAGATACACAGGACAAGGTTTGGGAGGGTCCTGAGTGCAGGAGCTTCTGTGCCCATGGAGTTGGGGTGTGTCACCCTCCCTGTACATGGATGTGTTCACCCACCTGGAAGCCCTCCGAACCCTATACTATGGTGATTTTTATGGACTCTTCACCAGGCACGAGCAACCATTAACTCCATTTTCAGCCCCTCTCCCTTCTCAAGAGAATGGGGCGGGTGGGTAGGAGCGTGGGCAGAGCTGAAAACGTCAAGCTTCTAATCATGACTTGGTCTTTCTCCTGACCAGCCCCCATCCAGGAGCTCACCCAGAGTTGCCTCATTAGAGCAAAAGACATTCCCATCACCCAAGCCATTCAAAGCATTTTAGGAGCCCTGTGTCATGAACAGGGGTCAAAGATCAAATGTTAGAACAAAAGATGCTCCTGGTGTTCTTATCACTTAGGAAATTCCAAGGGTTTTAGGAGCTCTGTGCCAGGAGCCAGGAGGAAGATCAAATGTATATTGCATGTTATAAATCACAGTATCACATGTCCCTCTCTGTGTGTGTCTCTCCTCTTCTAATAAGGACACGACTCATTAGATTTAGGGCCCACCCTAATCCGTTACCACCTCATCTTAATGAATTACATCTGCAAAGACCCTGTTTCCAAATAGGTCACGTTCTGAGGTTCCAGGTAGACAGGAATTTGGGGGGACACAATTCAGCCCAGTATGGCATCTGTTGCAGGTTGGCTTCCTTTCCTTTTTCACTGCAGATCGTGGGAGTGGTAATGATCTTATTGGGTTTCCTAAGACCCAAGTGAGTCCCTGGACCTTCTCTCTGGAGCTCAGTTAGTGTCGGTACCCTCGGGGTCCCTGGGCATGATCTTACAGACCAAGGAGAAAGCAGACTCTCACAGGCAAAGGTAAATCCGAGCACAAGAATTTTACACACTTCTAGGAGCCCCTTAGGTACTTAACTAACTTTGACTTGAAAATCACTGCTTAATGTAAGTCTGTTTCCTCCTGTCTGAGCCAAAGAGAAGTCGGGAAGTATAGTCTTTCAAGCTTGCTGCATTTGTTACACAGCTTCTAGATACAAACCGGCCGTGGTGCAGTATTGATGCTCTGGCGATACAGAGTTGCGTCTTTATTGAAAACTTCCCTGCGTGGAGTCGGAAGACACCTGATCAGGACCCTTGTCCTTTCTTTCCATCTGGATGATTTTGCCAGACCTGGGATACAGCAGGAAGGCGATCAGCGGGCCTTTGGGTGGATAAAAAAAAAAGAAGGAAGTCTCCCCTGGGGAATTGAATGGCCCGCACCCCCGGGCCCCCATGACTGTGCCAAAGCCCCGTGAAAGGCTCGTTCACCAGAAAAAAGCCTTCTGGGGTGGCTCTGCCCTACAGCATTCTCCTCGTCATCGGCGTTCAAATAAAAGGATGCTCTTTGCTCAAAAGAGACTCCCCTCTGACACAGCCACGTCCAGTGTCCCTGTGCTTAAAGCGGCCAGCCTTTGCTTGACCTCAGCGTTTCTAAACACAGTTGAATAAACTCAAATTCTCAGGGCCTGTTTCCTATTTTCCTGTTACCTGACTTCCTAGCAGATTGGGACATCCATTTCCTTTGAGGTTTCTTTTCTTCCTTTTTTGGGGTAACAGAACAAGGAATCTCTCTCAAAGGACAAAGTTCTGTGATTCTATATTGATAAATATTTGAGGAGATGCAGCTGGTGTTTATAGAGATACCAGTTGGGGAAAATAAAGCTCAACTCAGGCTTTTTTTTTTTTTTCTTGGTAAACCTTTTGGCCATTTCATTCCCTCAATGAACAAATATTTATTAAGCACTTATCTTATGATGTAGGGCCATTTCCCAGGTATAATAGATAAAATGAAGTTTCTGAGTAGACCTGTTTGGAATCCCAAACCCACAAAATGCTAACATCAGTTAGTGCCAAAACAATTCATGGAGTTCCACGCCCCCCTTTGGTGTGGGGGGGTGGCGGAGTTAAAGTAAATATTTTCAGTGAATTTTTGGAATTTACAGAATGTGTGTCCATTTGTCTTGAAAGGAAATGCTTTTTAGTTTAGATGGAGTCCTGCGCTCCCCGTGCCTGTCCTGATAAAATCTTACAGTGTTTCAGAATACTTCCCAGGTCTGGTGAGCTCACTTTGACCTTGGAGACGTGGTTTTCTAAAGTCTGGTTGTTTGAGACTGCCTGGGCTTGAATTCAGGCTCTGCCATTTTATGGCTGTGTGGCCTTGGGCAGGTTACTTAACCTCTCTGGTCCTCAAAGTCCTCTGCCATAAGACAGGCACGATGAGTGCCTATACTGTGTCAGAGAGCTGCCATGAGGGTCAAGTGTGTTTATGTGTAAAGTGCATGGACCCATGTCTTGGGCCAGAGCAAGTGCCCTGTGATGTCACCATCACGATCAGCCTGAGCATCCTTACTTGACCCTCACCTGCACGGCTCACTGTGCTTCTGGAAATGGTTGTCTCTGAAATAAGGGCACAGGTTCTGTCTCGGTACCCAAGTGCTACGTGGCTGAACTTCCTACTCCCGGTGCTGACTTGGGGTGGAACTCAAAGCTTGGTGTCTCCCGCCGCACACAGGGCTCGCACTGGAGGTAGCAGGCAGCTCCCCCCAGGAAAGAAGTCTGCCCTCGCCTCCACCCAAGGGACAGCACAGCGGGCTCTGTGCCATGAGCACCTGCCCTGGGAACACTGCACAGCAGGGACGATGCATGGAGGCTTGTGGCGTCCAAGAGGCGTGCTGTCCAGGCGGGTCTCGGGCATCCTTGAGCGCCTGGGCAGAGCCATGCTTGCTAGATGCTGTGGTGGGTGGGTGAACCCCAGACATCTCACTGCCCCGGAACTGCCGGGCCCTTCTGGGGGTTTATGTCTCTGGGCCTGAACACTGAGGCCTCTCTTAGGTTTCCTTCCCCGACTCAGAACACCAGTCTGTAATAAGAGAAATAAAATGGATTCTGTTGCTTCTTGTTTAGTTGCCTTTGAGCTGAACATACTTTAAAGTGTTTATTCACATTCCAGAAAGGGTGTGAAAGGCTCTCTTCTTATCTTACAGACTCTCCCCCAAGTCTCGTGAGGTCATTGTTTTGCTCATTTTACAGACTCAGAGAGGGAAAGAGCTGGCCCAAGGCCACACAGCTAGAGAACCAGAGCTCAGGTTGCCCTGAACTGGTGGCCCAGGCTCTTTCCAGTGCTTTCCATGCTGCCGGAAGGGCAGCTGTGGTTTAAAGGATGCTGAAAGGAATGAAGTAATTTGGGATTTTAAAACTTGGAATTCTCCAATTCCCTAATTGTTTAAATGCTATTAATTAGATTGAGGGGGATTTTAGGCGATTTCTGTTGGGTCAGGTCTCATACGAAGACCTGTCTCCTGCCAGCCTGGTGACGTCACCTCCATCCGTCTCTCCTAGTCAGGTGGACACACAGTGGATCATCCAAGCCCTGATGCTTTGAGAGAGAAAGAGGACACTATGGAAAATTAGACTGGTGACGGGCATAGCTGAGACCATCCAAGGCAAGCAGGGCGTGTGGTCGCTCTGCTCACAGCAACAAGGGTCACTCACTCGGCAAATCCTCCTGGGCAGCCCCTGGGCGCCAGGCCCTCTGCTGGTCGGGAACCAGACCCACATCCCATCCTGGAAACCTGGCGGGTTTGGAGCACGTCTGCACACGTTGTTCACTCATGGCCTCGTCTGAGCCTCACACGGAGATGACACCCCACTTGACAGGCAGGCTCTCAGACAAAGTGGCAGGGCCGGGGGCTCCCGAGGCCAGCCCGGGCGGCAAGAGAGAGAAGGGCTCAGCTTGGTTCGGGAACTGACGTGTTCCCCTGGACTGAGGAATACACAGCTGCTCCCCCATCCTGGGGCACAGGTACCGTCACCACACCAGGCACAGGCAGTCCCCACCCTGTCCAGCTCCTGGCCTCCCCCCTCACACGGCCCCCTCTCCTTTCCTCCCTGCCCTCCCGGCCTCTTTTCCTCTCTCCATCGCTTTTCCCCCAAACCTAAATATCAAAGCAGTTGTCATCAGTCAGTTTATTAAATAACTGGTAACTGATCCATTAAATGGAAGCAAGCGATAGGCCAGCATGTTCTGGAAGTCTTCCGTCTTAATTAACTGCTACCTCTGCCCTTGTCCACTTTATTTGTACATACTTTGAGTTATAGTTTCCAGTATAATTAATTTTAACGTGTATGGAAGAATCGCCACGGTGGGAACAAAGCCAGTTTCCTGAACGTGGCATGCTGTCTGATTTATAGTCTCTCTCACTTCAGGCGAGGAAAGTCCGTTCAAGTGTTACATTTCTTAACTGAGGGAGAGGTAGAGTGTCCACGGATTATAAAATAGAATTCCAGGCTGGGAAATAGGTGTGAGGGTGCCCATTCAGGAGAATTCAGAGGCATCTCACAATGCTAGTTACTAATCCCTTCACTATAATGCATGGAGAAAAAGATTATTAGAGAACAAATAATGGTCCTGGCGTTTTTGGGGTTGCTGTGCGGCGCTGTGCAGGTACCAGAAGCCCCGTTTCTGGAGTGACCCTGGAAGGATGCTGGGTGGGTGAGAACCTGACTTTACAGGCGGTGGGAACATTATGGGTTGGGGTCTGGGAGCCCCGGGCAGGTGCGGGTGGGCTGGTCCCTGGCCTCCCCGCCTGCGCCACCTGCTGGTCATCTCTGCCATCGCGTTCGGGTTTGCAGCGACTGCGCATGCGTGAAGTCAGAGTCCCGCCCCCGCCAGCATTCTTGATGCTTCCAAATTCGGGTACAAGTTGAGCCCGTAAAATAAATTATAGAATTATAACACTTGAATCACTTGAAAGCTCCTTCTTGGACACTCCTATCCCTCTGGAATTCCGTGTTCTAACTCCACGCTCATTATTGTGTGTCTGTCTGTCCCATTAGGCTGTGAGCATCTTAGGGGCACCCTGCACCCCCGGAGGGTTGCACGCAGCTGTGGGTGCCTCGAACGTGCCGGCGCAAGGGCGGCACCCTGAACACGGGGGTTGTGTCTGTAGCTGCCCCCTCCCACCTGCTCAGAGCAGAACCTGGGCCGAGAGCTCACTTGCGTCCCCATGGGTCTTAACAGGCAGGCCCTGTGCCCCCAGACCACAGAGAAGGAACAAGGTTTCGGGGGCAAGAGACTTGGCCCGGGGTGACAGGTAGAGGAAACAGGCGTCAGGGCTCTTTGCACTAGACTGGCTGCCTTCTGGAGCCTCCCAGGGAGTCACAAAGGCAATTTTGGGACAATGAAATGCCCCGACGATAGTTGCCATCCTGGTCACTCAGAAGCCCAGCAGCTTCCTGGCCAATACGCCCAACTTCTCCTTGCCCTCTGCTCGTGAGAACAGATGCAGCATCCCCAGGACCCAACAGCTGAAATATCCGCTGCTACCTTCTTCTCTTGCTTTGCCAAAACCCCAGGTGGAGCTCCTGACCAAGGTAGGAACAGGGAGAGACTGCAGCCTCAGGAAGGAGCCCACCCATCAGCTTCTCCCGACAGCCATGCCGCTGACCGCCTGGGTTTCTGCTCAATTCAGGGGTCGCGATGGTGCACGTAGTACGTGCTAGGCAAGGTGGAGGCATGGTTTCCTGCCCACAGGAGCTTCCCAAAGTCAGGATTGGGGGGTTGGTCCCTGAGGCACCCACAGCACCCGGGACGTCTATATCGAAGGCAAGAGCAGAGTAGACTTTCAAGTGGTCTGGTGTGGTCACTCCCCACAACCCCACCTTGACCCACTGAAGTTCTTCTCAGGAGAGGGCTGGCCCCCGGTCAGAGTAGAAATCCCCTGAAGGCAACATCTCTGTCTAATCTTGTTGATTAACAAGGCCACCTCCTATGCGCTGTGTCCAGAAGACACTCAGTAAATATTTGTTGAATGAATAAACACGTAAACAAATCTCTATTACTGACTCCTGGTCGTACTCAAATCAGCATTTCTTTAAAAATTCATGAGTGCCATAATGTTTCCCAGAGTGAGAGCAAACCATTTTATGAAATAAGCATGAATTTTCTATTAAAGAGAAGAGTATCAATTTATTAATATTCCCAAAGGGTACCTTTTTTGGTTTACTGCTGTGCTGCTGTTATAATTTTCCATAATTATATGGTGTTGATGGTAGTTTACCGACAGAGCATCGATAACGAAAACTGTAACCCTGGAACTATTTTACTTAAAGTATTTAGCTTTACCAGATGGAAACTAATCAGTTAGCTGAGTGGAGGGTGGCAGAGAGAATAGACTCCCCCAAAACTGTAAGGAGGCGAAACACAGAATTGTCCTACGGATCTGAATTTGTGTGATCTAAACAAACAGCAGGTAGGCTGTCTATTAGAAAACCTGTCGGGATGATTTAGACATGGAGGGAGAGTCTGAATCCTGAGTGCCACTGGGGGCTGGTGGTAGAAAATATCTTGATAGAAGTCAACATTCAGGGGTAGAGCCTGTTGAGAAAAGCAATCCTGTAAACAGTCGCACATTATTAAGAGAAGGTGTTTAAAGAGCAGTCCCTGGGGCTTCCCTGGTGACGCAGTGGTTAAGAATCCGCCTGCCAATGCAGGGGACATGGGTTCGAGCCCTGGTCCGGGAAGATCCCACATGCCGCGGAGCCACTAAGCCCGTGCGCCACAACTACTGAGCCTGCGCTCTAGAGCCCATGTGCCGCAACTACTGAGCCCACGTGCCGCAACTACTGAAGCCCACCTGCCTAGAGCCTGTGCTCCACCACAAGAGAAGCCACCACGATGAGAAGCCCGGGCACCGCAAGGAAGAGTAACCCCCGCTCGCCGCAACTAGAGAAAGCCCGTGCGCAGCAGCAAAGACCCAACGCAGCCATAAATAAATAAACAGATATTTTACAAAAATTTAAAAATAAATAAATAAATAAAGGGAGGTCCATGACGGAGGTCTTGTTTATTTCGTTCACTGTTGTACAGTAGGTGCCAGTAAGTACTTGAATGAATGAATAGATGAATAAATGAAGCGACAGTTGACTTACTTAGATTAGACCCAAGGGACCTTGCTTCAGGCGTGAAGTGGGCCAGGCCTTCAGAAGGGACCCTGGCCGCCACCTCCCCTCCAGACACAAATAGTGTGTGTATCCACCATGGCTGAGGTGTCCAGGGAGATTCCAAAGCAGCTTCTTTGAGTTACGAAATATGGCGAGTTCTTTTCTTAGTTGCAATTTGCAGGCAAAATTTTCTTCCAAATAACCAGAGGTGCGGTTATAAATAATTCATGCACATTGTTTCCCAATTAACATTTTTCAGGAGATGCCGGCAGTTCTTTGAAGTCTTTCCTTCTTAAGGGACAGCGACCCACCCTGTTGGGCTGGGCCAAGCTCCTGCCCTAATTAGGCAGTTACACAAGAGACCTGGGCGAGGAGGGTGGATTTACTTTTAATAAAAGAGGATTAAAAACTGTGTATCTGCCTGGTATTAGAGAAGACCGAACCAAATTAAAACCCTCCCACAGCTGCGGATAGTCGTGGTCTGAAAAGGAAGTGTTTCGCTTGGAATTACTACAACTTCTTGCTTTGAGTCAGGAGAAAATTCAGGCTCCCCCAATCCCGATTTCAGAATCATTTGTTGGCGTTCTGAGCGAGAGTGCTGGGGATGGAGAGGCACCTTAAATCCGGACACCGGGCCCAGGGATCCCTTGGTCGAGTGGCACCCACAGGCTGTGTGATGAACGAGGTGGAGTGGGAGCCGTGTGGCACGCTGCCCAGCCAGGCTCCTGGTAAGGGACCAACTCACGCAGCCTAGCAGGAATTCAGGCCAGACCTGGTTTTCCCAAGAGAAGCCAGATCTCCAGGCTTTATGTAGACTCTCCCCCTTTTTAAATATTTCAAACTAATTTAAATCCTTTTAAGTCATCAGCATACACCTACTCCTTGAACCCAGCGATTCCACTTATAGGCATTCACTTCAAATGAATGAAAAACACTTGTCCACAAAAAGACTTGCACCCAAGTTCATAACAGCTTTGCTCATAATAGCAAAAAACTGGGAAACAACCCAAATGTGTATCAAGAGGAGAATGGGTAAGCAACATGTGGTAGTCATGCAGTGGAAAATTCTTCAGCAGTGAACAGGGGTGGACCTCTGACGCCCATGGCCATGAGGATGAGCCTTGGAAATCTGTTGAATTTACGAGGCTGAACACAAAAGAGTGTTGTGTTTCCATTTACAGGAGGTTCAAGAACAGGCAGAGCTAACCATCTCTGTAGATAGAAACCGGAATAGTGCGTGCTTCTTGGGGTGGGGGAAGAGTGGACAAGAAGGAAGTTTCTGGAAAAGTGGCCAGTGCCCTTCATGTTGACTGTACGGGGGGTATACATTTGTCAAAACTCATCAAACCATAGGCTAAAGGTCTGCATTTGACTGCATAGAATTATACCTTTAAAATTATATCTTTAAAAATAAAAGAAAAACTTTCAAAACCCAACGCACGTCAAACCTAGACTGTCCGTGGGTCACGCTGCGTCAGCAGGCTTGGGTTTGTGACTTCCGTGCTTCAGTGAATTTGTACCCCTTGAAGCATGCAGGTGGAGAAGCACATCCCTCACCAGCAGGTGTGATGTAAATGAGATGGGGGCGGGCGGGATGGGCGGGAGGGTGCCCCGCGCCAAATTGCTGCCCAACCCATGCAATGGCACTATTCTGAATTTATTGCTAGGATTTTGACTTTCCTTCAAATGCAGTTTAGAGGGAGGAGTTTGGCTGGCAGAGCAAGTGGGGAGGGGGCTCTAAACAGCCAGAGCCAGTGATCTACAGGGAGCAAGAAGGCTGGCGTGTTTGCTGGGTGGGGGGAGCGGAGGGGGGGCTGGAAGGGGAGATGGGGCCACCGCCCAAACCCCCCCGGCCGTCTGGCCTCAACCCTGAGGGCAGTGGGAGCTACTGAAGAGAAGGATGTGGCAGGATTTTTATTTATTTATTTATTTATTTATTTAGTTATTTATTTATTTATTTATTTATTTATGGCTGCGTTGGGTCTTCATTGCTGAAGTTGCTGAACGCGGGATCTCTCTAGTTGCAGAGAGCGGTGGCTTGTCTTGTTGTGGAGCACGGGCTCTAGGCACACGGGCTCAGTAGTTGTGGCGCACGGGCTTAGTTGCTCTGCGGCATGTGGGATCTTCCCGGACCAGGGCTCGAACCCGTGTCCCCTGCATTGGCAAGTGGATTCTTAACCACTGCGCCACCAGGGAAGCCCCATTTTCATTTGATGAAAATCGCGACCTTGGCAGCCTTGAAGGCCGGCTTCAGAGGGGCCCCTTCCTGCCTTCCCTGCGGGGCCCACAGGGACCGCACACAGATCTGGCCCCAGATTCGGTGGGCTTCTCATCCCCGCAACACACCCGCAGACCGGCTGCTGCTCTCGCCCGGCCCCCCCAGAATGAGAGTGCGTTCTGGACATTTTCAGAGAGCAAATGCCTGATGGAGGTGGATTCTGGAGGTGACGGGAGCTTTGGAGTGGGGAGCAGGAGAGGGACTTCTTAGATCCATGGCGTCCCGTCCGAAAATCTGAATCACTGTGCTTCTTGACTGGATGGGAAGCTCCGTTCATTCCCCGATGCTGCTTCCTGGGCTCCTGGTCGCATGCGCGTCTTCAGGGGCCTTTCAAACAGCAAACAGAGCCATCAGGCTGCACGGTGGCTTCTGGCTCCAAGTCAGACACGGTGCCTTCCTCTGCCAGCTCCCTGCCATCCTGCCTCTTGAATCTCTCATCTCGTGGTCCAGTCACAACAGGTCTTGTTCACGCAGCCAAAATCTATACTCGTGCGGCCTTGGCGATGCACATGTTTCTTCCTTTCCCAGAAGTTTAGTGGGACACGGTGGAGCTGGTGAGCCCCCCAGAAGACTGTGCTGTAATTGCCGTGTTTCCACCTCTCTGTCCCCCCCAGGCTCGTCCTGGGCCTTCAATAGGCCCCAAGTGCTGGGGAGCGAGCCCTCAGGCCAGGCTCTGCTCCATGTTCTTGCTTCTCTAAATGCTGCACGTCTAGGGTCTTCTGTAGGATTTGCCTTCGTAGCCAGAGCGTCAGCCTGGAGCACGGGTCTGCCGCTCTGTGACTCTTTGATGGTGTGTCCTGCTTAAGCCCGGCCCATCTGCTCTTTCGCTCATCTAGTCATTGCTCGGCAAATGAGTACCCACCGTGTGCCCTGGGATTGTCCCCAAGGCCCCCCTTGGACCGGGGTTTCAGACCAAAGCCAAGTTGGTGAATGGAGAGGAGGTGGGAAGGGGTGCTAGGGCAGGGTCCCGTGGGAGGTGCAGGGTGACAGCACCCATTGTGCCCCTCAAGGACCCCTGCCCCTCTGCGTGTGAGCTGTGAGGATGGACAGTCTGGCTTTGCCCAAACTCAGAGTGACGGTCCCTGTGCAGGGACCCTTGTTACAAGAAAGCACCAAGAGCCTCTCCAGGGAGCTCAGGATTCTCTCCCTGGGCTCCCAAAAGGCTTTGCTGGGAGGTGGAAGCCGTGTGTGTGTGTGCTTTGCAAGGGGCTACTGTGGGAATGAAAGGCAGAGAAATTATGCTCAAAGCCAGGAAAATTGATCGCTGGTAATTGATGGTGGGCCTTCTTACTGAAGTGTCAGAATTTAAGCAACCCAGTGATGTGCTTTAGATGCGACAAGGTGCACAGTTGTGCCTCAGAAAATCCTGACTTTGTTCTTGGCTCAAGGGTGACATCTTGCACTGATGCAAAGCCAAGTTTTTACTTGATTTTGATTTTGCTGATTGATCTCTTGACCCCAAATCCAGATATAATATCATCGGACCACAAATATAAGCAGTTTTTTCACTGAACTTCTGCCGTTTGGTTGCCAGCAACAGAAACCTCCTTAAGGACAGTTCAGTGTACAAAAGAAACTGCCTTAGTCTGACCGTGGGTCGGTATTTGGGTTTTAGAGCCTGGATGACTAGATAAATCTGGATCTAACCTCACCTCGGTTTATATTAGATAACAAAACGACACACTGGGCTTTGGAATGACAAAACGGCCAGTGGCTTCTGCGGATCACCTGGCCAGCTGGCCCGCCCCCTGGGCAGCCCTGCCTCCACCGTCCTCCAGGATTCCTACCAGCTGGTGCCTTTCCCTCCGGTGTCGTGTGGGTCGAACTACCAAGAGCACGACCCTGGACGAGCGCACAGCGCTGAGACTCCGGGTCCATCCTGAGGGGTCGGTGAGGGCGTCCAGCCTGGCGGCCACCGGCAGGGATGAACTTCACTGGGAGCCATGTGATTTGAGAGGCGTGGTTAAACCGTACCTCAGCCCTGCTCAACTCAAGGAGAGGGCATTTGTGCACAGGAGTGTAGAGGACCCAGGCGCTGAGACCCAACGTCTCGGGTGCAGGTGGCGTCCATCCTCCGGGTGCTGTGCTGGCGTGGAGGAGACTGTGGCCTCCTCGGCGGGGCCAGCGTCCGCATCCTGTGAGCCTTTGCAGCCAGAGCAAAAGCCCTGCGGGTTTGGGGGCTGCTCGCAGAATGGAGGCAGGCTGGATTTAATGGAAGTTAAAGTGCAGTGATCGGCTGGCGCCCTGTTCCACAGACACTTGCAGCCTCAGGGCGGCTTCTGCACCCCTTCTCCCGGGGCCACCTCCACCCTTCCCCAGGGAGTGGGTGCTCCGGAACGCACGCTGTTTCCAGAATTAGCCCAAGTAGAGCACTCGGAAGAAAGTCAAGCTACAGCACCCTCCAAAGCCAAGAGTCTGTCATTCAACGCTCCTGCCGGGACCCAGGGTCACCCAGCGATCTCTTCTGCTTGCACTGTGCCCAGGAGTCTGGCCACCATCCGTTACAGGACCTAGGTTGCCTGCTACAGAGGGGAAGAGAAAGGTCCAAAGACACCTTTAAAAATGCTCTTGGAGGGAAACAAAGAAGGAAAAAGATGATGCTGGAGTTCCAAGTTTCTTACTGGATCTTTTCCCTTTTGCTTCTCCTGAGGCTGCTTTTAGGTGAAGGATCACCATCTTCATTTGGCTTTTTTGTCGATTCTACATCTTTTTCCCAAGGGCTTTGATTTCCAGTGTAATCAGCCTCAGTTTTCAGGAACGATTGTAGAATGGGCATTTAGTTATTGATCCCTGGCCGAGCTCTGTGCCCAGGCGATCGGCATATTTGCTGAGTTAAATTAACCCAAGGCTGCAGCAAGGATATCTAAGCAATTAGATGGAGGGTGTTGGCTTACGGTCCCTGGAGGTAGGGATGGAAGCGTTGGTTTATTTACGGACCCTGTTTGAAGGATGTCACAAATTGATTTACTGACACAGCCTGGGTGAAAGTTGAGAGGAAGTCACAAGGTAGAGGAAGTGGTCTTACCTGATCACCCCCTCGGAGGTGTCCTGACCATGTTCTGAAGCCCCGGCGAACTCTTCACACGCCTCACTGAAAGCACAAGCCCCTCCTCCCTCAGCAGCACCTGGGCTCCCCAGGGGCACCCAGCACACCTGCTCCCTGCAGGTGCGCTTCTCGGGCAAGATCCTAGATGAGGGCCGAGTGAGAAAGCAGGGCAGGCTCACCAGACTCTTTGAAAATGGTGTCTGTGCCTCTGAGAATCTTCCTGCATCAGCAGGTGGATCCACATGGCCCTGATGGGTGTTCTTCTGGCTGTTAGTGAAATTCGGGTCCAGAAAAGGAGACATGGCAGCTTCAGAGTGTTGGGGGCCTGTCCTTCCCCGACCCCAAGCCGTCCCCACAGCAGAGGCCCAGGCTTCCCTTGGCCTCCTCCTGACAACATCCCTACAATGTTACTGGATGCTTTGCAAACTCTGCCCTCCCCCTGTGTAGCACCTCCCCGCCACGCTCCCCGCCCTCAGGAAATGCAAGACCCTGAGATGGCAGGACTCCCAGGAGTTCGCATTCAAGTTCAGAACAGGCAGCAGACGGGAAGGCACATGGATCAAAACCCACCCGCTGTAGGCACCAGCAGAGACCTCCAGGGCGCTGGGCTAGGGTGGAGAGAGCAGAGCTTCCCAGGGCAGGGGCAGGGGCAGGTGCAGGGCCCTGGAGGTGGGTGAGCTGCCCAAGTGGACGAGGGCACTGGTGGCATCTGCCCAGGAGAGTCGCGTGGACAGACCCGAAATGATGGCTCAGGTGGAAAGAAACCACCATCACTGAAGAGTCACCTTCAGTGAGATTGTAGTGCTTTGGGCTGTAGCACCAGGACATCTCCATGAATATTAAGGTACAATATGATGAGAACAAAAAATAATCCTAGTGCCTTTCCCAGGGAGTAAAGATCACCATTCATATTTGCTACACATAAATTGATAGCACCCTCCCCTAGGGCCATGGCGATTTCTGATTGAAAAAGTAACAAGAACTGAGAAGGCATTGGGGCAGGATCCTTGGTGTCTATTAATTGTTGTTTACTTATATCTGTAGAGATTAACTTTCTGTCTTCTGCGCATTTTTTTTCTGGCTCATAAATAGTTATTCTGCAATAATAATTTGGTTGGTTTTGGTGAGATCTAAAGACTATTCCAACAGAACTGTCTTGTCACTGCTGAGGTGGTAATTTTTAAGGAAGAAAGGATTCAGTGATGTTGTATCTTCTGTGAAATGACAATCCACTACTGCAAGTGTAGGAAAAATTAATTATTGGTAATTTGTGAAGCTCATGAACAGTTGATTGTGAGACATTGTTCACAATATTTGAGGTGAGGCAGCAGAACCTTCGTCTGTCATCTCTGGTGTTACGTAACTGCCACTCAGGATGAAGAGTTACACTTAGAGCTTTTCAGGGGTTTCTTCCTTTGTTCTTTTATGATAATAAGAAGGATGGTTTTCTTTTCAATAGGGAAAAAAACTTATGCAATAAAAGTCTAGTCGTACTTCATTCCTGTCTTATTTGGCCCCAACTGTGGAAACATGGTAAGTTTCATGTTCTCTAGTAGGTGACTGGTCGGTGGGCTCGTTGGTGTTTAAATACATTCAAGTACAGCTTTGGGGTCGGTGAAAATGTGCTTTGGAGAAGCTTCCTTGGATCTTTAGTTATCTGTCATTCTGTTGTCTCTACTGTAATGGAGAAAAACTTACTTCTTACAGAAGAAGCTCTTCACTTTTTCTTCATCTTCAAGAGGGCACGTTGCATAATTGGAACTTGCAACTTCTGTAGGAAATTGAAATTATCCCCTAACAGACTTACAGACACGCCTGTGTTCTTACGGGTCCTTCCTTGTGGCCCGGGGAGAGTGCTGCCATGTCCTCAGCCCCTCGCTGTGCTGATCTGCCCCAAGTATCAGGCCCTGTTCAGTTGGGCAGGCAGGGAATTCAGTGTGGACCAGTACATGAGAGGTTCAGATACACAGGGGCTTTACGTCCTCCTTGTGATTTTTCAGAATTCTTTGATGAAATCCATTTCAGCATATAATCCACAAGTGTGCACACAGGTCTTCAGCAGTGCATATAAAATAAAGCACAGAGATGAGTTATAAAGGACCTTTTACTCTTAGACGTAATGGACTTCCTGAATTCTTTGAAGAGCAGCTGCCACTCTGTTGCTGTGTCAGCATCAGCGGTAGTAGATTTGGTGGAATTCCCAGTGTGGACACTTTGCTTGGGATCCTCCGTCTGTTCCTTTGACGGGCCCCTGCTTTGCTCCGGGAAATGCCTTCTCCAGGTTCTAAGCCTCGCACTATAAGGAGGTAAGCTCAGCACACGGCCAGCTGAGGATGGAGTAATGGTAGGTTTATTGCCCCACTTTACAGACAAGTAAACTGAGACATCCACCCACAGCCACCTGCTTTCTCCCCCTGAATCTAATAACTTAAAGTTTCCAAGAGACCAGTCAAATTTGGGCAGAGGTTGAACTTCCAGGGCTCGTATTCCCCCACACTGTACACCCTCTTCTTCCAGAATGTATCCATTCATCCAACAAATCAAGTCTTGTTCTCGAATCATGTAAAGTTCAGTTTACAGGCACCAACTTGGGCGTGGAAGCCGGGTCCTCTGTGCCCTGTGCTTGCACGTTCCCTGCAGACCTGAGCCCCTCCACGCAGCCTCTCCCTGTGTACCTGAGCAATCTGTGCCCATTTACAGGCGGCTCCTGCACACCTGGTCTCCTTTGAGCCCCCAATCTCATGGACACAAGATAAGAAGAACGTGACACGAGGACAAGAGAGAGATTAAACTAAATGTCATGTACCCTCTGCCCTGCCATGGAGGACAGATTACCTACGTTTCAGGAAAAAGTTGAACGGCTAAAGATCCAAGTCCAATCACCATGTTAAATTCTACTGACTTTATTAAACAGAAAGGATTTCGTGTTGAGACTTTTACTTTAGACAGTCCTCAAACCAAGCCTGTGATGTTTGTAACAAAACTTCCAGTTCTGCTGGGAAAACTCCCACATTCCCAGGGAATCTCAGCTGAGGGTCTGGGCTGCCCTTGTCTGCGTCTGCCTGGGCTGGGCCAGGGGAGCTCAGGACCAAGGACTAGCCAGAGATCCACTTACTCGTGACTATGTTCATCACTAGCGTTGGTGTAGTGGAGTTTCCGGCCCCATGTCTGGAAGGGTCTGAATTGCCAGGACTTCAGTGAGACCCAGAATCTGGACAATCTGACCCGTTAGGTGAATGATCTGAGCTTGTGCTGTAGTTTTCTAAAGGAGAGTGAAAGTCAGTGTCACGGCAGACTAACTCCCAAACTGGACACGTGGAAATCTCCATTGCCATGACCACTGGAGGAGAAATGACGTCAATAGCCCTGCCCGGTCACAGCTACCACGGAGGAAGGACTTGCGCCCCATGGCGGGCAGGTCTTGGGGCCTGGGGGGGCCAGCCCTGCCGGTTCCCACGGCCTCGCAGCGATCAGCCCCTCCTCTGCCCGCCCCCTGCTTCTCCCAGATCTGTCTGACTCTTCCTTCCTAGTCTGTGTGACTTTCTTTTCTCCGGGAGCCTCTAGGCGTCAGTGGTCCCAGCGTTCACTCCATGCCCCATTTCTTCTTTCACTTTTGCTTTTCTCAGGTCCTTCAGCCATTGCCAAGGTCACCTGCCTGCTGGCAGCTCCCAAGCTCCACCTCCAGCCAGAGCTCCCTCGGAGCGTCACACCTGCCTGATGGACATCACCTGCCGGGGGGTCCACAGGGCTGCGAACTTGACCCTGAAGGCGCTGTCCTGCCCCTCCTCCAAACCAGCTCCTCCCCAAGGTCACTTTCTCCATAGAGCTCCTCTCTGTTCTCTGGGCTGTACTCCCCTCCTTCCAGCGAGTTACAGACCACAACCCTGACACCCTCTGGTAGGGGAACCAGATACAGCAAATTAAAACCAGCCAAAGGAAGCCCAGCGAAACCTGAGTTCTCAATAAACAGCGGATGAGTCTCAGTATAAGTATCCCCGTGAAATATGTGGGACATACTGATATCCGGGTGCTCCGTGTTTTATCTGGCAGCCCTACTTCCCAAATATTTCTCCAGTCATTCTGTGCATGCGTTTCCGATCCTTCCCATTTCTTGCCTGCATGCTGCTGCCTTCCAGAGACACTGAGCTCCACAGAGACATCAGGACCCTCTCCTCTCCCGTGTCCAAGGCTGTTAAACC
Organism: Balaenoptera acutorostrata; assembly: GCF_949987535.1. Lineage (NCBI taxonomy): Eukaryota > Metazoa > Chordata > Mammalia > Artiodactyla > Balaenopteridae > Balaenoptera > Balaenoptera acutorostrata. The sequence continues at coordinate 4,610,446 of NC_080079.1, read as the reverse complement.
TGGAAACCACCCAGCGTGGCTGTATCACTCCCTGCTCATGACTAGCAGTCCCAGCGGCCCTGAATTACTCATCATACCGGACCCATCATTTAGCCAAAGGGCCTCGCAGATAAAATATGTAAAAGTAAGTTGCTGCGTTGCGGCCGGCCTGCTGTCCCTCTGCTGTGGAATGTTCCACTCACGGCAACGTTTGCACTCTGCGTGGATTTGGAGGGTGCTGGCCTGCGGGGGTGCCTCTCACCTGCCCTGTGGCCGTGAGCTCTCTGGGCTTCCCCAGTGGTGGTAAATCGTGAACTCTGGGTTGGGCATGAATGGGCTGCAGGTGGGTGTGTGTCTACAGACAGGAGTGGGAACCGAGGGGCCCCGGCAAAGCAAGCCCCCAAAACTCCCAAGGGTGGAAAGGTCGGCAGACTGCTTTGCCGTAGCCTTAGTGACAGGGGGCACCCCAGGCAGCAGGGTGCCCGCAGCCCTGCACACGCCTTTTGCAACTCAGCATCTCCAGCGCCACCTCCCTGCACCCGCTACAAACCTCTCACCTGCCCACGCTGCCCGCAGCCTCAGAGCGCATCTTTACACTTTGGAAGCTGCCCTTCGGGAGCGCAGGGAAGTGGGGAGGCAGAGCCCTGCGCGGGGGAAAGCCGAGCCCCGCGTGCCGTGCGGTACACGGAGCAGAGCGTGTGCGCCCCGTGGGAGCGGGCGAGCGCCAGAGTCCCGCGCCGGGTGTGGGGACTGAAGGCCTCCGGGAGCTGGGATGGCCAGCCTGGGCCTGTCCCCTTGGTGTTCACAGGGGAGGGCAACTTCCTTTCCGGCTGTTTCTGGCCCCGCTGTTTCCCACACACCGCGTGTCTTCATGTCTCTGCCGTTTGTGGTTAGAACCGGCCTTGTTGGGACGCTGTCAGCTGCCCTCCAGGCCGGCCACCGAGGCCTTGGGAGGTGAGAGGCGGCACAGACCCGAGGAGCTGCCCTCACTTCTCACCCACACTGGTCCAGGATGGCTCTGCTCAGACCTTCCTGCCAGACAGCAGAGAGCCCCGGAGAACCTCAGAGACAGCACACGTGGCCCAAGCCCGGAGCCAGTGGGGCCGTGTCTGAGGGCTGACCCACACCCGTCCATCCGGGCTCCATTTCGAGGACCCAGTTGTCCTTGAATTAAACACATGGCTCATCTTCTCTCTGAGGTGAGAACTCTCAAAGTCCCTCCAGTCATTTCTCTGAGGATAGTGATGAAAAATAACCACGCAGAAAGTTTGGACAATAGATCGATGTGCTCATTGCTCCCAGTTTTCAGGATCTGCTTTTCTTTGTGAGGCCCGTGGACCTCGGTGAGCTTGAAGCAAACGTTCAATAGTGGAGAGCAGAGAGGCCCCTTTTGCTCCTAAAAGCAGGCAGCACTTTGTCTCCTAAATATATCACTTTGTCATTGAACAGCAAGATACATTTTCAGATGCTATTACATCAGCTGATTTTATTGTATCAATATTTCCCTCAATTAAAAGGAAGAGAATTTAGTTAGCTCTGCGGAAGGGCCATTTTTCCTAATGGATTGAGAACTCACGGCCTCAAGTTTGGAAAAAGACTGTGGTATCCATTATTCTGAGGCCAAGTAATGTCACCTAACGGTGACTGTGACATCTGCTTTCCTCACACCTGTCTCCCCAAGCTGCATCCTGTCACTCAGGACCCAGCCTCTCCTTGAGCTGAGTTCTCTAGTTCTCTTGTCTCGGGGATTCGCTGAGCCCAGGACGTGCCTCAGGCTGCAGACGGGGCACCCTCATTCCCCCAGTGCTCTCTGCCCTGACAGCCTGGGTGGTGACCAGCAGCTCACCCTCTGACCTCCCTGTCCTTGTCTGTCCAAGGCAGAGGTGGCGCCCGCCTCTCTGGGCGGCTGTCAGGGGAGGCTCAGACGAGGGGACCCTGGGGGACACGATGGGCGACGCAGGCCCTGCCTGGCCGAACTGCCCAGGCTTGCCTCCTCCATTTCCCCCTGGCTGTCTTTCCCCTTTTTCTCTCCTAACACATGGGCTTCTTTGCTAGTCTCCTTTTAATGATGTTTCAATGGTTTGACACTTAGACCTGTGCAGTTGCTTTTGTCCAAAAGCAATTAAGTTCCAACCTTCACCAGCTATGATAAAAAGCACTCTTTTGCATCTTTTCCTTTTTAACAAGCAAAGCCTTCTCTGAAAAGGCAGGATGGCTGTGGATACAGGGGGAACTTGCTAAGTCTGCACATTTTACTGTTTAAGGGGGTCTTACAGTTGTTATTGAAATCTGTCATCCGTGTAAGTATATTCACCCCTGAAGCTTGGGAAAGGTCTGGGTTTGTTTCTCCTTTACCTTGAAAATACATCTTTCTTCTTCTTTTTATTCTTCCCCAATGCATAGAAAAGTAATAATTTTGCCCCATGGGTAATACTGTCCTGATTTTCTAGAAAACAGGTGTGGTGGGATCAGGTACCAGATACCTAGATAATCAAGGCCCCAAGGCTCGTAGTGGTCCCTGCTTCCTCAAGGCTGTATCAGGAGGCTGGGAGGGGCTCAGCTCTGTGCCCGGCAGGCAGAAAGGGCTTGACTTGTCTTATTAGGGGTGATTTCAGAAAATTGGTGCTGCCCTGCCCTGTCTGTTTCCCAGGCGAGCAGTTGAGGAAACCCGCTGTCTGTCTGTGCTCCTGGCGGCTGTTTTCCAAGCACAGTCCTTTCTCAGGGGCCTGAGGGATGGAGGGATGCCCGGAGCCCCACGTTCATCTCTCACCGACCTGCTCGCCACGGGTGTCGCGCGGTAACCCCGACTGTAGGTGAACAGCAGTGCTTGTTGGTTTTCTGGGAACATTGAGGTCCCATGTGTGATCATCCTGGTTGAAGCTGCCTCTCTGCCCTCAGGATTTGTCAGCAGGCAGAAGTCTCGTCCCCCTGGCCTTCGCTGTGCTCCCTAGCCGGGAAGGGTGCGGGCAGCGTGTGCAGAACTGCAGGCCTGGGAGCGTGTGAAACTCTCCATCCGCGCATACAACCCGCCGCGCCTTGTGCACAGGTGGCCTTGAAGGGTCTGTAAAGCAGTTTGGGGTCACCTGAGAGGGGGCGTGGCAGACATTCTCAGCCGCGGTGTTCAGGCTCAGGGGAGGTGAGGGGCCGTTTTTGTCTGCAGTTAGATAAAGGATCTGCACTGCTCTGCCTGCCTCCAGGCCGGGGGGTTTCTGTGGAGCCCGGAGGCCTTGCCCCGGGAGGGCACACACGCTGCCACCCCGGGACCTGAGCCCACCGCCTGCCCAGGCGGAGTTGCCCACCCTGAGCTCTTCCATCTTCTCCTTCTCCAGCTGCCTCTGAAGGTCACTGTGACCGGCGTTCCCCAGGACAGATTGGGGAGCAGGGGACACAGTGCCCTTGGCCCTGGCTCTGCCCCGCCTGGGCAGGTGACAAGGGGCGTGGGCTGTGCCTAGCTGGGGAAGCTCGCACCCCTTCTGCTCCTGGCCCGCAGCTCCCAGCACAGCTGAGGGACCCGTCACTAAAGCCGAGGGGCACAAGGGAGAGAGGCCGTGTGTCCGGGTTGGGGCCGACTTTGGACTCTGATTATGGGCTGGCTAAGGCCCCTGCACAGCCAGGCTGGGTGCACGCACTTGGGCTCAGGGGCTGCCGGCACCTTGCCCCACCTACGTGCATTGGTGGTTCCTGGGCATCAGTGTGGCAACAGCCGGATCTGTCCAAGCTGCTTCTGAAGCTTGTTTGCAGAGAAATGGTTCTTTTGTGAGACAACAGGGAGCTTATCTCCCTCGACACAGACCATCCCAGGAGGGCACGACCTCCACAGGAGACAAACGGAAGGGACGAGGCGCAGACCTTCTTGACGAGGACCACGGAGTGAGTGAGCACCTGGGCTCCGGGCCAGCAGGCTCAGTTGTGGAAATAGCAGCTGCTTCCCCCGCCCCAGGCTGTGCCCACGGCCCTGGCTGCTTCCAGGGGGAGTGATGGGGAGGAGGTCTTCTTGGTAAATACCAGCAGTCACTTTGCTGAGTTTAAAGTCTCCCTGCGGCACGCGTGGTGCCCCGGTGGTTCTAATAACCGGCCCAGGCTGATGAGTTCACAAGGTTCACTCATAGTTATTATCTCGTTGGATCCTCTTGTTTTACTAATTGGGAAGGAAGGTCAGAGAGTCGAAGTGGCCTGGCAAAGACCTTCATCCTGGTGGGGGCGGGAGAGGAGAGAAAGAGAGAGGGTGAGAGCAACAGAGATACAGAGACAGAGAGACACTAAACGCAGCTGGGCCTTCAGTCCCAGTAGATGATGGGCAGGAGCCTGCTCTGCTTTGCCTCAGGGGTTTATTTCCTTCCACCACGTTCCCTGAGCATCTCCCCTGTGCCAGATGGACACACTCATGAGAGCAGCTCCGCCTTCAGGAAGCCCCGGGGCAGGAGTCATTCTGCCCCATGGAGTGAGCTTTACTGCAGTCCTGCTGGAAAGCTTTTCCTGGATGTCTTTAAGGTAACCATCCTCGGCGTTGCCAGGAGAGACCCTCGGTCTTCCTTACCCTGGGCAGGTCCTGGGGCTTCCTAAGGACCACGTTCTCTGCATGGGGGGGCCCTCCTGGCTCCTGCTGCCCCCCTGCTTCCTCCTCCCACTCCCCACCGTGGACCGGTTGACTCCTCATTGAGAAGACACCCCTCTCCCCAGGCGGCTTTTCAGACCTCCCTGGAGAGGGTAGGTGTCCCCGCCAGGTGCTGCCACCTCACCGTGTGTGGCCCCCTCGTGTGTGGCCCCCCTCGTGTGTGGCCCCCTCGTGTGTGGCCCCCTCGTGTGTGGCCCCCCTCCTGGCACGTCAGAGTTGCATTGTCATTATTTAGTTATTTCCTGTCTCCTGCTGAAACACGAGCCTTGAGGGAGGGAAGGCGGTGCTCGCTTTGTTCCGTTGTCTCTCCAGACTTTGGCAAACAGTCGACTCGGTAAATATCGCTGAAAGAGGAAAGAACGAATAAACAAATAATCAACCCAACAGATCGTTGCAGGTCTACAGGGTTCACGCAACCAGCCAGTAAACTCATGCCTTTGAAGTCAAACGTGTGTGTAAACCTAGCCACCGAGGTTTAGTCCACCCCTCCCCGTCTTTGGGCATCTCCACGTCTCATCCCAGGTGGGTGGAAGCAGCGTGGTCCGAGGTTCACCCAGCGGGGGTCACCCGGACCTTGGAATTGGCCACCTTCTCCTCTGTCATCCACACTCCTGAGTGGAGGGTCAGTGGAGACCCATTTATCACTATCCTTTCACTGAGTCCCAAGGCACTGCTGCATCAGCATCTACTTAGCAGCTGTTTTAGGAACTCTGTGCCTGAGGATGGTGGATGGAAGATGCAGGACATAATGCTCCGCAAAGCATGACTTTTCATTCAGATCAAACGGCTCTTCTTCGTTCATTTTGCTTGTTTTCAGCTCCAAGTGTCATTGTGCACTTACCAAAGGTGAAGTGATAGGTGTTAATGCTCCCATAGCAGACGAACCTCACAAACCATCAGACAAGGCCAGTTTGAGATCAGAGTCATTGTCAAATAGTGATTTTCAAACAGAAAATCAGTTAATTCCGATCTTAGTTCTGTGGTTTTTCCATTTCACGGAATCCAACCACAACTTGAAAATTGGCTCCGTCAAAGATAAGCACCTGATGTGATTGCTGATGTTACTGCAAATTTGATGAAAGAATTCAACATCTGTGATACAGTTATTTGTTTTGTAGGATAATATAAATGTTTGTGGTAAGTGTATCACCCTCAGAATTGATGGTGGTGTACAAATAATTTATAATTGTGTCCAAACCAACTGGATGTTCTGTCAGTTAAAATAGAAGCTGTAGATGTTAGACTTTATAAATGGTGATAGCTACAAGAGTAACTGAACTAAAAATGTACGGTAATGAAGCCGATGTTGAATTTTCTAAAATACTTCGGCTTATAGCATGCATTTTCCCTTCTCTGTTCAGTATCAGATTTCAGAAATGTTTAGGCTGTCAAAGAATTACTTTGTAAATCAATCTGAGTGTCCAAAGATGGTGAACTTTTCTCTAAATGAGACCCTAAATGTTGGCTTCGTTCTGTTATAAATTAGTTGGAAATATTTAATAGTAGCCATCAACAAATAGAACACCAAAAAACACAACCACAGAACAAAACAAAACCAAAAACTCTCAGCTTTGAGACTTTTATAGAATTACAAGTATTGAAAACATAGTTTATGAACAGGAAGACATTAAAATTTATTCCTACAAAAGCAAGGAAGGGATAAACAAATTAAGTGATGAGAGCTCACAAGATGCTATTTTGAAAAAAATTACAGGCAATTTCATGAAGAAATGTAAATATTAAGGATATTGAAGAATATATTAAAAAGTGAAACATACGAAGAACAGACAAGGCTAAGAAATTTATTGGAGCAGGTGAATATGTACTGCGAATAAATATTCTGTTCGTGTTTTTATTTTATTTTCATAAAGATAATTTTAAAAGGTTTTCCCCCCCAAATATTGTTGTCATGTGCATTGATACGTTAATTTTGTCATCTAGAATTTTTTCTTAAGTTTTAAAAATAGTTTTTGAACAGAACTCCTTAATAGTTTCCCATTTTAATAAGACCAAAATGCTCTTCAATAATTATTTTAGAAAGCGTCTAGCTTTAGTTGTTTTAGCCCCTCCTTCACTCTCAGAAGGGTCCTGATTTGGATGAGAATTTACAGGGCGCCCATTCTGAGGGCTCTAAGTGCAATGGCTTTAAATCTCCAGCATGATGGCTCCCAAATCCTCATCTGCTCCTTTGTGAAGGAGCCTCGTCTGTTTTATCAATGTAATCCAGAACAGAAGAACCTCCTGGGAGGGGCTGGAGCTGCAGAAGGAAAACACTACCCTCTTGGGGAAGCAGCGGGCAGTCTGGTTCGGTCTGCCAGGACACCCAGGGCTACTTGGAAAGGGCACTTCCAGGCCCCGCTGGGCAGGAGTGGTCAGCCAGCAGCCCCTCCTCAAAGACACCGGCTCAGGGAAGGCGCCAGCCCTCAAAGCGCTGAAGATCCCAATCGTCTGGGGTGGCTGAGACAGCACCCGGTCTGCTTGGGACACCCAACACCCAGAGGACTGTAACTCACACCGGGTGGTATGACCCCAGGGAGCAAGCATAGGTCTCAGACTTGCTGGACCTCAGAAGCTGATGGGACAAGTCAAGGAAGAGGGGAGAGGGGGTCGCGTGTGAGGGGAAGCTTGTGAGCCAGGGCTGGGGGGAGCGGGCAGGGGGCAGGAGAAGCCCCCTCCTGCTCTGGTTCCACCTCCATCTGCTTCTGTCCTCCTTCTGTCCCCCCGCTGCCACTGCCCGGTCTCCCGCCCAGCTCCCCTTCCCGTCCCTAAGCCAAGCACCCCATCCTCACCTGTCTCCCTCCCACTTACCCTTGGAGTGAACTCAAGCCCACCCCTCCCTTCCAGCCAAACCCCAGACCCCCCTCCTCTTGGTGGTCTCCACTAGAATGGCCCACAGCCCCCTGAAATACAACTTGTCGTCCCACTGCAAGGACAGCAGGACATTTCCTGTGGGATTTCGGTGAGGGTGGGTGAGGAACTTTATCTCAGAAGCTCAGCTAGCCTGTCACACGTCATAGGAGCCCCCCAAAGCAGAACCCCACTCCCCCGTCTCAGCTGATGAAGGATGTCCCCTCCCATCCACCTCCCAAGATGGAAATCCCAGCGCCTCTGACACCCCACTCTTCACCACGTCTAGCTGATTACCATCCACGTGGATTCCACCCTTGAAACCCCCCTCACATCCCGCCTCCCTTCCTTTCCCATGGTCCTGCTTTAGTCCAGACCTGCCCCATCTATTGCCTAGACCAGCACATATCAAATTATAACGCACATAGGAACCACCTAGGGACCTTCGACAGGGTGAGAGGTCTGGGTGGGACCTGGGATCCTGCATTCCTAACCAGCTCCCAGGAGAAGCCCATGCTCCAGGACCATCCTGGGGCAGCAAAGGCTAAATCACCCCCCCCCCATCTTAGCAGTGGCTCCTGATGGCTTCCGGTGCTCACTTGAAACTTTCATGGCGGTTCATTGGTCAGAGCCAAGGTTTTCAGCTTCAGTCTATGTAATACCCATCACTGCCCATATATTTGGATTTCAAACATCTGGAATCTGGAGTTAGGCCCAGGAATTGGCATCTTTGTTTAATGCCCCCAGTGGTTCTAATAATGTAGGTTTTGGGGGAGGGGGTTTGTTTTGGTTTGCGGGGTTTTATTTATTTATTTTTGGCTGCACCTCGAGGCTTGTGGGATCTTAGTTCCCCAACCACGGATTGAACCTGGGCCCCAACAGTGAAAGCACTGAGTCCTAACCACCGGACTGTGAGGGAACTCTGATAGTCTGGGTTGTTGATGGAAAATGAGCCTTTAACACCAAACCAAACGCTTTACCATGGCACTCAAGGGGCTTTCTCAACTCAGCCCCATCTTTCTGCCTTGCTCATCCCTGCTGCCTTCACGTACCAGAGGTCCAGCAGAACAAACCGTCCACTGTCTGGACAGTAGGTCGTGCCGTCGTCTCCCTCAAGCCTCTGTCCGTCGCCTCTGTGTCCTGGAGGGACTGCTTAGCCCTCCACCTCTGGGGAGCCTTGGTGACCTCCCAGGTGAATCACTGCCCCCATCTTCCTTCCTTGGTGCCGTGGCCACAAGTCTCCGGAGCGTGGGAGTGGGTGTCTTAGCGGTTACTGTTTCCCACTCGTCCTTCCAGCTCAGGGGAGCTGCTTTAGGGCCGGGACAGGACTGTATTCATCTTTGCATCTACAGGACCAAGCGGGCTGCCTGCCCCAGAGCCATTTCCTAAAGAATGGTATTAAAAAGGCATCAAATGGGGTTTAAAAAAAGACAGTTTTAATCAAATGTACAGCTGGCTGACTTTTTTTTTTTTTTATAGTTTTTTTTTAATACTTTATTTATTTATTTTATTTATTTATTTATGACTGTGTTGGGTCTCTTAGTTTTCGTGTGAGGGCTTTCTCTAGTTGCGGCAAGTGGGGGCCACTCTTCATCGCGGTGCGGGGGCCGCTCTTCATCGCGGTGCGCGGGCCTTTCACTATCGCGGCCCCTCCCGTTGCGGGGCACAGGCTCCAGACGCGCAGGCTCAGTAGTTGTGGCTCACGGGCCCAGTTGCTCCGTGGCATGTGGGATCTTCCCAGACCAGGGCTCGAACCCGTGTCCCCTGCATTGGCAGGCAGATTCTCAGCTGGCTGACTTTTGAAGGGTGTGAAAATTAAGTCTGCTTTTTTGGAAATAATCTGTTTTGATAATCTCAGTTTTGGAGAGCAGTGTGCTTCATGCCCCACAGTACTTCACATTCGGAGAGCACACAAGCACTGATTAAATACAAATCAAACTCAGTATAGATTTCATTACTGTTTGAAGCATCATTTTTGTACTGATTCGTGTCTGTGTTTATCAGGCAGCTTGTGCAGACCCTTTGAGGGTGAACGGCCAGGGACTGGCAAGTTGTCATTGGCCTCTTAAGTGCTAAGATTAAGGGACTCTAGGTGGTGGGCTGGGTTTGAATTCTGCAACGTTTAGTGCCCTCTGCTGGTCACACCGGGCAAATCACCTGCTGCTCCAGGAGGCCCTTGCAGACCTCATGGTGTCTGATTCCTGATAAGCTGGTCTTGTCTGGCCTCCCTTTAGATCGTTGAACATTTGGAAAGGAGGGCTTTTAAATTAATGCACGGGAGAGAAAAATGTTCCACCTAGGAATTCTGCCTCTCTGGGTTGTATTAAACCAATTAATACTTTCTAATCAATTACACTACAATTTACTCAAATATATTTTTTTAGTGATCTCATTTCATTTTCTCATTTTTATTGAAGTATAGTTAATTTACAATATTGTGTTAGTTTCAAGTGTACAGCAAAGTACAGCAAAGTGATTAAGTTATATATATATATTCTTATATATATGAGATTCAGTTTTATGTATAGTATATTTATATATTTTACATACACTTTTTTCAGATCCTTTTCCATTATAGGATATTACAAGATATTGGGTAGAGTTCCCTGTGCTATACAGTAGGTCCTTGTTGTTTACCTATTTTACATATAGTGGTATGTATCTGCTAATCCCAAATTCCTAATTTATCCCTCCCCACCTCCACTATCCCCTTTGGTAACCATGAGTTTGTTTTTTTATGTCTGTGAGTCTGTTTCTCTTTTGTAATAAGTTCATTTGTATCATTTTGTTAGATTCTACATATAAGTGATATCATGTGATATCTGTCTTTCTCTGTCTGGCTTACTTAATATGATAATCTCTAGAGCCATCCATGTTTCTGCAAATGGCATTATTTCCTTCTAAAAAGGAATAATATTCCATTGTATATATGTACTACATCTTTTTTTTTAATTTTTTTAAATTTTATTTATTTATTTATTTATTCATTTATGGCTGTGTTGGGTCTTCATTTCTGTGCGAGGGCTTTCTCTAGTTGCGGCAAGTGGGGGCCACTCTTCATCGCGGTGCGCAGGCCACTCACTATCGCGGCCTCTCTTGTTGCGGAGCACAGGCTCCAGATGCGCAGGCTCAGCAATTGTGGCTCACGGGCCTAGTCGCTCCATGGCATGTGGGATCTTCCCAGACCAGGGCTCGAACCCGTGTCCCCTGCATTGGCAGGCAGACTCTCAACCACTGCGCCACCAGGGAAGCCCTGTACTACATCTTCTTTATCCGTATATTAAGAGTATCATAACGGTGCTTAATAACAATTTTTGAATGCAGGGTATGCAGAGTGCCTGTCAGGGGTTGAGGGCTTTTGTCTCCAGTGGCCCAGGATTGGAATAGTGACTCCTGCATTTCCTCTGGACTGGATATGGACCAGTTCCCCCGTGGGGCCTCAGTTTCTCAGCCCTGGAGGGATTTCTGTGAGGGTGATACCCATAGAAAGGGTCTAGCACACAGTAGGTGCTCACAGAACAAGAGCTATTTTGCATGTATGGCTCACTTTGTAAATCTAAAATATATTTTGGAAACAAAAAAGAAGAAACTGAAAGTGTTGATCGTGACTGTGGTCGTTGTTCTGGGATAATTGTCATAATGTGCTCAGAATGGTTTCATTTTAATAGTGGTGATTGCTGGAAAATGATTGGGTTTTTTTGCGTTCATTCAGAGCCTTCTCTAATTACAAGTGTTTCTTGGCTTTGGTCCGTTCGTATTCCCGAGGGAGGCTTCTTGCAGGAAAGTGCCATCTGTAGGGCTGGGCGCCCAGGCTGACTGTGGACAGGGCTTGTGGATGGAAACGGAGGAGGGCGTCCGGGAGGGAGGGCACGCCTGCCTCATCAGCACCAGATCCCACCCGGCAGGTGCCGCTGCCCACCTTCAGTTGCAGGGAGCCCTCGGGGGGGGGGGGGTTTCTATACCACCGAGAGGTCACTGTCATGATTCCCAAGGGTTTATGGTGTCTTGCCAAAACGGAGCGCTGAGTAGGGGGTCCCAGGTGACCGCCTGCAGGTCTCCTGGGCGAAAGAGCCTTTTTCTGTGTCTAGCCGCGTTGCAGTCTGGGTTTGCCCAGCACGTCTGCCCATCCACCCAATAAATACTTCCCCCCATCCCCGAGGTGCCCAAGGCTCTGTCAGAGATGAGCTGACCATGGCCCCTCCTCCAGGAGGGGGCTTCCCTCTGCTTCCCCTGAGAGCTCAGACCGGAGCAGAGTCCAGATGCAAGGCCATCAGCCCGGAGTCGTGAAGGTTAAACGAGGTGATCCAGCAAAGCTGCCGGCAAAGTGCTTGGCTCAGAGGAGCAGTGACATGACGCCAGCTCTTCATCCCCAAGTCACTGTTCGCACCTCACGAGGCAGGGGACTGAGCTGAGCTTCACGACAGTTAATCAGGCTCCGGAGTGCGGGACAGGTGGACGGCCGGGGGCTGGAGATTTTGGGGGACCTTTTCCTGTAGCTCAGGTAGGAGGTACTCAAGGCTGGCACCCGGAATAAGGGCCGGGGTGTAGTTGTGGTTATGGCCGAGGGACAGCAAAGGGGGACTCTGTGCAGGTGGCTGGACCCCCCTTCCAGCCCCCCAGCCCTGTGACCACAGGCTACATGACCAAGGGCGCTGATGCATCTCTGGGCTGCTGTGATGCAACACAGAAATATTCCACTGTGTCACCACGGGCACAGCGAAATGTTCCTACACGTTCAACAAGTTACCGTCGTTGGCAATCCTCAAGTCATGGTGACCGGGCCTCTTGGAGGGTCTGTGAAGCTGCCTCTCAGAATCCCAGACCGCATGATGTTTTAAGAGTTTATTCTCCCCTGGCACCTCCAAGTCCTTGGCCTCCTCTCTCCCTCCCGAAACAGACAAACAAAAAAGGAAAGTAACCTGAACAGCAGGAGCTTTTATAACCTGAGGGTAGTTATGGAGTAACTAACCTGGCTTGTTCTAAGGTGAGGCTACTTCCCAAGTGCAGGTAGAAATCGTGCCAGTACAAAGACGTCTCCCCCTACTGCAGACTGACAAAGCCACACTCCCAAAAGGTCCCCACTGTCACCCCGATCCCCGGCCCACTGTTCTTCTTCCCGAGTCCTCTGTGTCTTCCCTGAGTTTCCCACCTCGGTGGAGGCTGGCCATCCCCAGGTGGGTGGTGGGCGAGTCCTCTGAGCCGGTCCTGCCTCTTCCAGGGTCGCCATGGAGCCCTTCTGTCCGCTCCTGCTGGCCAGTGTTAGCCTGCCCCTCGCCAAGGCTTTCAAGGGCAACGAGACCACCACCGCGCAGAGCAACTGGACCTCCACGACCGCAGGTAAGGGCCCCCCGCCTCTCCCTCCCTGCCCTCCCGCCCGCACTGCCCACTGCCGCTCCTCCTGATAACCTTGCGGGGTGATGGGCAGGTAAGTGGGAAGCGTGCTTCTGACATTGCACGCCTGTAGAGCAGGCTGGCTAGGAGAGCAGTTGCTCTGTATTTGACTGAAGCAAGGCTGAGCACTCAGGAGGCAGCGGACATAACCTCCCACCCCTGCCCTGGGCTGAGAGTCGGTGTCAGCTTGGTGGGGCGGAGGGCAGGATGGCCCCCCGTAGTGCTGAACCCAACTCAAACCAGCCCTGAACAAACATGGATGAGTCAGTAGGGGATATTTAAACGCTGGTGTGATAGTTGATGACATTCATTAAGAAATTAATATTTCCGGGCGAGATATTGGTATAGTAGTTAGGTTTATTTTAAGAAATGAGTCCGTACCTTTTAGAGACGCACACTTGAATATTGACAGCTGAAGCGCCAAGATGTCTAGGAGTGACTTGGAAAAGAATGAGTAGCGGGGCAGGCCACAGACGCACACAGTTGATCCGAGAATGTCAGGAGGCAGATACATGGGGGTTCGTTACTCTAGTCTCTCACTGTGTTTATACTTTGAAAGTTAAAAAGGAGAAAAGGAAAAAAGAATGCCTGATACATGAGGCAATACGGGTGGATCTCAGAAACATGCAAGGTGGCCAGACAGGGAAGAGCACATGTTGTATTTTCCATGTACGTGAAATGCCCGGGATAGGCAGACCCCTGGGGGCAGATCCCTGGGGGCAGATCCCTGGGGCAGATCCCTGGGGGCAGATCCCTGGGGCTGGGCGCAGGACGGGGAGTGACTACAGATGGGCAGGAGGGATCTTAGTGGGTTGATGGAGAAGTGGTGGTGATGGATTGTGGTGATGGCTGCACAACTCTGTGAATTTACTGAAAGGCATTGAATTGTATGCTTAAAATGGGTGTGTGTTTTTTTTTAAATTAATTAATTAATTAATTTATTTATTTTTGACTGTGTTGGGTCTTCGTTTCTGTGCGAGGGCTTTCTCCAGTTGCGGCGAGCGGGGGCCACTCTTCATCGCGGTGCGCGGGCCTCTCACTGTCACAACCTCTCCCGTGGCGGAGCACAGGCTCCAGACGCACAGGCTCAGTAGTTGTGGCTCACGGGCCCAGTTGCTCCGCGGCATGTGGGATCTTCCCAGACCAGAGCTCGAACCCACATACCCTGCATTGGCAGGCAGATTCTCAACCACTGCGCCACCAGGGAAGCCCCCAATGTGTGTGTTTTATAGCTTGGAAATTTTACCTCAATAAAACAATGTAAATGCAAAAGTGCAAAGTTAAAAGAAGAGGAGGAGAGGGAGGGAAGAGAAACAAGAGTAAATGCCCCCGAGTTGCACGCCTGGGTTCACATCTAGCTCTGCAGCTTAGTGGCTGAGTGACCTTGAGTAAGTCGCTGACCCTCTCTGTGCCTCAGTATCCCCGATTGTAGATGGCGGTGATAATAGTACCCACTTCTTAGCAGTGCTGTGAGGATTAAGAGAGATAACCACGCTGGGGTGTAGAGGACTCCTCAATGTTGGCCGTTTTTAGCGGGAGACTATGTCGTAGGTCATCCGGCCAGACTCTTAACCGAGAGTTGGCTGTTCAGTGTCTTTTGGTATCTCCTTCTTGGACATGTGCCTGATACAGAGGGAGGCCCAGCTGGGTGGGCTCCAGGTCCCCAAGGAGTTGATATGGATTTCCTGGGCACCCCCGTGCCTCCCTGGTAGACTTGTAGGCCTGTCTGTGTCTGCCAGCTCCATCCTACGGCAGAATCAGCAGGAGCCTGTAACCAGCAGGGGCTGGGCCTCCGCTCTGCGCCCAGGCCTGTTGCCGGTCCCCACCCCCATCCCCATCCCCTCCTTCCCCCAAGGCTCCCAGGCATAAAACTCAAGGAATTCTCTGATAGGGTATCACTTGGTGTATCGGTCAGGGTTCTTCAGAGAAACAGAATCAATAAGGTATATAATTATATCTATATCTATTATGAGGAATTGGCTCACATGATTGCAGAGGCTGGTAAGTCCAAAATCTGCAGAGCCAGTGTGCCAGTCTTCGTCTGGAAACTGCCAGTCTTCGGTTTCTGTCTGAAGACTGTCAGGCTGCTGTAGAAACAGGAGGAGTGATGCCCTGCTTGGAAGGCCGTCAGGCAGGAAGAATTCCCTCTTACTCACGGGAGGCTCCGGCTTTTTGTTCTGTTCAGACCTTCAACTGATTGCATGTGGCCCAACCCACAGTGCAGAGGGCAATCTGCTTTTCTCAGAATACCCACTCAAGTGCTGGCTCTCATCCAAATGGCCTCGCTATAGGCATACCCAGGTTATTCAGATATATTGACCAAATATCTGGGCACTTTGTGGCCAGTCAAGTTGACACATGAGATTAAGCCTCACAACTAACTCATCACAAACCTGCAGGAAAACAAAAATTATCAACTTCCCTCCAGGAAAAAGTTGGCCAAGGTGATTAGAGTTGACACCATTCAGCCTGGGGTCAAGAGTTCAGTCCCCATCCAGCCTGAGGGCTTTACATGATTTCCTAACCCTGGACAAACATCCTACTAAAGCCCCTAAGAGCAGGGAAAAGTGAGACTCCCTGCTGACCTAAGCCCCCAGCTAGGAGAGCCCTTCTAGTCTCCCGACCATCTTTTGCCCTGAGCAGCACCCTCTTCACATTGAAACCCCAGAGAAATTCAAAACCACGGAAGAGAAAGACCAGAAGCCCCAGCAAATAGAAACCGCGCTCATCATGCTGCCTCGTTTCAAGCCGGCCCTCTGGGAGCCAGGTCATTGGTGGAGCACTGCAGCCTGGGATGCTCAGGACAGTGCTTCCCTGGGGTGGGCGGCGAGGAGCTGGCCTCTGCTGGCCCAGTGCCCAACACCTGCGGGAACATTTAACAAAACATCCAACCAGGCAGAGTATCCTCTGCCCAAAAAGTAGGGAAGAAACGCTGCAGCTGTGTGAATGCACCTGCAGATGGCGCTGTGGTCACCGTCAGGGTGACGGGCTCCCCACTCCTGGGTTCACTTAAAAATAAAATGCTTGGCTGATAATTGGCTGTGGCTGTCAGGTGTCCTTACAGGAAGCGGGACGGTTGTGTGACCTGGTGCCCACCAGAACGAATGTGAAAGTCACCTGCTGCAGCCTCTGCAGGCTTGGCAGTGGCTGCTGGTCACTTCCAAGAGGGAAATCATCTGGCTCAGGGCCCCTGTTATGTGAGTAGATGGGCTCCTGTGGCCTAGAATTCCGGAGGACACCTGACCGACCGTGTGAGGTGCCCCTTGAAACTTCATCTGTTCCCACAAAGAAGGATGAAGCATCATTTGGGATGATCACAGCGCTTTGCCAGTGTGTTCCAAAATAACCGGAAATCATTTCATTTGCTCACCGAACAAAATGTATTAAATAATCATCAGGAGACATTATTTTACACAAGTAGTTGAAGGCAACTATCTATAAATTGTATAGCAAAATGTTATCGTCCAGATTATATGAAGGATTCCTAAACATTAACAAGAAACAAAAAAAGACAGTAGGAAAATGGTAAAAAATTTGACCAGGCAAAATATGAATGTCTAATCAAGTATGTTTGTGAATCATGAAAAGACGCCTAACCGTCTAGAAATTAGGGAAGTGCAAATTTAAATGGTATTATTTTACTTATCAGATTGACAGAAATTAAAAGAATTACTAATATCTGGGAGAAATAGGCTCCGTCGTACGCTCTAGGTGAGTGTAGAAGGTGGAAACATTGGAGGTTGGCAATTTGCAGTTTCGATTACAGTTTAACGTGTGTGGACAGAATACAAAGGGTCACACTTCCAGGAGCTCGCCTACAGAAACCCTTGTGAGATACACAGAGATGTCGACATGAGCTGCAGAATTGTAGGTAATAGTCAAAAAGTTGGAAACAACCTAAGTGTCCATCCAAATCTTGGTTTATCCAAAAAGTGGAAATTCAAGGGGCAGTTAAACAAAATGCAGAGGCTCCTGTGTGCTGACACTGAAACTCTCCAAGACAGACCACCCAACGAGAAAGGCAAGTTGCAAAGCTGCCAGATACCGTATTTCATCTGTTTTTTTTTTTTTCCCACATTTCACATCACTGTATCCTGAAGTGTGCCTTAATATCTTTTTTCCTTTCTTAGTGGTTCATAAAGTAATAGCACATCTTACGATCCGTGGAGTCTTAGATGTGATGAGAGAGTAGTTAGGACTCCAGTTATCAGAGAACCTGTAGGCTTATGAATGTAAACGTGTAGGGAAAATGTCAGGGCAGATACACCCCACGAGTTTAACAGCGTGTAACTCTGGGAACAAGAAGGGATGGCTCTTGCCCGTGACTGTTTTGTGTTTGGTCTGAACATTTTGCAGCAGGCCTGGATCCCTGTGTTGCTCCTATAGACCAGAACCCAGCAAAACACACAACGTACAGGGTGGGAGCAGGCTTGTAAAGCGCCCTCTGCTGGTAAACAGCAGGTCCTGCAGGGACCTTGCCCACACCCCCACCCCACCCCCCAACCAGAACACAGCTGCTCTGCCACCTTCTTCCCCTCCCTCCTCTTCTCTCCCACCCCTGCCCCAACGCTTCCCTCCCCCAGGGACCCCCAAGGCAGAGCAGGTCTGCACTGGAGGAACATCATCCAGTGCCCCCCTTACTACAAGAGGGGACCCCAGAAGGGGGGTCCCTTCATCAAGGCCTTACACAGAACTCTTTAGGGCTGAGGGGGGAACCAAGGGGCCTCCCCACCCACTGCTGCCCACCCTCACCTCACAGGGCCATCCAGCACAGCGGGCAATCCGCACAAGTTTAAGTGTGCAGGTGCGTGACTGAGGTCAGAACTCACACGGCAGCCCCCGACTTTCAAATTCCAGGACCAGATTCCACGTAAGCCGACACACACGTGTGCACACTTCTCAGGCGTGCATGGGCATAAATTTGCACAAACATCCAAACGCACCTGACTTGGAGCATTGGCTGCATAGAACTGGAGGAGATTTGGGGAGAACGCTGCTCCGAGTGGACCACCAGGGTACTCACCTCCAGGAGGGCCCCCCTTTGCTCCCCAACCCTGACCCTCAGCCCCACCCAGTCTGAGTCACATCTACGTGAAATGAAAACAGAAAGAGACTTGAATTTCCTCTTAGTCATCACCCTGACTTCCCTTCGGGAGCCCATTGGTGCCCGGGAACGCAGCCCAGCCTGCAGAGGGTTTTTCTGACCCACATTGGTTTTCAAAATTGTATTTGGGTTGAATTGCTTACCAATATTTAAAAATCAGATCATTTTTACGTAAAAATATAGATTTCTTCCTTCGGTAAATTGGAAGAACTGAGCACGCCACGTGCACCTCTCCTTGGCCCCCGTGGGCTGGGGCTAAGACGCGGCCAGCCCCGCAGACAGGGCATGGACACCCCGCCAGTTCCCTGAGCCCCACGGGGCCTGCTGGTCCTTGGCTGTTCCCGCCTGACCTCTGTCTTCCAGAACAGAGGCAGCTGCTGACAACTGACAGAGACCCTGAGCAGGGGAACACATTTGTCCCTGTGGCCCATCGCTTCTGTCCGGGCGCACGGCCCCTTTCTGGGGGCCTTGGGTCATTCAGCCCCGCTCCTTGAGGGCGTGCCGTGGAATTGCCCACGTCTGTAACTGCAGCCTTGACTCCGGGCAGCATGAGCGCGGAGGCTGGACCCTGGAGCCCCTGACGGCCCCAGGGGTGGGCTGTCTGTGATCCCGGTGCCCACCTGAAGCTCCCGGCAGGCCTGCACGCTCAGCTAGGCCCATCCCGCCCTCGGGCCTACGAGCTGGCCCGTCAGTCACTGCCAGGGTTAAGCTGAGCAAATGCAGAAGCGGGGAGTTCAACACGAGGGACGCCCCGGGAGAGCAGAAGGGCACCTGCCGGGCTCTGCGGCTGCATCCGGACGGGCAGGGATGGAGCTGAGGGGCGGTTATGAAGCGGACAGGCCCTCTCTGGGGCCGGGCCTAGCTCTGCCCCTTGGTAGCAGGCGTCTCCCCCATCAGTCTGGGCTTGAGCTGCTCCGAGGCCCTGGCGGGGTTCGGGGGTGCTCCAAGGCGCTGCAGGCAGGGAGGCCACAGGCAGGTCAGCCCCCAGGGTCGGGGAGGAGCGTCTGGCGCGGGAGGGGCTCCCGGGGAGGGACTAAGCAGCGCGCTCAGCCTGGCACCCCCGCCTCCCGGTGCAACCCCAGTGGTCTGTGGGCATCGCTAGCTCAGATGGGAGGGGCCTTGGGGCAGCCTGGAACGAGGGCGTCTCGTGGGCCGGCCAGGTTTACGGCGGCTGAGGTCACCTCGTCACCACTGTCCTCAGCGTGTAATACTTCTGCGTCTAGCATCGCTCAGGTCGGGAAGTCCTTCGTTTATTAGGAGCATAAGCACGGACCACCCACAGCGTGCCGGCGTCAGCGCAGGGCCCAGGCGGGGAGCTCCCGGCCCAGGGGTGAGAGGCCCGTCACACCTTTGGGATACGTGGGGAGGGGAGCAAGACGGGGGGCTGCGGGGCTGTGGAGCCCCCGCTGGGCTCAGGGGCCCCGCTGGTGCTTCTGTGACTCAAAGTGATGACGGTCCAGTCGTGACTTCCACTGAAACAGGGGTGAAGGCGGGCCCCCCTGGGCCTGTTCACCCCAGGAGAATAGGGCCTGTGCTAAAGGCACACAGAGCCCCTCTGGGATCCACTGGCGGGGAGCTGAGTGGGCTTTGGGGACGAGGGGCCTTTGAGGTCCTCCTTGGCGAGCGAGGACACTTTGGTGAGGAGGGGGCAGCAGGGCGGTCTGAGGAGACAGGAGCTGAGTCAGAGCACTGGGGGACGGGTGGGGTCTGAGGGTGGCGGCCCGGCCACCAGAGCCCCCTGGAATTCGGGCTTGCGGGCCAGGCCCTCGGCAGCCACAGGGTGGCCACGTTGGGTCCAGGGATGTGGGCCCTTCTGGTCCAGGAAAGACAGATGAAAGGGGAGCGGGGCTGGTGCCTGGGCACCAGCTTTCCTGTGGGCGGGTGAGGTCGGGAGTCACGGCTCTGGGAGGCCGGGTCACCACGCGACCCCGGGCCACTGTCCTGGGACAGAGCAGCAGGGCATCTGCACTCCCACCCTCCTCCACCTCCCGTTAGGGGCAGGGACAGGTGCCCCGGGACCTGGGGAAACAGGTCACACGGGGGTCTGGGCCTTCACTGCCCAGCAGCAGGGGGCCTTGGACACATCAGGTCACCAGACCCTCAGCTCAGGTTCTTCCTGGTGTCAACGCTGCTCATCTAAGTAGAGGGGCCTTTGTGGACCCAATGGACCAGGATGGTGGACTGAGTTGCAAACTGTAAAGTGGGGTTCTGGTATCCAGGAAGAAGGGCAGATGAAGGAGGGAGTTTGCAAACCGTAAAGTGGGGTTCTGGTGTCCAGGAAGAAGGGCAGATGAAGGAGGGAGTTTGCAAACCGTAAAGTGGGGTTCTGGTGTCCCAGAAGAAGGACCGCTGGGATGGGGGGGGGGACGAATTGGTGACCTGTAAAGCGGGGTCTGGCATCAGGGAAGAGGGGCTGGTGGGAGGGCCCTTTGCCAGCCGTGAGGTCTGGTGTTGGGAACCTTTCCGTGCCCAGCCCCCGCGCTCCCTTGTGCCTCGAGTCCCGACGGGGACCTGCTTCTGTCCCCCAGGCCCTCCGGCCCCTGGCGCGCCGCAGCCCCTGCTGGCCTGGTTGCTGCTGCCCGTGCTGCTCTGCCTGCTCCTCGCCGCCTACGTCTTCAGGTAGGAGCGTCGGGCGCTGACTCGCCCAGACCTGCTGGGGAGGAAGTGATGCGCGAGGCCGCGGCTGCAGATGAGCCGGCGGGGCTGGCCCGGCGGCAGAGGGCAGAGCGGGGGCAGGGCCAAGGGGCCAGGGCAGTGGCCCAGCCATGAGCGGCGGGGACAGCTTCTCCCGGCTCACCTGGTGGGTATCCCCAGGGCTCTGGGCTCTCGGCAAGCTCCCTGTGCTGACACCTAACGCGTCTGTGTCTCTCAGGTTCAGGAGGCAGAGGAAGGCAGTGGTCAGCTCCAATGACAAGAAGATGCCAAACGGAATCCTAGAAGAGCAAGGTAGGGGGCCGGGCCGGGCCGGGCCTGGGGGGGGTGGGCCGTGCCTTCCTAACACCTTAACACTTAAATGATGAACTCCTACGGCTTTGCAACGTTCATCTGGCTTTACCTGGTATCATGCCATCCTTTATAACCGGAGTTTCCCCGTTTCAGAGCTTGTGTCATTTTCTCTCCGGTGTGAAACAGACGTTTGAGGCATTTCAGTTTGTGGCTTTGGGGGAGACACTGTTCATATCCTGTCGTTTTTCCAGGATTTCAACATATAACATTTATCAGTAAGTCTTAGATCGTCCTAAGATGAGACAGGTGGGCTCATAATTTACAGTTCTCGAAAGGGCCCCCGTGGAATCCACAGTTTTCCGATCAGCTACAAGAAGGGGGTTGATGTACCAACGTGCTTATTAGCAGGGAGGCTCAGAGTAGCTCAGGGGGAATTTCCTACCTTTCTTTGAGGTTCCAAATTCAGCTACTGACTTGTAAATTCTGCTTACAAAGGCACATTCGTTTTCTTCCCATGCGTTGAGATGTCCAAGAAAGGTATGTGAGGCAGAGGCTTTTAAAAATATGGTTCACACCAGTGACTACAACTTCCTCAGTCAGCTTGCTGCCTGATTGTCCTGTGGTTTGGGGGAGCAGAGATGCCGTCAGACTTCAGATGACTTACAAAACCGACCCAGCACACGACAAAGAATATCAGCAGCAAAGGACCCCAGCCAGACCCGGGAGGGCAGTTTTGCCGTGCTGGGGGACCCGTGACCCTGGTACCATGATGACACGTGGCCTCCAGGCGCCACCTTCCTGTCCCCTTCTCCCTGCCCTGCATGTCCCAACAGCCCGGATGGGAGGAAGAGGTTGGGACTGGTTAGGCGGCTTGCTCATCCTAGAGTGTCTGTCTCAGGCGGAATGAGCCCTGGAGGGAGTTCTTGGCTGGCCTTCAGAACAGCTCTGCAGGTGGGGACAGGCCCTTCGGCAAGTGACAGCAAAGTAGTGTTGACCTTGTCGAGAACAGCAGCTCATTCCCTAGGAAGAGAAGCACATGCCAGGATGTTGCTTGCTGTCTCACTCTGAATTTGTGAAAGCAGTTTGTCCGGGGGACACCCTTGAAGTCTGGCCCTTCTCCTTTTCAGTGCCGCCAGCCCCTCCCCCCCCCGAAAAAAAAAACAAAAACCAGCAGTGGTTTCTCTTATTTCTCTTGGAGCTTATGGGGCTTGAGTAACCAGGACTAGTTGTTACAAAGAAGACAAGGCTGCGGGAGACTCGTACCGGAACTGATTCCCAGCCTGTTACCAATTTGCGCCCAGAAACCTATTGTTATTCTGCTGCATTTCAAACCTGGACAGTTGAGCTGGAGTGTGAAGCCACCTGAATCCCTTCAGGATCCCTTCAGGAAGGAGCAGGGCCTGGAGGGAAGGAGGGGTGGCTGGGTGGGTGAGTGAGCTGGGAAGAGGAGGCATCTCTGGGTGGTAAGAGCAGGGGACACCAGCCAGAGGGGCGTCCGTATGTCACTATGAGTGATCAGGGTGTGTTAAAAGAGACAGACTGGGCTTCCCTGGTGGTGCAGCGGTTGAGAGTCTGCCTGCCAACGCAGGGGACACGGGTTCGAGCCCTGGTCTGGGAAGATCCCACGTGCCGCGGAGCAACAAAGCCCGTGAGCCACAACTACTGAGCCTGCGCGTCTGGAGCCTGTGCTCCGCAACAAGAGAGGCCCCGATAGTGAGGGGCCTGCGCACCGCGATGAAGAGTGG
The DNA here is from genome assembly GCF_949987535.1 of Balaenoptera acutorostrata. Lineage (NCBI taxonomy): Eukaryota > Metazoa > Chordata > Mammalia > Artiodactyla > Balaenopteridae > Balaenoptera > Balaenoptera acutorostrata. The sequence continues at coordinate 4,587,819 of NC_080079.1, read as the reverse complement.
CCCCCGCTCGCCACAACTAGAGAAAGCCCGCGCACAGAAACGAAGACCCAACACAGCCAAAAATAAATAAATAAATTAAAAAAAAAAAAAAAAAAAAGAGACAGACCTTGCATTCAGCTGCTCATGATCTGAGACGACCATCCCCCTCCAGCTGTGTCATTTCCCCAGGATCGGTGTCCGTCTGCCTGGTTAATGTCACCCATCTGGGAATATGGCCTAATAAGCCCTGTATTTCTGTTGATCCCACAGAGCAGCAAAGGGTGATGCTTCTTAGCAGGTCCCCCTCGGGGCCCAAGAAGTACTTTCCCATCCCCGTGGGGCACCTGGAGGAGGAGATCCGGGTCCGGTCGGCGGATGACTGCAAGAGGTTTCGGGAGGAGTTCAATGTGAGTTTGGGGCCCCTCTTTCTTGTCACGTGGAAGGGCGCTGGGACGTGGGATGTCGGGTTTCAGGATAAATTAGCCCAAAGGCTCAGAATGCTTGCATCCATCGAGACACCGTCCCAAAAACGGGGTTCCAGGGAAGCCTGGTTTCTGCCATGATGACCCTCATTCCCATTTATAAGGTGAGACGGTCGAGGAAGAGGTTCAGAACCTCCTTCCAGCTCAGACACCCCGAGTGCCGTGTTCTAAAATCAAGCGTGACGAAGACACCACTATCTCGGTAATGTGCAAGACCAGGGCCTGAGTGGACCACAGGATAACAATTTCACGCTGAGAGCAAAGGAGCCCCCAGGCCATCCTGCAGAACATCAACTAAACAGTCGAGGGGCTGCCTTGAGGGGACACTAGCTCTGCCTGGACAGCCCTTTGATTCTGCCCAAGTCAGTGTGTTCGTCCTGCTACCGCTGTTTTGGATGAACTTAGTGATGGCAACAGCTGAGATGAATTTGACGAACTGGTCCAGCCCGATGGTAGCAAACCGATCCTACTAACTATCGACAAAAATGCAAATGTACATTAATGACACCTCCCCTTGTGTTGCTGATTTTTTAATGTAATGTCCCATGAATTGTGTATCTGCTAGATAGACAGACGGATAGATGATAGATAGATAGATAGATAGATAGATAGATAGATAGACGGATAGATGATAGATAGATAGATAGACGGATAGATGATAGATAGATAGATAGATAGATAGACGGATAGATGATAGATAGACGGATAGATGATAGATAGATAGATGGATAGATGATAGATAGACGGATAGATGATAGATAGATAGACGGATAGATGATAGATAGATAGATAGATAGATAGATAGATAGATAGATAGATAGATAGATGACAGATAGTTACAGATGCTTGGATGCACAGGCAGACAGACAGGCACACCGGGATGTGTTGTCTCGGATTTGGCTGTCCAGTGTTTATCCCTGATCGTGTTTTGAGTTTTCTTGTATGCATCTTCCTCGTGTCGTATATAGCCGTGCACTGGTGTTGAGCTTGAAAGAGGACGGGTTTCCAGCAGGGGGGGCCACCTGGTCCTGGCCCCTGCCTGTGGCAACGCAGCCCCGCCCGGCCCATCAGTTCATCTCCTGGAAGCCACAGCTTCCATCATCTGTGAAGGGGCGGGGGTGGGAGGATGCCTTAATGACCTCACAGGTCAAATATGAGGCTCTGACTTCGTAGACAGCGAAGAGTTGTACCGTTGTGACATCTAAAGACAGCATGACTCCTGCTGCAGACAAGTGACTTTTCATCCAGAAGCAACGCAGGAGGGCACGGCAGGGTGATGGCACATTTAGACCCGTGCTTTTGTTTATTTTTTAACACAAGCCTCACCTGCCTTTCTCTTGCTTCCTTTTAATTGTTTCCAAATGTATCCCCTTTTTTTGGAAATTAGGTCATAGTGAAAGACAGCTCCAAGCAGTATTGTTTTGCAGTCTCTCAGCCTGTCAAGAGACGTTAATTCTCCATTTTCAAAATGACTATCCAAGTTGGCAGCTACAGGACCATTTCCCCCACGTCCATTCTTGTCCTATTTCCTCTTGTACTTGTATTTCTCCACGTGGAGGCTGGTGACCGGCCTTGCCGAGGGAGGGCTGAGTCAGAACTCGCTGGCTGTGCCACCACCTCAAAGGCGAGGGCCCGGGAAGAGGGTCGGGCAGGTAAGGCACTTGTCCCAGGTGCAAAATTGAAGGGGGCACCAAAACACTCTGTCATCTGGATAAATTCTATTTTCATGCAGCTTTTAAAAATAAATCAAAATTAATGCAAGCAATCCATGATGAACAAAACAGCACAACTGTAAATAAAGACAGGGTCACTCTGGTGTTTCCGGTTGCCCCAGGCTCCGACATGGCTTATCCCCACACTGTTGCCGATCCTGACGTTATTTAAAAGTTTGATATTTTGGTTATCATGGATTTTTTTTTTTTTTTTTGCATTTAGATTTGTTTAGATGTTGAATTTGAATGTGATTTTTCTTGATTCCTGGGTTTTGGGGTACTCCTTTCAGTTTTGCAACCAAAGCAAGTGCCTTGCTCTGCTCTCCCCACCCCCGCCACTGAGCAGCCTTCCCAGCTGCCCTCCTGCCCACGGCCTCCACTCAGGGAAGGGCCGGGAGAGAGGGTCGAGGGGTCGAGTCCAGCAGCATAGAGGCTGGTCCTGGCTCCAGGGGACCCAGGGCAGCTGCACGTCCCCCTGTGGACCCCAGTTTGCTCCTCTCTCAAGTGAAGGGCAGGCTCTACTGAGAGCATCGCAGCTGCCATGACCAGCCCGCTCTTGGCTCCACCGGTGGACACGCTTGAGATGGGCCCTCGACGCTCTCCCTCCTCTTTTCTCACCCTCTGTCCTGAGCTCCTCTCCCAGAAACTGTGCAGGGAGACGGATGAGCCTCAAAGTAGTCGAGCCAGATGAGTTGGGACTTGTGTGTGTGGCCAGTGGAAGCTGCCGTGAACTTGGTGAAGTAAAAGAGGGCCTGGCACTGGGATCCGTTCAGTGGGATGATCAAGGCGTGGATGCTGGAGATGGGTGGCCTGGGCGCCTGCCCCAGATTTGCTTCACCAGCCTGGAGGGCTCGGGCGACATGCTTAACGCCTGCCTCAGTGTCCTCGTCTATGAAATGAGGCCCTCCCATCCCCCATGGGAGTGTCTTAACACGTGAAAGAGGTAAGGTGTGTGCCCAGCTCAGCCCGGCGTCTGCACGAGGGGAGTCTGAGCTGCCGTCCTTCTCAGGACGACTTCTGTGAATGTCCGGTCTGCCGTCTCCACCCGCAATGGTAGAACGCTGACCTAGCAAAGTCTGTTCCAGGCCCCCGGTTAAGTCCCTGCAGGTGAGGAAAAGGCCCCCTCCAGACAGCTTCTTCCACGAGCCTCTGTCCCAGCAGGTTATTTTAAGCCCAGTGCCTAAAAATGTCACCTCAAACAAACAAACCAACAAACCCCCTTTAGCCAATTTACGTAACCGGACAATCAATCACAAGGTAGTTACCAGCCAATTGCTCCCTGCACGGCTCACTCGGGGCGCTGCAGGGGTTCCCCAGCTATGGCAGACCGCACCCGCCCCGCCCCAGAGCTCTCTTGTTAGCCCTGTGCCTTTGGAGCAGCTCAGACATGACTGACGGCAGGAGAAAGTGCTGGCCTGCTCTGTGTGGGCGGTCATTCTGTGTGCTTGGACATGGGGTGTAAGTTCGGGGCGCAGAGCACTTCGCCTCCACTGTGAACTTCTGTGCTGCCTGCCCACAGAGTCAGGATCATCTCCCCATCTCCGCGTTCCGCTCTCCGGTCGCTGCCGGGGCCACACGGCTGGGGGTGGCAGAGCCGGGGCCATCCTTACCACTCAGACCCCTCCAGCCACTCCTTCACCTTCCTCACCTTCAGAGGAAGAGGGAGGCTTCTTGGTTTTGTTTTTTTTTTAATTTATTAATTTTAATAGAATATTTTTTAGAGCAGATTTAGGTTTACAGAAAAATGGTGCAGAAAGTACCAAGTTCCCATATACCCCATCTTTCCCTGCACCGTTTCCCCAGCGATTAACGTCTTGTCTTGAGTGTGTTGCACCTGTCACAGCTGATGAGCCAGCATTGACTCGTTATTCCAAACTGAAGTCGGGGTTAGGGCTCCAGCGCTGCACATTCTGTGGGTTTCGACAAACGCACAACATCGTGCATCCCCCGCGATGGTCTCAGGCCTCATTTTTGTTTTCAGTGCTGGGGTCAGAAAAGCTTTGGGGTGAAAAAGAGAAGGCTCTAGAGTGTTGCTACAAATTTCACGCTGAGGTTTGATCAAGAAACTCAGTGTTAAGACAGCTCGATGAAGAGCCAAGAGCTCCGGGCGGAGGGGGTGCTGGTCTGGCGGAGAACTGCCCACCAGCCTTGCCCAGGTGCCCACCAGGCTGGCCTCCACACTGGCCCTGGAGCGCCTCTGCCTGTGGCCACTGGGTGTGGTTGGGAGAGAGGACATGGGCTGGCCGGGGCTGGGTCTGTGATGGAGAAACCTCCGACCCGGGAGAAGGGGGCTCTGGGCCCCCAGGGGCTGCAGACCCGACTCGGGGCCTTGGCTTTTATCCCAGGCTGTGCCTCGGTCTCCTGGGCACTTAGAGCCGGACGCAGGGAAGCCCTTGCTTGTCCCTACACTTAAGGAAGCGAGTGCCCTTCTCGTGGTCCAGGTGCCCTCCCACGGCCTGCTACGTGCTAGCCAGGTGACTCTGGACAATTCTGCAGCCACCCTGGGGTTCTCTTTCCTCATCTGCAAAACAGGAGTGATCCTAGTGTCACCTCATAATAGGTAAGCTGTGAAGGCAGGTGACCCAGCTCCTCCCTCAGTGCCTGGCACATTGTAAACACTCAATGGATATTAACACCAGTGACCCCTGGTTCATCTGATGGTCAGGCTGAATGTTGAAGGATGTGATTTGGGGGTTCAGAAGGCTCTTTCCCACTGTGCACTTCGAGGAGCCCCCCTGAGCATGGAGCTCCCCAGCAGCGAGCAAACAGGAAGACAGTTGGAGCTGACAAGAGCCGAGGGCCTCTGAGTAGTGGAAAGAACTAGAAGTCAGGACGCTGGGCTGACACCCGCTGTGTCACACGTCAGCTCTAGGGGCCTAGCTGAGCCCCTCTGCTCATTTTCCTCCTCTAAGACAAAGGGAGGGTTAGGGCGGTGCGTGCAGGTCCCCTGGGGAAGTGGGTAGCTGCTGTGCGGGCCTGGGGTGGCCTGAGGTCTGCGTTTTCAAGGAGCCCCCAGCTGCGCCTGTCCCACTGGTCCTCAGAGCACACCAAGCCCTCAGCAGGGGAGGGCTCGCGGGTGGTCCTTCGCCATCACTCTCCTCGTCCTTCAGCCCAGCATCTGGGTCCTTGCTCCCGGGTCAGAGCTCTGCTGTGGCCAGTGTCTACGTACTTGTGCAGGGCCTGCTCTGGACCAGGATCGTGAGTCCTGGGGGTTTGGTGGCCATGCACGGGCCAGCCCCTGCCTTAACGCACTTCGGGGTCCGGCTGTGGGTCGTCATGTTGTCTGCACCTCCGCTGGCCCCACTAGATGGCGGGCCCAAGGGGAGGCGGGCCTCTGTCTCCATCACGTCTCTGCCCGGTGCCGGCCCAGCGCCTGAGGCAGAGACTTCCACAGGCAGGAGCAGAGAGACGTGCCCAGCACTGGAGGTGCTCAGAGACCAGATTTCTTGATCCCTGCGCTCAGTAGGGAGGTGACGGCAACACGGTGTTGGATTCCTCACGTTTAGTGCTGACCCTGCGTTTTCTTCTAGTCACTGCCGTCTGGACACATACAAGGAACTTTTGAACTGGCCAATAAAGAAGAAAACAGAGAAAAAAACAGATACCCCAACATCCTTCCCAGTAAGATTTTACTTTTTTTGTGTGATGGGTGGCATCTTGACTAAACTCAGCCTTGCTTTGCAGCTACTGGAGACCCCGCCTGTGCAGGCAGCAGATGCTCCCTCCGGGGCTTGGAGATCAGGGCCTGGGTCGGCGCAGCGTCTCAGCCTTCGCAACGGGGAGTCTAGGTGTCTGTCTCCCACCCAGGACTTGGGTAGCCTGTGTCGCTCTGGGTCTGGCTGCCAAGCCTGTGTTCACTGTTGAGACCTGCGCTGCCTGGTCTATTTGCCCAAGAGGGGTGCCCCCTTGCAGCGGCTGGCAGGGCTCTTCCTATGGACCCAAATTGTGCCTGGGTCTCGGGCAGCTGGTGGCCCTGGGCATCTCCCGTTTTGGACGCAGTGCTCTTGCCACCAGCAACAAGGCTCCTGTACCAAGGACAGAAGTGACAGAATAAGAGAGCTGTCTGACATTGGCAGCTTTGTGGGAAGGCTTAGAAGTAACTGGATCTTTACCACCACAGCTAAAGGTGGCCATGGGCGGGGGAGGGTGGCCTCCAGGGGGTGGGGGACCAGGGACCAGACACATCTGTCCAGGGGCGTTGCTGGATGGGCTGCGCCTTGGCCTTGGTGCCAAGACAGACCCCCAGAGTTCCAAGCTGCCTTTGTAGAAGCTGGCCCGGGAGGTTTGCGACATCCTTCCTCCATCCTGGACCCTTCTGTTGGCTTTGCCATCGGGCTAACAGAAGGGCAGCCTCAAAAAACTCCAGGGAGTTCACGTTTGAACCCCAAACCAAGGCCTACCCCGTTCAGGGAACCTCCCTTCTCGGGCGGTGCTTCCGTGGGATGGAGCAAGCTGGCCTGTGCTGGCCCTCGGCATGTCGGCTCTTGGTTGCATTTTTAGGGTTAGAATTGAGTCCATCTTCTCTGTAGGTAGGAGAAGCTGTGGCCCGCCTCATCTCTGTGGTCTCTGGATTATCAGCACTTGATAGAAACAATTCTTTCCCATTTTGCGTGCACAGGATTTATTTGTGGTTTTGTTTGTTTGTTTATTTGTTTGGGTTTTTTTTGGTTTTTTGTGGGTTTTTTTGTGGGTTTTTCTGCAGCGCCCACCATGAACCTGGGTCAACTAAAACCAGAGAAATTAACTAAGTAGTCTTCCATCCAACACATATTTGCCAAGGGAGCACCAGGGAGACGGGTCAGGAGGCCACTGTGGTCACACAGCTGAGCTGAGAGGGTGGCTTGGACCAGGGTCCGGTTCTGGACACACTGCAATGATCACGTTGAGAGGACTTGCTGTTAGATTGGGTGAGGCTTATCGGAGGCAAGTTTCGCGGCTTGAATAGCTCAAGCGAAAGGAAAACCATGCAGGAGGTTGGGGATCTTTGGAATGTTTTTTGTCGAATAAAAATCAGGATATTTGGAAGTTAGCATCTAGTATTAGTTGAATTAACTAGCTTAATTAATTACTTCATGCATTGACTGCAGAACGTACGTGTGGAGGACTCACTGAGCGCCAAGCCCTTTCCTAGGTTCCTGGCCTGCATTCCTCTCCTTATCACTCACTGAACACTGTATCTTTTAAAACTAACGATTACATTGTTAATTAGGTAGTTTTGGTGGGAGCTCAACCGGGGGGAATTAGCGGCCAGGTGTAGGAATTACCTGCACCCACCACTGCTCCCAGATGTGATGGCCGGGGGAGTGGGCACCGCCTCCCCGGAGGATCACCAACGGGGACCAGCAGGACCGGCACAGCATCTCTAAGCCGTGTCCCGTACTATGGAAGGGAGTTGGCCTTTCCTGCATGTATGAAAATGTGGGTCCTGCCTCAGCCCCTCCTGGCCCAGGAGTGCCACGTCAGAGGTAATTGAGGGTGCTGGCCATCCCCACAGGCCCGCGGGACCTCTGCCAGGATGTGTGAGTGTTTCATGTTGGTGGGAGGATGCGTTTACGGAACAGTGGCCTGGAGATACACGGGGTGGGCCCTGGGGATGGCCAGCTGGGTGGCATCTGGCGTTTGGCAGCAGCCAGACACAGGAGAAGCGTATCTGATTAAACTGAGCAGTTGGCCAGAGATGCCCTGGGGCAGCTGGATCACGGGGGTATCGTGCAGGCGGTCCCAAGGCTGGGAGACCCTGCTCTTACTCAGGGTGGGGTCAGGGTCAAGGGGCGGGGGCCCAAGGCCCTCAGTCCGGTACACCTTCCCTGCCCCTCCCCCTCTTCCCCAAGCAGAGATTGGCTGTAAATGTATCAGATTTACGAGATGCCCCTGGGGCAGGAGCCCGATCCTGGATGTGGCTCTAGGGAGCTCTGAGGACAGAGGTCAAGATGCCGGGTGTGTTGACAGGCTGGATGTTCCAGGGGCTCCATGGCCGGTAGCAAGAGAGCGTCCTCTTTTCTGGAAAAAAGCGCCATTTTAGGAAATAGTGTTTTGAAAGAGAAGTGTGACTTTTTAGAGTAAAAAGACAGGAAGCTCTTAGAACTGCAAGATGCTAAATGTGACCAGAACGCTATTTTTAACCCCCTGCTTCCTATAGCTGCCTTCAAAAGGGTAAATTGGTCCAAATTCTGTTCAACTCGCTTTATACGTGTTCAGCCAGAGCTATTTCTGCCTCAGGGCCGTCAGCCCCCGAGCAGGAGGGTCTCATGGCCGAGCCTCTGTGGGCTGCGAGTTTGAGGTTGGACACCCTGACCGCCCCGTGTGGGCCGTGGTGACCCTGAGAGCCGCACCGGCCTGTGCTCGCTGGCGGCAGTGGTGCGGCGTCCACACAGCAGGTGTCTGAGGCCTCCCGCTCGCAGTCAACCCAGCTTCCTTCCATGTAAGTGGGAGACGTACAACCTGTGACTAGGAGGGGACAAAGCAGGGACCAGGACGCGGAACTATTCAATAATTAATGCAGTAAATACATATGAAGTACCCACCATGCGCTGTGCCCAGCGCAGCATAATAAACACAGAAGCAGCTTGATCCCCGGGCCCTGGGCTGAGTCTGGGCATCCTTCATATTTCTACTCCTGGGAGCGGCCGGCCGCTTACACACCAGCGGGGAGACCCAGGGCCGGGGTCACACCACCTGTAGGGACCCATGAAACCATCTAATTTCTTTTCGAATCAGAAGAAAATATATACCTAATCCAGCCTGGTTCACACTCATCTTTTTTTTTTTTTTTTTAATAAATTTATTTATTTATTTTATTTATTTTTGGCTGCGTTGGGTGTTTGTTGCTGCGCACAGACTTTCTCTAGTTATGGTGAGCAGGGGCTACTCTTGGTTGTGGTGCGTGGCCTTCTCATTGTGGTGGCTTCTCTTGTTGCAGAGCACGGGCTCTAGGCGCACGGGCTTCAGTAGTTGTGGCTCTCAGACTCCAGAGTGCAGGCTCAGTAGTTGTGGCTCACGGGCTTAGTTGCTCCGCGACATGTGGGATCTTCCTGGACCAGGGATCAAACCCATGTCCCCTGCATTGGCAGGCGGATTCTTAACCACTGCACAATCAGGGAAGCCCCTCACACTCATCTTTATACCAACTACTAATACAGTTGTAAAGTAAAATGTGTAATTTTTTTTTTTTTTGGAGAAAGGGGCCCCTGAAGGCAGAAGTGACATGGACCCACGTAGGTCACATAGGGCCCCAGTTGAAAACTCCTCCACATGTGTGTACACACAAATACATACCACAAGCATACGCATACACACCACAAACACACATATACACCACACTCACATAAATACAACACACACTACACACACTGTATACAAGACACACCACTATACACCCCACAAGTACACACACACCACACACACACACACACACCACACACACACACTCACACACAGCCCTCCCTGGTCGGCCCTCCCACGCTGGAAAACCGCTTGTAGCACAGGCCGGAATCTTCCAGGCAGTGGCCCATCCTGCCCAGTCGGTCCGTGTGAGTCTGGCTGACCTTCCTGCTCTGGGGCAGAGCTGAGTGTGAGGACTGGGGTCTGGAGTCCCAAACCCCGGAGCCTCGTGTCCATGTGTCCAGAGGCAGAACTGTGCTCCCCCTGGAAAGCCTGGGAGAATGGACCCCGGAAGTGGTCCTGAGGGCACCCGCACTGGTCAGTACTGGGGCCCGATTTGGGGTTCGGAGAATATTGCCATCACACTGTAGGGGCCCCGCACGTTCTGCTGTGTCTGCGTGATGGCTCAGCGGACCGACTCCTGGACCCTGAAATTCGTACCTCTCATCACCCCACAGGTTGTATCGAGCTCCTGTTTGGGGCCTGGCTTGTCCTCAGTGCTGAGGTACAACAGGTGCATCCCCGACCTCAGGACGCTGAGGATCTCGTGGGAATGTTTAAGGAGAATGTCCCTTCTGTCCTGTGATCGCCATGGTTACGTCCTTTGTAGTGTTTAATACTGTGCATGTGATTCCCTTGTCCTAATGTCATGGTTTTTGTGTTGGCTTTTTTTGCAGATGACCATTCCAGGGTGATTTTAAGCCAAGTGGACGGAACCCCATGTTCAGACTACATCAATGCTTCATACATAGATGTAAGTATGCCCAGCCCCCCACCCAGCATGACACTCACGTCTGGACCATTGTGGGTTGAGTGTAAATCATGACCGTTGGGCACGTTCTTCTCCGGGGCCACAGATGTATATTGTCACAACTTTCCTGAGCACAGTGGCCACAGTGGTCACAGCACAGAGAGCATGAAAGTGCTGGGCCTTTTGAATTAGTACCTGTGTCGGCAATTCGTTCTTAAGATGCAGATAAGCCCAAAGGATGTCCATTACAGAATTATTTGTATCACTGACCAAACAGAACAGAGGGGACCAGTTAAATAAATTGTGGTAAAATCATACACAATGGATTATTAAGAATCCATTTTAGTTGAACCTTAAAAGATCATTTAATAGAAATTTAAAATTATTATAAAAATTCAATACATACATATTAACCAATTAAAATATATATATATATATGTGTGTGTGTGTGTGTGTCTGTGTTTCTGCTTGTGTGTGTGTCTGGGAAGGTATTCACAGAAAAAATACTGGAGAGGGATATACAAAAAATAGCATGTTATTTCTGGAATTCCTGGCGAGTTTTCTTCGTACTTTTCTGTGTTTTCCAAATTCTCCATGATGGATACATGCTACTTTCCTAACAACAACAACAAAATCCTTCCACAACGATAATTTTGAAAGATTATAAATCTGATTTTATTTTTCTAGGGTTATAAAGAGAAGAATAAATTCATAGCAGCTCAAGGTAAGCTTTTCGTTAAGTTACTTTCTGAACGTGATTTTGGTAAAATGACGTGGAAGGCGATTGCTTCTTTATCCGGTACCAGCCATCCCGAGGGTTTACATTGGCTTTTTGTACGTATGTGCTGCTACATCGACATGGCTGATCAGAGACCGTCTGGCCTTTCCCTAAGCACAGAGTTCAAAGCTGTCATGAATCTCACACAGCCTTGCCGCTCACTGTGTCTGCTTCACTGGCCAGGAGTGTCCCATCCCCTGGGAGCTGGCCAGAAATGCAGCAGCTCAGGCCCCACCCCCCAACCTGCTGCTGTCCCTGAATTTGCATTTTGGCCAGCGTTCCCAGAGTTTGAGAAGCATTATACTGTGAGGTGAGGCAACTCCTCCTAGGAACAGGGCTTCAAAAGAGCAGGAGAGTTGGACCCCCTGAGAGCATATGCCCCCCGTCTGTGGTCAGGGCAGACAGACATGGAGCGTTTGGGGGCGTCTGTCACACAACAGGCATGTTAGATGTGCAGCCGCACGATGTGTATGTGCAGACAGACAGACAGACACACGATCTGTTTCCACACCTGCATGGTTTAAACCCAGATGCCCAGTGGTCTGGGTTGCCATTTCAGCCTGTCGATACTTGCGTTAGAAAACCTTGAATTTCTCTCGGCTGGCTGAGCTCTACGTGGCTTCCAAGTTGTCGGGTTTGGGGAGCAGCGGGGAAGGGAGTGAGTAGCTTTCCAGTTCAAGGCCATAACCACGAGGACGCTTTAGCCGTGAAAACAGCCCTTAACCCTTGCACGTAACCCTCTTTGTGATTTTGATTACTTTCAGTCCAGCATGTTGTCCATCTGCCCAGGGGTTGTCATCCCCAGGAGCCAGTGCGGTTGGGTGTCATTGGAGCTAAAACTAGGTTTCCTGGACGTCCTCACTCCTCAGCAAGAGTCTTTAGAGCCGTGGGTCCCAAAATGCAGTGTAGATCAAAATCTTAAATGCACATTCCCTGAAAAACAGGGAGATACACATACGCCCACAGTCCGTCAGGAATAGGCCCAGCTTTAAATGTTAGAAAACCTGACAAACACTAGCTGACACCAGTAGAAGTGTCTTTTTCGTTCTTATAAGCAGACATCCGGGGGAAGCAGCCCAGGGCTGGGGCGGCAGCTCAGGGCAGAGGGGCCTCTTTTATACCTCTCCACCCTCCGTAGTGTCATCCTCAGGGTCACAAAATGTCTTCTGCACCTCGAGGCCCCGTGTCCCTAATCAGGCAGGAAAGAGGGCAATGGGCAGAGGACTTTCTTCCAGGGACACTTTATCTTTTGTTCAGATCCCCTCCCCAGGGACTTCAGCCCACATCTCACTGGACGGCATTACTGGCTGTCAGGGCAGCCAGAAAATGAGATGTTTTCAGAGGAAGGGGGGTTAGACATGGTGTGCGGGTCAGTCAGCCTACAGTGTCTCTCTTTCACACACACACACACACACACACACACATACACACTCTGCTTCAGCAGTTCTGGATGGAGGGTCATATTCTGAGGCTTTGACAAGCACCCCAGTGGCCACAAACCACTTTGACAGGCAGCTTGAAACCCAGCTCCCATTTGAATAGCCTTTACGGCCCATGAAGATAATCACCCAACTGGGTCTTAGTTGGCTCCTGAGGATTTCCCAGCCCCAGCGGGATATCGGGGGGAGTGGTAGGACAGAATGGGGAGGCTGCCATCTACTCGGGTTCTGGGACCCTGTAGGGTGTGAAATGCACCAGCAGGCCCATCACCCCCTTCCTCAGGGCAGGTGGGGAGCAGCCGTCCCGGGGCCTGAAGGCCAGGGCAACAGGCCTGGGGCTCGCAGCGACCTCTCTTGTCTGACTTCGGGACCATCCTCTACCCACAGGCCCTAAACAGGAGACAGTGAATGACTTCTGGAGAATGATCTGGGAACAGAAGTCTGCAACCATCGTCATGTTGACGAACCTGAAAGAAAGAAAAGAGGTAAGCCCAGCCTCTGAGTCACCAGCACTTTCTTCTCAGCTGCTTGGCTGGGGGTTTGCTTGCCACTTCCTTTTCCTTTCTCTCCCCCCCACCCCCCGCTTGTCACTGCAGAAGAGAAGAAACACCCGGTGGCTCGCAGCATTTTTATTTTGAAATAAATTCTCTGTGTTCCAAGGATCTCACTGTCCTAGACTGTGATATAAAAATGATGCAGAGTTTTCTTCTTTCAGCTGAGGGTCACCTCTGGTAGGCTACCTCATGGTGGGAGCAATGGATTTTAATATAGAGATTTTTAGTATATTGGACATATAATGTGGTGAGCCTCAGACCATAAAAAAAATGATTTCCTGCTTATTATTCAGACCAGAGAAATGCATTTGAAAAAACAAGGCGTATTGAAGTAATATTGATTTGTCGCGTCAGTGTGTTTAATTAGCTGTTTCTAATTATGCTAATCACGTAATGCATGTACATTATAAGAACTTGAAGTCTCTAGGCTAAGCTGGTTCATTTCCTACGGGGACATTTCCTACGGGGACAGGTACACGTTGGCCTCTGTCTCCTGGACAGGCTGCCCCAGGTGGGGTGCATGCACTGAGCCGCCCGGCAGACCCCTCATGCAATTTCTATCCCCCTGACGGGGGCTGGCGCCAAACGGAGAGCACGTAAATGTAGATTATGTCAGGAGGTGACAGAAAATATAGAGGAGGGTAATGGGGACAGTGGTGGCCCGGGAGGGACGGGCCACCCGGAAGTCAAGGCCAGGCTGAAGGTGCAGAGACGCCGGGGAGTCACTCACTTTTTAGCCAAAGGGACACAGAACCCTGTAGGATAAACCGGAACACAGCATGATTGTGGCTCTGGAGGTGTGGAGGAGAGGAGGGGCGGCCCCCCTTGGGTCCTGGGCCAGGACCGGGGCAGGAGGGCTCGTTTAGGGGGTGATGGTGTCGCTGGGCCTCAAAGACTGGGCTGGTGGGGGGAGGGATTGCATCAGATGCAGCTGGAGAGAGGCACTGGGGCGAGGAGGTGTGTTTGCGAGGCCGGGAGCGATCTGCTGGACCAGAACCAGGATGCCCACGCGGGGGACAAAGCGGCTACAAACGCATCAGGGAACCGGGGCTGAACGTCGGGCTAAGACGGGTGGGCAGTGGAGGCCCTCGGCGGGTTTCTCAGCAGTAATCAGGGGCCTGTGCTTTAGGAAGTGAGCTCTCGCTCGCTCTCCAGAAGGAAGGAATTGGGAGCTGGAGGGACGGACGCTAGTGGCAGGGAGACTATTCTTCTCGCAGATTCCAGCGTGAGGGCCAGCACAGGGGTGGGCGCGAGCAGACCAAGAGGAAGACCCAGCCTGGCGGGAGACGTGTGTCCTGCTGGCCTCTTCCCAGGGTCTGTGCGTCCTGGCACTCGGCCAGGCACGGGCCCAGAGGCCCTGATTCCCCCGACCCCGCGCCCTGCGCTCCATCGTCACATCACGCACTGGCCTGGGGCTGGCTGGCCTGTCCCCAGCGAAGCCCAGGCAGCTTGGCTGGGCCGGGGCTGGAGGGCGGGGCTGCCTGTTGAGATGGAAGTGACAGGCCGTGGGGACCTCAGCTGGGCCCGGATGGGGAGGCCAGGCGGCAGGCGGGGCAGCTGGAGTGGCCGCCACCATCACTAATATGTTCCGCCCAAAAAAGCACCGGAAAAGGCTCCACCCACACTTTCCGGTAGGGGAGAGGAGAGGGGTTTTCTTTTGTTTTCCAGGGAGCTGGGACAGGGCTGGGGAGGGCCGGCCTTCTCTGTGTGAATCCTGCCCTGGCCTTCCTCTCTCACCGGAAAGGGGAGGAAGCAGGGGGTTCCCGGGCAGGGACACGGCCCCGGGGGGCAGGGCGGCTGTGCGGGAGGTGTCCCCACGCTCTGGGCAGGTGCTGCGGCAGGACCTGGCCCTAGAAGAGGAGGCTGACCTGGAGCCCCGTGTCCCCTGGGACCAGCTGTCCCCTGGGACCAGGCTTCTGGGGTCTTGTTTATAAACATGAGACACAAGGAGACCAGTGCAGAAGCGGCGGGACTCAGAAGACGCCCCCAGCTCCCCCATCAGTGATCCTGTTGCTACGTTACTTGACATTTTCCCTCCATCTTTCTCCGCAGAAAGATCCTACTGCATTTTTCTGTCTCTGTGACTCAGAGCTGGCCTGCTTCTGTGTCTTGATTTTCACCGTTTCAGATGAAATCATTTCTCAATAGAGTTCCCTGTTTCTTAATCGCTTACACTTCTGTTGTGGTCTCCCTGGCTTCAACATCCTGACTTGATGTTGCGAAATGTAGCTGCTCTGGCATCTCATGATCTGATGGGAGGGAGGGGACGGCACCCGACACGTAGACGGGAGCCATGTAGACGGGAGGCTGAGGGCGTGGAAACAGTGCACACACTGAGCCCTCTGGGGGCCTGAGAAACAGCCCTCGGGTCCCCGAGTGAGAGTTTGTCAAGGTGAGAATCTCTGGAGGGTCCCTAGGAAGCCAAGACTGTCCCGAACCAGGACCTTCAGGGCTTGGTTTCTCCTCGGGGTCCCTTGCGAGTCACCCGGGCCCGGGCCGTGGAGGGGAAGTTGTCTAGTGGGTGTCATCACACAAGCTCTGGGTGCTGGTGAATACCAGCTGACTCTTGTTTTATAAGATTATTAATCCCTTGTGACTCGACAGCTGTGCCCTGTGGGCAGTTTCCAGGGTAAACGGCTTGCTGACCCCAGGGCCTCTCCTGGGGCTGTGGAGCAGATGTCTCCCCCTTAGTCGGGCCTCATGCCTTCAGGTCCCCCTTGTAGGAGGACAACCTGGGATCAGGGGCCGGAGGCCCCATCCCCACCCTCTCGTGTGGCCCTCTGGTAGTTCTGGGGGAGGGAAGGCAAAGGAAGGGCCTCTCTGTGACCAGGTGCCCGCTCTGCAGATTCCCACATCGGCCTCCTCCCGGCTGGAGAAAAATTAGGAACGTTCAGCTGACCACAGGCTCATGACTCTCCAACAGAGGACGGGCGGGATGCAAATTTAGTTTGTCCTAAGTGCTGGGCAGGAAAAATGACCCACTGAATCCGACGGGCAGTGTTTGGGGAGCACGTGGTCCTCGGGGGCTCAGGGCAGCCCCTCCCAGGTGAGGCCACTTCTGCCCTGGTCCCCGGCTCTGCAGGGGCAGCTCAGCCAGACGGTTCGGTCGATGTGTGGGGTTAGTGAGTGGATGCGTGAATGAGACGTGAACTGGAAATGGTCCAATCCTGGTCTCAGCCCTGCCGTCCACCAGCTGTGTGGCCTCAGTTTCCCCGTTGATAAGATGGAAACACGCTTCCCCAGCTGAGGACTGTTTCACGGGAAGCTGGTGTGTGTGAGGCCTTGTGGCCATGGCCAGGGAGGGGGCAACGAGGTGCTCAAAGGTACCAGAAACAGACGTATTGTTTCTGTTCCATTGTTCCACGCAGGAGAAGTGCTATCAGTACTGGCCGGACCAGGGCTGCTGGACCTACGGAAGCATCCGGGTGTGCGTGGAGGACTGCGTGGTCCTGGTGGACTACACCGTCCGGAAGTTCTGCATTCAGTCCGTAAGCACCTGACATCCTGGGCTTTCTGGAGAAGCAGGGGAGAGAGTCGATACCCGTCTACATTTATAATAGGAAGAGCTTTGCCCGCGGCTCTCACGAGCGGAGGATGAGGCTGGAGGAAGTGCCGGGCGGGGATGCGGGACGGTCGTTAGTGGGCCCAGGCCGTGAGTCTACAGGGCAGATGGCAGACAGGTGCACGTGGGCCCTGAGTCAGTGCCGGATGTTCCTGGCTCCCAGGGACCTTGCTGGGTGGAGGAAGTCGAGTCAGTGGGAGGGTCATGGGGGTCCCCACTCAGTGACACAGTGTCATTTCACACGCTGGAATGGTGAGGTGAGTTTTTTTTAGCAGTTTCAAAATTATGTCTGAAACACCTCATTAGTTTTCCCACTGATTTCCTGCAGTCCTTCCTTCCCCGAAAGGATTTAAGGCAGTCTTCAATAAAGACACGTGTACGCAAGGCAGATGAAGTAGAGGTTTAAGAGATTTTTAAAAACCCAGAAAAAACAGAAGGTCGTATCATCAGGAATCAAAGGTAGAGTGAGGGGTGTAGTTAGATTACAAAATATGAGTCTGAGTTTCCGAGAAACCACAGCAAGAAAGGAAAGAGGATGAGCTTTATTGTTCTTACTATCCCCGGCCTGCCTGCCTCCCCAAAGCATACACATACACACACACACACACACACAACTTCGCAATACACCATATAACTTTCTGTGGCTTTGGGCAGAGAACCAAACTCCTGGGTTCTGGGTAATAAAAGAGAGAGGCTTTGAGGCAGGGGATGGGAGGGGTCTCCTGAGGGTAGGACAACCACATCTTTTCCCCGAAAATTAAGATGCTTATGAGAGTGAAAGCTTATGCTGTTGGTAGTTACACAGGCATAAAAGCTAAGCACACTGGGATGTAGCCTCCCTGCCTCCCAGCGGGGTCCATGAGCCCTGGGGCCGTCTGTAGGGATTTATCTAGCTGCCTGGGGCCTGGGCTGGCCTGGTCCTGGGACAGGTGACCATGGGTCCTGCTCTGCTGCCCCTGCTGCCATGGTGCTGTGTCCAGAGCCGGCAGTAAGGATCAGGGTCTCTCACTCTGGGGCGTCCAGCCTTCACTGATGGGCCCATCCCTGCACCCGTACCCATGGCTGCCCACACCTGGATGGCAGAGGGGGACCCCAAGCAAGCATTCTCAGAGCGTGATGTTGGGGAGGCATAGGGGCCGCCCCACCCGCTCACATCTCCGTGTATCCCCACAGCAGCTCCCCGACGGCTGCAAAGCCCCTCGGCTCGTCTGCCAGCTGCACTTCACCAGCTGGCCCGACTTCGGAGTGCCTTTCACCCCCATCGGGATGCTCAAGTTCCTGAAAAAAGTGAGGACACTCAACCCCACGCACGCCGGGCCCATAGTGGTCCACTGTAGGTACGTGCAGGGCCGGGGCCACGGGGCGGGCCCTCCAGGGAGGACTCAGGCCCTCGTGGGAAAATCAGCAGGGGACGGATAGCCGGGTGGGCAGAGGGGCAGCAGGGGCGACGTGAAAGCGCCTCCCAGATACTGGGTGCAGCTCAGAGAATCCCTCAGGGCAAGAGCTGGAGGGATATTCCCCATCCGGGGCGGCAGAGCCCTTTCCTCAATGCCACCAGGGGGTAAAGCCTAATGTCGGAATCAGACAAGAGCCGAGAGGCCTAGGTTGATGGTGGGGATGGAACTCTGCCATTCGCCGCCCCCCCCCTCCGCCGCCGGGGGCCCTCAGGTCACCTCAAGGAACAGAGATGGAAACCGCGCTTCTACAGGGCGTCCATTTAACCTCTCTCAGCAGAGGTTTCCGCGTCTGTAATGGGGAGGACAGCCTCGGAGGGGCTGGGACTCACCTCTGGGAGTGGGCTTTGCAGGATGCTGGGCGCTGCACCCATGTAAGTTGCTGCTGCTGTGGATACAGCCGCAGCAACTAAGGTGGTGGAAGGGCAGGTTATGAAATGATTGCTTTTCCCAGAGCATGTTCCCCTCTGCCTCTGCGTACCGGGAAATCCTCTGGTTGTTCTCACGCTGAGCTCCCCAAGCCATAGAGTCGGGCTCAAATCCACCCCCTCTGTAGCTCATGACTAAATGCCAGTTCGGCTTCGAACACGAAAATCGTGTTCATGGAAAGGCCTTGGACTTCTGGGTGG
Source organism: Balaenoptera acutorostrata (assembly GCF_949987535.1). NCBI lineage: Eukaryota > Metazoa > Chordata > Mammalia > Artiodactyla > Balaenopteridae > Balaenoptera > Balaenoptera acutorostrata. Next base: position 4,569,099 of record NC_080079.1, on the reverse strand, counting down.
CCGGCTGGTGTGCGCATGTTTTGTTTTTTAAGACAAAGACACAAAGATGAGAACATTCCCCAGCCGTGCTCCTCATCCTTCGGCGGATGCACGGTCAGCGCCCGAAGGTGCCGGCCAGATCCTTTCTCTGCCCCAGCCCGGGGGCTTCTGCTGTGCCCCTCATTGCCCAGGCTGGGAGGTTTGGGGGTCGCTGGGGGGGAGCGCCTGGCATCCTGGCCGGGGATGGAATCCTGGATCTGCACCTGGGAGCTGAGCAACTACACATCAGGTGAGGTGACACCTGTAAGGGTCCCGTTACCTGGCCCTGCACGCTCCTCCCAGCAGCTGCATTGGAGGGGGTGGGACATGGTCTAGCCCCGCTTGGCCCCCTCAAGGGGGCAGCCCCTGTTCTCAGACGTCCTGGAAGCCAGAGTCTGCGTGCCGCTTCTGCTGAACACCCGTGTGGCAGGTTCGGAGCACCTGTGTCACTAGGTGCAGGTGCCTTTTGCCCCTGGCAGGGCTGTGATACTCAGAACGACCCTGTCTTTAACAGCTGGAAACCCAGTGTCCAGTCAGCGTGACACCCAGTGAGCAGGGCCCTTCCTCCGCAAGCCTGGACAGCCGGGCCACAGGCCTGAGTTCCTGCACGGGGATTTCTGAGAAACCCCGCAGAGATGCGGGGCCGCGTAGCCGAGTCAGTGGGGTCGACGCCGGCAGCTTGTCATCAGGGCGGAGAGTTTGAAGGGCCCTCCGCTGGAGAAGCGGCTGGCAGGGGGCTATGTGCTCAGTTCCCGTCAGCTTCAGGGGGCCACGGGCTGTGGTCTGGAGGGCAGGGGATGAGGAAGCAGCCTCTGTGTGGTGTCGGGGTGGCTGCAGGCAGCCGTTAGTTCTGTTCTCTTCTGATGCCTCTGGATCCACCGTGCGTGTGAAAACTCAGTATGCGGCCCTCCCCTGCTCCCCTCCCCCTCACCACAGGTGGCCCCCGGGCAGGTGCGTTTGCCTTTCATCTTGGTTTCGATCCTTGGCTCCCCTGTGGCTGTGAATCCCAGCCTTTGCCATTGAACACAGAAGTAGTCTTTCCGGGGTAATGCTTTATTTCCGTGCCGCCAATGCAGCTCCTGGCCCTCCCTGCTGCTCTGTGCTCTGCTTTGCCAGCGCGTTTCTGTGTGCGCGGAAGGGAAGCCCTTCTCTCTGGGTCTGTGCTTTCCCGCAGAGCTGAGTTCCCCTGCAGGCAGTTGGGTGGTCTGGGTGCTGCCTGGCAGCAGGTCACGTGGTGACAGCAGTTCCCACCAGGAGTTCAGGCCAGCCGGAGCCCCCCCCTGCCCCCAGAACAGGGAAGAGGCTCCCATGGGCTGGCAGCCTCCAGTCTCGGGGGGAGCGGACTAGACCTCCTCATTCCTCCAAGTTCATCTTCTCACGGGGTCTCCTGGGGCTCCAGAACGTGCACCGCCTGGGGGTGGGAGGTTTCGCGATTTCCTTCTCTCTCCCACACCCACCCTCAACATCTCCCCCTTAATCCCTTAAAAAGAACCCACTGCCTGCCCGGGGGCCCTGCAGAAACAGCAGGGAGGGCCTCTAGCTAGGGCTGTGAGCTCTGCACCAGCATGCAGAGCCCAGCAGGGAAGGAGTGCCTGGCCCGGGGCTTTTCCTCTTGGAACCAGCCTGGTCCCTTTCCCTGCTCCCAGGTGCTCCCCACCCTCTGCCCCGCGTGCACCTGGGCCTCCTGGGCTCTTGCAGCCTCAAGTCCGCTATTTCCTGGCCCTTACCACTGACCTGTTGGGTGGGGCGCCTTTAACTGGCTCTGCACCTGATGATTCTCTCTTACTTTGCCCTTGTAAAGAACCAAGGCTCCTGAAGGAGCCTCTCCTGTCTCGTCTGCTTCCCCTCCCCTCAGTGTGATGAGCGGGGAGTCCTTCCAAGGGCGAGGGCCTTCACTGTCTGTCCTAGCACCATTCTGGAGACGAATGGGCTGGGAAGAGCGGTACCACCCTCCCCCCAGAAAGAGGAACAGGGTGGGGGACTTCATTCATTAAGTTGTGAGCCTTTTCGTTTAAAAGATCACGTTGGCTGCAGGGGCCAGAGGGGGAAAGCCCCGTTCAGCCAACTAACCCGACACCCTGGGCTGCCACGTGCAGTTCTGGTTGACGCTGCACATATGAGTCTGGACCATTAGGGGTTTATTCGTCCAGCGGATGTTGGCTGAGTCCGTTTGTGTGCCCCCTGAGCCCTGGGTGTTGGGGAGACACATATGGACGGCCCGCACTGGCTGGTGGGCATCTAGATGAGACAGGTGGGGCGGCGGGTAGAGGATGTCCACAGACTGCTGTGGGGAGAGCACTGGGAAGGAAGGAAACCCGGACCCAGGAATGGAATCGGGCAGCTTCCCGAGGCGGGAGACCTCTCAGTGGAGCCCCTAAGGACCAGCTGGCCCCCGCCAGCCCGGAGGTGAGGGCTAGGATCCCAGACAGAGCCCCCATTTGCATGACCTTGGCTCCAGGGCCAGCAGACCTGACCTGGGGTTCTCCATTCTTATGAAGAGCCTGGAAAAGCCATATCAAGCATGACAATAAAAAAATCCAGTTACACAAGTGATAAGGAGAAGACGACATTGGGTAATAGAGGAAAAATTACCTGTACCACTCACCCGAGGCTTAGGACACAATTTCCAGGTAGAGGGAGAGATCTGAGGTCTTTTCACTAAGATTGTGGTGCCCTCTGGTGGCCTCGCCTGGACTTGCTCTTTATTAACCGAGGAAAGTTCGTGTTCAGGGATGAAGTGGAAGTCTCTGTGGAGGGCGGGGTGTCCTCCCGTCCAGGCTGCAGGCGTGTTCCGAGGCCCTGGCATTCATTTCGGGGAAATGTGACTCACGACTTGGCGTCTTTGTTTCTCCCCAAGCGCGGGCGTGGGCCGGACGGGCACCTTCATGGTGATCGATGCCATGATGGACATGATGCATGCCGAGCAAAAGGTGGACGTCTTTGATTTCGTGTCCAGAATCCGCAATCAGCGGCCTCAGATGGTTCAGACGGACGTGAGTAACACCCTCCTTGGGCCCAGTTGCCCGTCCTGGTGTGAGCGTCACACAGCAAACCCAGACGCCCCAGGGTGTGTGCCCTCCCCCCAAGACGGTGCACGCAGAGTGGTGCCCAGCAGGGAGAAGGTCCTCAGTCACGCCCGCTGTCACGCTGTCAAGGCCATAGATGGTGGTTATAAATGGCCATTAATCTGACTCTGCCCCCAAACCCCCTTCCCTTTACACAAAAGAGAAGAGAAGGGCCCCCGTGGAGCCCATCTGCGTCTCCCCACAGATGCAGTACACGTTCATCTACCAAGCCTTACTGGAGTACTACCTCTACGGGGACACCGAGCTGGACGTGTCCTCCCTGGAGAAGCACCTGCAGACGCTGCACGGCAGCGCCACCCACTTCGACAAGGTCGGGCTGGAGGAGGAGTTCAGGGTAGGTGCCGACTTAAGGGCCGCCATTTACACGAAGCTGCTTTCAGTTGCTCCCCCCCTTGATTGACCCCAGAAAAATCAGGGGAGCCGTCCTGCCCGTGACTTCCGAGGGAAGAATACTGGGGACTTTCAGAGCTTAGCAACCATCTGTGCAGGGGGCGTGTCGTGCATACACTTTTATTTCCCAAGACTCGGGAAATGTCTGCAGATGCAGACAGGTATTTCCACTGAGCAGGTGCCCTGGACGGTAGAGCTGTTAGAAGGCTGAGTGATCTCTCGGGAATGTCCGGGTTTTAACTGCACGGCTGTGTCCTCTTGGCCGCAGAAATTGACAAATGTCCGGATCATGAAGGAGAACATGAGGACAGGCAACCTGCCGGCCAACATGAAGAAGGCCAGGGTCATCCAGATCATCCCATGTAAGGCAGCCCGGGCCGCGGAGGGTAAACCCTTGAGGCAGGTGTGATCGGACTGGTACCCTCTGGCTAGAGGTGCTAAGAAGTCATGGCCCACCCACCCCTGTAAACCAGGGGTCAAAGGCAGGGTGCCCTCTGGGAGCTCTGTCAAGTGTGGGGAAGGCACAAGCGACCCAGACAGTCCTGTGGGTGTCAGGCGGGCAGCTTGTGACCTGGGCTTGGAGGCAGGAGAGGGAGGACTTCCTGGAAGCAGTGAGATCCTGGCCTGACTCAGTGCCTCCTGATTCTACATGTCATCCAGTTCTCCCCCGAGCCTGGGCAGAGGCACGGAGCCCCCTGTACACAGAGCGGGGGTCCTGGCCCAGGATGTGCAGCAGGACCAAACTCAGCTGAGACCTTCCAGGAAGAGGCCTGGGGACGGGCAAACCGTGGGCAGGGGGGCATCGGGCACTGGGCTGCCTGGGGTCTGGGGGGAGGGAGGGCCTGGGGGCCTGCAGGAGCATCAGAGGAACCATGGGGGGAAGGGGAGGGCATCCGCCTTGAGGGGAAGAGGAGCGCCTCGTCCAGACGTCCCCTCCACCTCCCCTCCTGGACTCAAGCTCGGGCAGGAGCGGGATCTCACGTGGACCTGCCCAGGCAGGCGGTGTGTGGGCTGAGCAAGTCCTCTTCAGCCTCAGACCCTAGGGTCTTAGTGGCTGTGATGTCCCCGGCCGGCTACCCCGGCTTGCCTGCCTGGCCACACTCCTTTTACTCTTTAAATTTACTTTAATGCTTACATTTTGGTAGGAATTACCTCAGCTTATGACAAATGAGAACGATAAGTGGATTACTTTAGAACTTTCCTGATAAAGCACAACTTCCCTGGGCCACTTGGACTAACCTATTTTAGAAAGTAAACCTTCCGATGAATTGACTTTTTTTAGTGATTTTATCCATAAGTTTTATGTCTCGGAAGCTCCTAGCAGCATGTTCAAGTTTGCAAGGCAGGATGGGGTTGGTTCTGACCCAGGGGATGCACTGCTTTGCAGATGACTTCAACCGCGTCATCCTTTCCATGAAAAGGGGCCAGGAGTACACGGATTACATCAACGCATCCTTTATAGATGTAAGTGCAGCGGCCCCGCCCTGCTTGCGTGCCTGGCGAGGACGCATGCTCTCTTCATCTGTAATCACAGAGACTCTTGATCAACTTGCTTTCACAATCAGAAAGGATGGACACGCCCACAGAGATCCAAACCATTTCATTAGCAGACACTTGCTTAAAGAAAATGAATAAGGAACTTTGGAAATAGAGGATGTAGGTGCGCTGCTAAATAATTTGCTATTTTTCCATTCTGCTTTTTAAAAAAATTTTATTAATTAATTAATTTATTTTTGGCTGCGTTGGGTCTTCGTTGCTGCACGCGGGCTTTCTCTAGTTGCGGCGAGCGGGGGCTCCTCTTCGTTGCGGTGCGCGGGCTTCTCATTGCGGTGGCTTCTCTTGTTGCGGAGCATGGGCTCTAGGCGCGCGGGCTTCAGTAGTTGTGGCACGCGGGCTCAGTAGTTGTGGCTCGCGGGCTCTAGAGCGCAGGCTCAGTAGTTGTGGCGCATGGGCTTAGTTGCTCCGCGGCCTGTGGGATCTTCCCGGACCAGGGCTCGAACCCGTGTCCCCTGCATTGGCAGGTGGATTCTTAACCACTGCGCCACCAGGGAAGCCCTCCATTCTGCTTCTAATACATAGTGACTTCCCTTTTACCTCTCTGTTGCACACCAGCCCTCTATCCGTGCTTGCACACGCTTTCTCTCGCATGTGCTGTGCGTGGACAGCACGATTGTGTTCAGGCCCGGTGTTAGGCTGCCTAGTGCACAGCAGAGTTAGCGGATGAATGGGCAGGAGAGAGCGTAGCAGCCCAGTCTGTGCGAGGATTTTTGTTGCAGATGAGAACGCTGTGCCAAGGGTCACTTGGGCCCGAGGGGAGGACCTGGGACTTGAACCCACTGCCTCTAACTCCATGCCCAGGCTCGCTGCCCCACTGCGATACTAACTTAGCTGTGACACATACAGACATGTTAGAATCAAAGCCAGCCCAAGCAAGGGGTTCATTATACCCACTCAGAGGTGACCTGGGGCTGAAGGGGGGCTGTCTAGCTTGGGCATCTTGACCTGTTTTCTGAGCATGTGCCAGCTGGGGCTTGGCTCAGGCCCTGGAAGCCTGGAGAGTACTGTCCCTCATGCGGCCCTGGGCTGTCCTACACTCACATGTCCCACGGTGGAAATGGGTTGGAAGGAAGTCGGACTTTAACCTCTGTTCCCATTTGAAGGGCTACCGGCAGAAGGACTACTTCATCGCCACCCAGGGGCCCCTGGCGCACACGGTGGAGGACTTCTGGAGGATGGTCTGGGAGTGGAAGTGCCACACGATCGTGATGCTGACCGAGGTCCAGGAGAGAGAGCAGGTCAGGGCGCCGCCCAGCCCACCTCTGGGGCCGTTAACACACACCAGGTGCAGCCCACCTGATGTGACTATCTGTCCCTTGCGAGTGTCCCACCCGCTGTCATCTGTGAGGCCAGGCCACAGCTACTGAGGAGAGAGAGAGGCTGGAAATGAAAAAGGTTTTATTTCATCACCATGCCCACCACAAGTTAACCATAACTACCCACTGGCTTTATTCTTAGCCTACATTTTATTTAACCTGCCTTGAAATTCTGCCATCTTGTGTTTGCCACAAATACAAATTTGGTCACAACCTGCTGAAGAAAAAGACATTTATTCACTTTTTTTTGGAACAGAAAGACATAGGTATTGATATATGTACCTAATTAATATAGTTCTGGTAAAATTGAATGAGTTAAATGTTTCTTTTTTCCCAAAGATCCATGCATGGCCTTCTTGTTTTTATTTAATAATGTAATAAACAGTCACGAACCCACCATCCAGCTGAAAAACCAAACTTTTGCCAATAATGTACATTTATCCAGATGCTCTCCCAAGAGGTAACCGCTATCCTGAATTTGTGTGTTTTTGATTTCTTTGCTTTTTAAAAACAGTTTTGTTGGGATATAATTCACATACCATACAATTCATCTTTCTAAAGCGTACAATTCAGTGGTTTTTAGTATATTCAGAGTTGTGCAACATCACTAATTCCAGATAATTTTCATCACCCCAAAAAGAAACCCCATACCCACAAAAAAATCACTTACCCACTTCCTCTCCCCAGTCCCTGCAACGACAAATCTACTTTCTGACTCTTTGGATTGGCCTCTTCTGGACATTTCCTATAAGTGGAATTATACATGTCTTTTGTGATTGAGCTCTTTCACTTAGCATAAATGTTGTCAGGGTTCATCCGTGAATCAGTTCCTCACTCTTTTTTATTTTTTATTGTATAAATATACCACATTTCATTTATTCATTCATTAGTTGATGGATATTTGCGTTGTTTTCACTCGGGGAATTATGAATAATGTTTTGAACATTCATGGACACGTTTTTACATGAATGTTAACTTTTCATTTCTCTTAGGTAGATACCTAGGGGTGGAATTGCTGGGCCATATCATGACTATATTGCAAACTCATATCACTTAACATTTGGAGGAACTGCCAGACTGCTTTCCAAGCAGCTGCCCCATTTTGCATTCCCACCAACAATGTACAAGGGTTCCATTTTCTCCCCATCCTCATCAACACTTATCATCATCTTTTCAATTAAAGCCACCCTAGAAGATGTGTTCTTAGCTTTTTAAAAAATCTTTTTATATCACGTGTGTGTATTCCTAAAGAGAAAACTGTTTAGTTTTGTCTGCTTTTGAACTTTATTCAAAAGTTGAGTTGGTTTTTCCACTCAAAATTATGCATTTGATATTCTCCTATGTTGCTGCCTATAACTGTGGCTCATTCATCGTTATTTCCTTATACTCCACGACACAAACTGTACATCCTGCATCCATTGACTTGTCCCTTCTTCTGTCATGGGCATCTGGGTTGATTCCATTCTGTTGTTTTACAAACAGTGCTGTGGGTACTTTCTTGTACGTGTCTCATGATGCACAAGGAATAGTAGGTTCCAAAGAGACAAAATGCTGCATTGGAGAGTGTGTGTGAAAGTTTGAATTTTCAGGACATTTCCTAATGGCTTTCCAAAGTGGTTGTGGTTTCCAAAGTGGTCAGTGGGTGAATATCATTCATCGACATCCCTAGGGTTGTCTGATGTCCTCATTTTTGATAATTAAATAGGTATAAATATCATCTCTTTGTGGCCTTGATTTGCACCTCTATGATCCCTGTGAGGTCAGACATCACTATGCATATTTATAGAAGACATGTTTTGTCTTATGCAAAGTGCTTGTTCATGCCTTTCACTCATTTTTTTAGTGGGTTGTTTGCCCTTTTCTTTTTGATTTATAGGATTTCTTTACGTATTCTTGGTACTGATCCCTTGTTGGTTTTACGTATTACAAATATTTCATCCCAGTTGATTGTCTGTCTTTTCATTCTCTTGATATTTTTGGATGACGCAGAGTTAATTTTATTATAATTTGATGTTGCAATCTGCTGTATCATGGTTGGTTCGCTCTTTGGGGCTCTTGTTTGTTAAACCTGTACCCCAAAATGAAAAGGTATTTTCTTCTTCTAAGGCTTTCACAGTTTTGTTTTTGACGTTAAGTCTGACCCTGTCTTGGTTTGTTTTTATTAAGGTTCAAGGCTACCATATATGGTAGGGCAAGTTCTATGCTGCCCAACTCCAGGAGGGGCTGAGGCATTCATATCCGCCCAGGTAGGGTGTGAGTCAAGGATCCAGTTCCCTTTTCCCATATGGAGAACTGATTTCCCAGCTCCATTTACTGACTAGTCTCTCCTCTGTGTCATGTCACTTCTGTTCTGTATCAAAGTTGCAAATACACGCATGTCTGTTTCTGGACTCTGCTCTGTTCCCTTGGTCAACAGGCACTGGTAGCATTCATATTCGTGTTTATAGGTTATTTTCTTGGTCAGGCAAAATACGGTAAATGGTTTGAGAGCAATTCTGCATCATATCGTCAAAACTGCTAGCAGCAAATTCTTTTTCTGTTATCCCCCAAGGATAAATGCTACCAGTACTGGCCGACAGAGGGCTCAGTGACTCATGGAGAAATAACGATCGAAATAAAGAGCGATACCCTTTCTGAAGCCATCAGTATACGAGACTTCCTGGTCACTTTCAATCAGGTATTGTTGCCAAAGCCCTTTGATCTCTTGTGGACATCACTCGGGGTCTGCTTGTCATTGTGCCAGAATGTCCTGCTCCTTCAGGCTTTTCCGGAGCCCCATGTTAGCTTAGTATCGACCGTCAGTGAGGACAGTAGGATGCTGAGTTATCAAGTGGCCGATCTCCCATGAGATTTGACCTCCGTGGTCCCCTGCCTCCTTGCTGGAGCACGGGGATGGCGGGGCAAAGTGGCCAACCCCGAGAGGCGTCCCACCGCCACCCGCTCCCCAGCAGCAATGACGGTGGCCGAGAGCAGGAGGAGTGAATGGATGAAGCCGCAGAGGCCTCTCTGGGCCTCTCTGCCATCCCCCCTCCCCACCGGGTCTTGGGCACTGCTCCCTGGCAAGAATGGGGACGCTGTGTATCAACTGGGGGTAAGATGACCCACCTATGGGATTTGATTCTGAGCTCAAGGCGGTCAGAACAGTGGAACCCAGCTTTGCCCAAAGACTTGTTCTCCTCCACGCGGGTCACCGGACGACCCAGGGCCGCTAGACTCAGAAACTGCCCATCTCCAGCCTTGAAGGAACGTGTAGGGTCCTAGCTTCTTTAAAAAAAGGGATGATTCCTGTTAGCTCAAGCAAAGCTGCCAAGGATCCCATAAAGGGGTCTGGTGGGCCCTGGGGACTCGGGGGTGCATCCTCTGAGTGTCCTGATCCCCACCCAGAAGGAGGCACTGCTGCCCTTCTGCTTGAGGGTGACCATGGCCTACAAACACCCTGACCGGGAGGCCAGCCAGTTGGGAGCTCTGCTGGCCGCCAGACACCGTGGCCCGAGTCCCCGGGAGGGCAGGGGGGCCTGCGGTGGGGCAGCACTGAGGCGCCCTTCCCGCCCGGCAGCCCCTGGCCCGCCAGGAGGAGCAGACCCGGGTCGTGCGACAGTTCCACTTCCACGGCTGGCCGGAGATCGGGATCCCCGCCGAGGGCAAAGGCATGATCGACCTCATTGCGGCCGTGCAGAAGCAGCAGCAGCAGACGGGCAACCACCCCATCACGGTGCACTGCAGGTGAGCGGCCCCTGGGGCCCCGGGCACCCCTGCTGCTGGGGCGAACGCAGACCCCACGCCCAGTTCACTGCTCCCAGCAGCACCATTTCCCTGGACAGTATCCTTCACCTTCCTCTTCGCACATAACATAAGGCAAATGCATAGGTGTCATCTCACCATACACGCAGAAGCATTTGGGCAGAAGGAGTCAGGAAATGCCTCAAACACACATTTCTTTGTGCTTTTTAAGTTGTCAAAAAAAAAAAAAAATTGCCAAGTACCGCTCAGACAAACCCTGAACTTGAGTCGTCTTCGTTTTGAAAGACCATCTGACTCTGGCTGGTGTGCCCACCCAGCACAGCAGGAGGCTCTTCTTGAGCTTCTCACGGATGTCCAGGTCCATAAGGAGGGTCCGCAGCTCCACGCCCTCCCTCTCAGCCCGGCTCCCGAGTTAGGCCCAAGGGCAGAGGGACACACTGGGGGGACCCCTGGATACAGCTAGGCGCCCCCAGCAAAGACTTTGAAAGACAGCATTACAGGGTAGAGGGTGAATCCGGCTGAATCTGGAGACATGCCAGCTCACCTTTTTTCTGGGCCAGGCCCCCCTGCTGGCAGGGACCTTGACCACCCTTGCAAAGCTCTTCCTCGCGTTTGGGGAGTTTAACCTTGGGGGTGCTGATTTGCCTCCAAAGCTGCACTTCTGTTCCTTTGTCTACATGTGTGGCTCCCATTTTTTTGCGACTGCCATTGGCACCGACCCACTTCGCCTTGTAGCTAATAACACCCAGCGTGGAGGGTTTGGGCGTCTTTCCTTGTCTGGGACCCGCCTGGCGCACTTCCGGCCTGGCCAGCAGGGGGAGCACACGCCTCGGTTTCCAGTCCCTGGTGCCTTCGTAGATGTCGTTTTGAGTTCCTTCTTGTTCCACCTCCCCAAACCCAGACTGAGCTTAACACGTGTTGGGCACCAGGGTTGCAAAGGTGAGGGAGACCCACAAGGTCATCCCACCTGTGGGAAGGCAGACGCAGGGAGAGTAACCATAGAGTCAGTCCACAGGTGGGATTCCAGGGCCCAGAGGGCAGCCGTGCATCCCCAGAGGGCTCCCTGGAAGAGGCCAGCCAAGCCCGCCTCCATTAGGTCTGGTCTACACAAGGAAGAAGGGAAATGGTTCCACCAGCTTAAAAACTTGTAACCGGTCCTGATTCAACTCATGTTGTAATTAGGCAAGTGTTTCAGGAATTTTATGTTTGCTGACTGTTAGTCCAAAGCTAACTATAAATGATCATTAAAAACCCAAGCTCCGATCGTTCCAGTCCTGACGTGTAGGGCTTGGCGGAGGCAGTGGGATTCTCATGCCCGTGGGTGAGTTGGAGTATCTCATCCAGCACGTTTTCTCTGCAGTGCTGGAGCTGGGCGTACAGGGACTTTCATAGCACTCAGCAACATTCTGGAACGGGTCAAAGCTGAGGGACTTCTAGACGTATTCCAAGCTGTGAAGAGTTTACGACTTCAGAGGCCACATATGGTGCAAACCCTGGTAAGAAACCATTTCCAGAGGAATCGAGAATGGTCTCGTGTTGAATTTGATGTATGTTTCATTGACGGAGTTCAAGTCCCCGGGGAAGGAGGCAGGTAAAGTTTCCAAGAAAAAGAGCTAAAGGTTTCAGTCAGCTCACAGTGAAGCTCTACAGACCCCCTTCTTCCCTTGCGTCTGGCTGGTGTCTGTCCCCCGGGCAGGACACGTGAGGAGGGGCACACCCATGACTTCAGATGATAAGACCCCTTGGACAGAAGCACAGATGATAGCAACCGTTATGTCAAAGTGAACTGTTCCTCCAGATTCCAGTGTACGTTTAAATATGTACCAAGTTCAAAAGTAGCAATGACATTTACAGTCCTGATTCCTGTCATCTATCTCCCACTGTTCGTTTGGACTCTTTTCCTTGGCTGGATCTCACTCAGCCTCCAGACGCTGCCCAGGGGCCTTGCTTAAGGAGTCCATGCAATGCACAGTTCCTTCTTAACATTCTCTTTCATTTCGTGGTGAAAACACACACTTTCTGGTTTTCAGAAGAGATGCCTCTTCACCAAATTTGGTGATTGTTCTGCAACAGCAAGGTCAGTTTTAAAGGCTGTTATAACCCGTCGTTTTCCCCAAGGCTTCTTATTTTAGCACTTGCCCTCCTGGCCCGGCCCACTCGTTCTCTGTGCTAACTGGATCCCGACTCAGGCACTTTCCTTTCCCTTCCGGGGGGGGCGCTGGGTGATCGGGTGGGAATCTTAGTAGCTGGAAGGGAGGACCCCTACCGTACATTCTTGGCTCTCCTGACAACGTCCCTGCAACCTCAGGACAGCAGTTTTCTGCCTCATCTTTTCTTCCCCTGGAAAGCCCAGCTCCTTCCCATGATGGCTGGACTGAGATTCCAGAACGGCCAGACAGGCTAACGTTTGGCCTCTTCCAACCCAAAAGCCTGTAGATTTTTGTTCAACAGGAATTTAGAGAAGAGGCTGAACCCAAGGTGTTGGGAAAGAAGAGGGAGGGGGCTGGGGAGCCGCCCTTGGTCCCGCTGCTTCCCCAGCTCCCATGTTCAATGGGCCAGCAAATGACCAGGGTCTGCAAGGAACCAGACTCTTTTTGGGTAGCTGTTGTTACTTGAACCTGCCTGCTGACCGTTGTGCACGTGTGGTTTTCCAAGACGCACAGTAGGCTCACTAAGAAAGCCCTGCCGTGGCCATTTTCCCCATCCCTTTCATTTCCTCTTTTGAGTGCCCGTTATGGGCCGTGTCACACAACCCGCTTTCTGGTCTGCTGTTAACCCACCACCTGGCTCTAGTCTCACCGCCTCAAAGAGCCACTGGGAGGTCGGGAGTCAGATGATGTCCAAGTGTTCTAGTAAGTTAACAGCCTTATACATATGCAACGCATTTTTCTTTTAAATTCTAGTAAAATTGATATAAAGCAATGCCCTTTTACAGTGTAAATTTAGGCTTAAAAATAATCTATATTTATATCTTATTTAACTTCTATAGATTATTTTCATTACATTATGAAGTTTGATGTTAAGTATGCTCATTTTTTTTCAGTTCAAAAGTGGTTGTTTTTAAGTTTAAATATGAAAACTAAAGATCTCTCACTCAGACTGTCCAAAATACACTAAGCTAAAGTTGAAACTGAACACTGACATTTTCTATGTAGAAAAACAGCTTTATTTGGAAATGTTCTTGTGCCTAAAAACTAAATTATATAACAGAAGCTGATACGCAGTAGGATACACAGTATTTCAATAACTGGTCAGACTTTTTTATATCTTCTCTTTAAAGTTTCTCCTAATTAAATTAGGCAAATTTTTTTTTCATATTATTTTAATGTGTTCTTGTTTTTCTTTTTCAGGAACAGTATGAATTCTGCTACAAAGTGGTACAAGATTTTATTGATATATTTTCTGATTATGCTAATTTCAAATGAAAATTCCTGCCTTAAAATATTTTTTAATTTAATGGTCAGTATATTTTGTAAAAGTCATGTTAATTTATTTCATAGTTGACATTAATATCCTCCTAATTTCTTTGTATATATTTTGTTATGCTTTAAAGGCCACCTGCTGTAAAGTTATTAAATCTTAAATACCCCTTTTAAAAACTGGAATAATGTATTAAGGTCAAATAATATTCCATAAAATATATATTTCTGCTAATATCAGTAAAAATATTTTAATTTTTCATTAGATTCATATCATTTCATTTCACACAGTCAGCACCTCTAAATGTTAAAAATCTTAATATGACAAGTGTGTTTATTTATGCAAGATACTAACCACAACTTCGTTAGAAAACAGTCGAGGCCTCAGAAATCGGTGGAAAATACATTTTCCTGACACTGACTTTACAGCCCTGAGCAGTGGCGGTTTTTTGAAAGCAAACTGTTTGTGAAGATACAGTGTAAATAGGGAATTCTGTAGTCCTCAGTCTCAGCCCACGTGGTTTATCTTTACCTTTTAAAGATCAAAGAAGACTTCACAACCTGAGTCCAAGTCTAAAACACACTGGAGTAGTCAGTGACTATATAGTAATACTTAAAAATGCATTTATTCAAGGCTGTATCGTGCCATCTTGGCCAGATGAGAAAAGATGTAAAGGCCAGCGGTCCAGTTCGCCCGGGCCTTGGGTCCGGCAAAACCAGTTATCAGAGCTTCAGTCCCACGGCGCTGGGCGCCACTTTCTGTCCGTCTGTCTGAGAATCACACCCACCGCACTTCTCACTCTCCCCTGCCCCCCCCGCCCCCGCCATTCTGCCCTGCTTGTCGTGAGCTGTGCCTCAAGGCATGACAAAAAGCCGCTTCCCATTCCAAAAGGTCAGATAGAGCATCTGACACGCACGGAAGCGAGGAGCTCCCGCCTGGTAGAAACAGTGGGACAGCCACAAGCAATTATGCTTTCGACTTTCTGAGAAGCATTTTGGTATTTAAAAATCTCTTGTAAAAGCTAAGACTGTTTGTAAGAAAAGAAATCTTAAAAAAATCTAGATTTATACAGTTTTTTTTAAAGTCCCACTCCTCGATATTTAATAAAAGAAAAAGAGAAATCCTTAATCTAAAGGCTAATTTATTTTTGAATGGTTACTAGTGAGACCTCTGACACTGGATAATAATGATCTCACTGCCAGACAGGATTGGCTTATGGGGCAAAAAAAAAGAGAAGGGATGAATGTAGAAAGGTTTGATTTAATGGCAGTGATCTGTCTGTGGCTGTTAGGTACCTAGCAGATGAGCACAATATAAAAAAAAGACATCTGAAAACATTTAACATGTGCATTTTTGGGTACACTTTTTGCTTTTTAAAAGAGAGGTGAATCTGAAGGCCTTTATTTGGTATTTCCACTGGTAACTGATTGCACAAAGGTAACCCAGGGTAAGTTACGTCCTAATAACAAGCCCACGGGTAATCAAGCTTCTGCCACTCCTCCGAGCCCCACCCAAGGGTCAGATGAGGTGCCCAGCTGGACGGACAAAAGCACAACTTTGTGAGCGCTGCCATGGCCACCAGCCTGCAGCCCTGGGCTTCACACACAGCTGAATGCGTCCCTCACCCTTCTGGGTTCAATGATTACGCATTTGGGTCGAAGAGAAAATGGAGGGAGCTTTGCAAGATGCACCTGGTGGCCCTGTTTGTTTTCATTGTTAAAGTCCCAAGCCCGAAGCCCTTCTTGACTAAAGGGGAAGAGAGAAAACTGAGCACCAAAGCCTAGAAACAGAGCCGGTGTTTGTGGTGAAGGCGACATATAGGGGTCATAGAGTCGAGGCGAGGCGCCTGGATTGGGGTCCAAATTTAGGAGCCTTTAATGAGAATCCTTCAGGCCCTTCAGTGGTCTTACTGGCATCTCTTGTCTTGAGATTAAGGTAGACCTTCTCGGGGAAGCGCCCCGTCTGTGTGTTCTTCTGCCCCCTTGGTGCATCCCCCTTGTCTGCTGAGGTTCCGCCCTTGTGGTTCTGAGAACAGAGCAGAAGCCACTGTCCCTGGGTTGCAGGACCCCCTCCGCCTTTGGGGCAGTACTTGCCTCGCAGTAGCTGCAGCCTCCTGGCCTCGGCCGTGGTCCCGGTTCAGACAGCCTTGGTGGGCGCTCCGGGACTTCTGTCCTCTCTGTCCCGCTGGGATAGGTTGACTCTTCCTCCCCTTCGGTCAAAGAAAGTCCATTGTACATAACAAAACAGCGCCAGGCTGGTAAAGTCATTTTTCTTTGCCAGTTTTCTCCATTGCATGCGGCTACATTCAAATGCCAAATAGCGATTAGAAGACTACCATTCTGATCTCCTTGCTGTATCGGTCACTGTGTGACTCACTTTACTGTTTCTCTCCATGTGCTCTACGAATGAAGAATGCATACCAGTGTTTTAAAAGGTATTTTTATGTGTTTTTAAAAACTTTTTAAAACGAGCCTGACACCTGTTTCAGCATTTGGAGTCATGCCCATGTTATTTTTTTAAATGTGTGATTACTGATACTTCTGTTATGTTTGTGTTAATTTATGTGCAATCTTTATAATATATGTATGTATTCCGGTTTCAACTCTCATTTTTTTCTTTTATTCCATTTATCATTTGATCTTGCTCTGATTATGATGCCAGTGAATGCTGCTGAATTCTTTGTATATGCAAATTGCAAGATCCAAAACATTCTGATGCAAGGATAAACCTTTACTTTGACTTCCAGCCTGCGTCTCTTTCTTCATTGAAATCTCCTTATCTCGTTCCTCTGCCTTAAATCCTTTTAGACAAGACATTCGTTAGGAGGGAAGCATTGATTGATGCAGACAATTTTAGGACTTGTAAAATTTAGCTCAGACATGGTATAGAAACAGCCCCCCGGGCGTGAGTGGGCATGATGGCCAGTGGGCTGGTCTTCAGAAGTCCTGAGTGGTGTGTGGCGCACGAGTCACAAGTGGCCCTGCAGAGGGCCCACGTCCCTCCTCGAGTCCAAACAGGGCTCCGAGCTCTGAGCAGTGGTTTCTCAAAATCTTCGAGGAAGGTGACCACATGCTCAAAGTCCACAGCCAGGTGGGGTCAGGAAGCCCTTCTAATGTCACTTCTCCTCCTAAAACCTAAACACCTATTAGGCCTCCCTTTACACACCTTGTGTCTCTGGTGATCCCAGCTCTCTTTTTCAGCTTCACCGCCCTTCCCCAGCTCACACCCCAGCTTCCTCTTTTAGATATTCTGGGCCTAATGTGGAAATCTAAACATATGCTTTTTATTATTGGTTGTATTTATTTAGTAAATTTTATAAGCCTTGTTATATTTGTTACAGATGTGATTAATTAGGATGAGGGCCTAGGAGTCGGGTGGGCCGTTAGGGTGGGTCCATTCTACTCCAGTATGAGGGTGCCTTTATGAGAAGAGGGAACTTGGACCCAGAGACACGTGCACAGGGAGAAGAACGTGTGAAAAGAAGGCAGGTGTTGGAGTGATGCTTCTGCAGACTGGGTAGCCCAGAGGCTGCCGGAGACCAGGGAGTGGGTTCTCTTTCACAGCCTCAGAAGGAAGCAACCTTGACTTGGCCTTCATGCCTGCAGGACTGGAGACAATAAGACTTGGTTGTTTGAACCATCTGGTTTGTGGCACTTTGTTAGGACGGCCTTAGCAGACCAACACCCTGCCCCCGCTCTGACCCTTACAGCCAAGGTTTCTGTTGTTGGATGTCCCCGAAAGAAGCCCTGAATCAAGCACGTGGGTGCAGGTGGCTAATGGGGAGGAGACCCCGGCACGTGCGAGTGAGGGAACAGGGTGGGAGGGGCAGCACAAAGACACCCCCCCCAGCACCCCCTGGGGACTCGACTCTGCAGTGATGCCCGAGGGCCTCCCCGAATCGCCCTCCCGAAGGACGGGACCCTGGAGCCCTGCCCCGCCACTACCCCCGGCCCAAGTTGGAGGTTTTCTCCAGCGGTGCTAGCCCCTGGTCTCAAAGGACGGTGCCACCCTGGCGACACAGGGAGATGCGTCTGTTGTACAAGTTCAAACCAAACAGAAAGAGTGTGTACGAACTTGGCCTTTCACTTGACTCCGCCACCTCAGTCCATTGGTAACTTTGGGGTACATCCTTCCAGACAGCTATCTGCAGATTTAAACCTGTACAGTTACATAAACACACGGACTCTTGCTTGTTTGTTTATAAAAACAACAGAGCCGAACTCCCAGTATATCATCAAATCCAGGATGACAAAATTGCCAAACCCACTTTGTTTTGCTGAGAAAGCAAACACACTGCCAATTATTTCTTGCAAAACACTGTCAGTTTTGAGATACATCCTGACGTTCAAGAGGTTAATATGTAAAAACCTTGTATCTTAGAAATGACAAAATGCACTACCTGCGGGCAGTTGTGTACATTGCCCCTTTGTCCCGCCTTAGGATCGGGCCATGTCAGCATATACACAGCTTTCTCATCCTGTCTAAAGGCTGCTTGGCATTCCTGGCATAAAGCTACTCTGATGGACATAAAATGTGGAGACTAACCCTTTGTTATTCATGTTATAAATATTTCCCTTCACTGCTTTATAAAAGACTGTCGTTGATGGCTATCTAACGTCCCTTGTCCAGGAAGCTTTGGGACTTACCAGCCCGTCGACAGGGTTGCTGGGTGGGTGGGTGATTCCGCCTGGCAGCAGGGCCCTCTGTGGCCCTTGCATGGCGGCACCCAATAAACGCATCAAACCAAACATTCATGCCTGTGGGATCACCGTGTAGACGCCAGGCGGGGCTTCGCGTGAACAAGTTCTGGGCACTTTCTGTCCCTCTGTGAAGAGCAATGTTGATGACATCCACGTGTCAGCACGGCGCTCTGTACCAGGAGAGGGGAGACTGCAGCCATGTCCGGGCGACGGCCCGAGCCCTGGGGGTCTGCACGGCACCGCAATCAGGGTCCCTCGGGCTGTGGCTGCAGCATCGCATCTGTGTCTGGGAAGATGGTCCCACCAGCTCTTCTAGAGGAATTGTCTAGGAAGCCCAGCAGATGGGCAGATCCCAGCCGCAGTGTCTTACATCGTTTTTAGTTCAGTAGCTGGACTTGACTTTATGGAGTGGACGTTTCCAATGTACTTTCCAGGACAACCCGGACACTTCCGCCCAGCGTGCCCGTCTGCTGAGGCCTGAATTCCTCGGTCTTGACTGTGTTTCAGACTCAGGATGGCCCTTCCTTCCTGCCTCAGCCCCTCCAGGTAGTAATGAACTTGACGCCCGGACACCTAAAAGCCTTTCTCTGCCCCTGACAGACTTCTTCCTGGGAACAAACCGACCCACCACGGGCTCCCACCCCCTGACTTGCCCGCAAGTTCACTCCCAGGATCTACTCACGTTAGGACAGCCAACCTCGGGGCAACACGCATCTTTGTTTGCTGACTCTGCGGCCCTGACCAAATCCCTGTCCCTGGACTCCCCACTTCTGTCCAGACGAATAGGACAGAGCCAGGGTTGTGGGGAGTCCCCTTCCCCGAATACAAGGGCTGTTCCTGCAGGACCAAAGTGGGCCTGCTGGCCAGGAGGGGAAGCAACTGTCTGGCCACGTCAGAGCTGGGGAAATGCAGACAGGAGGCCAAAGAGCCCACGCCGACCCCACCCCGTCTGCCACTCACTGTCTTGCTTTGGTTTGGTTTTCTTTCCCTTCCCTCCCTTTAATAAAAAATGCCGTGGGTTTTAAGATCATTTCATCCCAGACACCTCCTGCAGTGGTCACCAGGGTATAGAGACTTGTCCATCCATGGTCTGCCCTCCTGGATGGACAAAGCTTTGTCCTAGAGGGGGGCGTCTAGTTTTCACTGCACTACGTCCCACGAGGATGCACAGCAAGACCCCAGGATACAAAACGGGGGACTAACCCAGCCTGGGAAATGGGGATGGGGGTGAACGAGGCTTCTCTGAGGGAGTCTCACTGGAGCTGAGCTCGGGGCTGACGGGGATCATCTTGTGAAGCAGGAGGTGGGGAAAGTCCCAGGCAGAGAAAAGAGCAGGGTGTGTGTGTGTGTATGTGTTCATCTGCATGTATGAGTATGTGTGTGTGTGTATAAATGCATGAATGTGTATCCATGTGTATATGTGTGTAGGAATGGGTGTGGACCCATGTGTGTTTATGTATATGCATGTGTATGTGTGTAGGAATGGGTGTGGACCCATGTATATGTTTATATGCACGTGTATATGTGTGTAGGAAGGGGTGTGGACCCATGTATATGTTTATGTATATGCACGTGTATATGTGTGTAGGAATGGGTGTGGATCCATGTATATATTTATGTATATGCACGTGTATATGTGTGTAGGTCTATGTATGTGTGAGGGGGGTGGAGGGGTTTAACTAAGACAAGAGTTGGCTGGTACAGAATTAGAGCAAAAAAGTCAAGGAGAGATTGTGGCAGCCATATCACGGAAAAGCTTGGAGATGAAAAAGTAAAAATAGCTTCCATCGTGCTCGCCTCGGCAGCACATATACTAAAACTGGAACAATACAGAGAAGATTAGCATGGCTCCTGCGCAAGGGTGACACGCAAATTCGTGAAGCGTTCCATATTTTTTGTTATACGGAAGAAACTAACACAACATTGTAAAGCAATTTATACTCCAATAAAGATGTTAAAAAAAAAAAAAAGAATACCTTCCATTTACTGAGAACTTTCCATCAGAGGGATGTTACTCACTTGGAATCTGAGGCTCAGAGAAGGTACCAAACCACACAGCGAGTAGGTATTTATTTCTTGCACCCCATTCTGAAACACACAATTAGCCTGGCTAAATAATGGTGGTTAATATTTCTGACCCTTCACCCTCAAGAATGCTAAATAAAGGATGTGTCCTGTGGACGTGTGCTTTTGTAGACACTTGTTTGAATGACCTTTTCTAATCCAGCACCTACAACCCTGTAAAATAAAACCACTCTTATGCTCTTGATATGCTGTACTTACAAAGGCGAGAAAATATGCTCATATATTTCAGTGAGATTTTTGGTTAGAATTGAACCCTAAGAGATTTTTAATTAATTTTTATCCCATTCCCCAGGCATACAGCTAATTGAAATTTTTCTATACGTAAGGTTCATAATTATTACTAAATGTGAAGTGTTGGCAGAACAATTTCATCATGGAAAATTCCTATTTTACAATTTCTTGAATCTTGCCTACCTAAATGACACATGGATGACTCACACCTTCAAATAGAGCGCCTTTTCTAACGAGGGTTGCGCTTCCTAAAATACTCTCCCTTCTGCTTGCCAGAATTCCACCCCTTTCCGGCCCAGCTCTTTGAATGTCCCCTCCCTGCTTCATCCTCAACCCTCCTGCTGCCATCTGTCACTCACCCTCCCTTGAGATTTCAGACAACACTGTCTAAAACTGTATTACAGCAGCCAAAATAGCAAAAGCAAATACCACTGACTCAGCAGACACGCCTGGATTCATGTATTCGTTCAGCAAACATTTATTATTATGTGGACCTGGCTCCATGCCAGACACGGGGATTACAAGAGTAGACAGGCAGGGGCACCGATGTTACAGTTCACACTCTAGGGGACAGCGACCTTTTCTTATCTTCCATCCATACCTCCACCTGGCAAGGTAAGTGAATGGGGAGGACTCCATACAGGTGACTGGAGGGAAGGTGTGCTCATTTCTGATTTAGGGAACACAAAGGAGGACAAAGCAGGACAAAGCAGAACAGCAGTGTGATGGACGGCTCTGAAACTGAAGAAAGACAAAGTCCAGGCTTAAAACGAGATGTAGGAGCCATGGGCTCACGTGTAAGTGATTCAGAAATGGTGGGGAAAGAGCCTCACGCTCTGCGGCTGTCAGAAACGGCCGTTCTTTTGGGGGAAACGTTTGGGTTTGTGTTGCTCCCTGTCCAAGGTGACCTGCTGGGGACTAAGTCAGGCCAACAGGCGTGGTCAGAGGAAACACAGGTGAGAGCAGATTTGCAGAAAGCTCAGAACGTGTAAATGACATGAAAGCTCAGAGGGGTGCTACAGTTTGGAATCGAGGGGCACCCTGGCCGATGGCCCTAAGATTGAGTGAGGGGGGATCCCTTCTCAGATGAAAGCAGTCCCAGTTTAGACAAAGATACTTAACGTGAAAAAGGCAAGCTACCCGTCATTCCTCAGAGTCTCATCGTTACCCTGAAAATGGCATCACAAACTGTCCTCCAAATCACACATTTATTCCCTTAAGTGGTCAGGACACCAAGGAGAGGACAGTCCTGTACAGATGACCCACAGCCCTAGTGCCTGGACCCGAGGTCTCCCCAGTGTAAAGGTATATCTTGTAACTTTCATTTTTCTCTTCCTGTACCCACTCATTCATGTTTCCAGAGTGCCTGCCTGGTGTTGGGGATGCAGGATAGAAGCCCCGCCTTTCACATTCGGATGGAGGACACAGAAGGACACAGACACACACACAAGCATTTACAACACAGCGTGGCAAGTGCCTGAGCCCACGGCCAATGGGGGTTGACCGTGGAAATCACAAACTCCAGGGCTTCA
Source organism: Balaenoptera acutorostrata (assembly GCF_949987535.1). Lineage (NCBI taxonomy): Eukaryota > Metazoa > Chordata > Mammalia > Artiodactyla > Balaenopteridae > Balaenoptera > Balaenoptera acutorostrata. The sequence goes on along the minus strand of NC_080079.1, from coordinate 4,547,023 downwards.
TCTCGCCAAGTTGAAGCCCACACCTTGGCAAACCCTCCCCCGCCCCTGCCCCCCACCCACCCAAGTTTTAAATTTTTATCAGTTTAGGAGACCCAGCGGTCTCCTTCATAACCTCCATATGGGGGTTTTGAATAAACTATTCAGAGTCAGAAAATTCCAAGCTTTCTTCCCTTAAACCTGCCCTCCCCTCCAGACAGCATTATTTACAGAATTCATTTTAAAATTTACGGCAAATATTGTACTACAACTTATCGCTAAACTAAATTCATTACATGTTTTTCCCTTTTAAACTTCTTGGCTATTTATCTTCACTGTCTCGATGACTTCTGGTTCTTATTTTCTTGACACCCACATTGTCATTTTCCTGTTTGGGAACAAAAATGTAACTCTTAAGTAATTTAAAAGAACAATTTTTGTAACCGACTCTGCAAAAACCCCGATCCTTTGTAGGTGTGATACAGGCCTTTAGTCCTAGAAAATTAATCTTGAGGTTGGAAATAAACTTTAAGATAGAGCCCATAAAAGTTGCCTTAAACTGTTTTTACTATTTAATTTTTTAAAGTTAAATATTGTGTCCTTTGATAGAAAGGTTTGTAAGCTATTTTTAAGTTAATACATCATAAAAAGAGAAAGAAAATTTCCACACAAATACATACATTTTCACTAATTTTCATAAATATCATTCAGGAAAAGTGAATTCAAATGTATAACCAGGCTGAAATCTTTTTTTTCTTTTATACGCAAAGACAATAATTTAAGACCTTTATTAACAGGTGCTTGCAGTTGGTTGACTGTTTTGAAAAAAATCAAGCTGTAAACTTTTATTACAAATAAAAAATGAGGTTCTTAAAAATCTCAACTTGACCAGATGTGAAATAAATTAAAAACCAGAAGACCCAAAAGATTTCGGCCTGGTATTTTTCTCAGGCCAAAACCTTTTGGGTCTTCTAAACAACTGATGTGTTTGAAGGGGACCGTCCCTCAATGCTACGTGAGTGTGAGTGGAGAGCGCATGTGGGACGGGACAAAGGACACCAGACTGCCTCCCGGGTGGGAACTCTTAACAGTACTACCCACCTAAACACACCTCCACCTGTTCTTCATCCCAGCTTGCCAAAGGGACGCCTTCGAAATCAGGCGTTACCCCTCTGGAAGTTTCATTCAATCTCTAACCAGAGACTGAAGACAGCTGCCTGGAATCTTAATACAGGGTATGCAATGAGCAATCAGAAAATACTAACTGGATAAATCCCTTTTTCTTCCTTTTTAAAAAATTTTTGGCCACGGCAAGCAGGATCTTAGTTCCCTGACCAGCGATTGAACCTGAGCCCCCTGCAGTGGAAGCTCGGAGTCTTAACCACTGGACCGCCAGGGAAGTCCCAACCCTTTTTTTCCCTGAATGATGACTTTATAATGTGAATTTACTATTCAAAGTGGAATCCCTAACCCAGATACACCTGAATATAGAGCCACAAAATGTGGTTTAGATTCATGCCTCTTACATTAGTCTAACCGGGAGCTGGCGGCATGTTATTACATATCATGTGTTGTGTCTGCTCTATTAACATGGGGCAAAAATTATATTGAAACGTTCTATGCACGTAAAAAAAGAGAAACAGGAAATTACTTGCCTTTTGAAGGCTGTTGGCACGTCTCCAGGCACCCCGGGTTACTCTCTGCTCGGATTCACCCTCCGAAGGGTTTCCTCGAGGGCGGAGAGTAATCTTTCTGGATCTCAAACCCTTGAAGTCTGAATATTCCGTTGCTTCTTTCTCTTCCTGCTTCTTCACGGGGATTTCCACCCTTTCCTGCCTTGCTGTCTCCTCTGTTGCATCAGGCAAAGGCTTCTGATTCTGCTTCCCAGATCTCAAGTGCCTCCTTCTCTCTTGAACTTTGCCCCCAGAGGTAGGAGTCTCGGCTCCATCTTCTGGGCTTTGTAGCTTCATCTCTTGGGAGGTCTTCGTGGACTTCTTCTCACTCCTCTTTATTTTCATCTTTCCTGCTGATATAAGAACCCCAGGTCTTTGCTCCTCTATATTGGTTTTAGTGGGGCGCCTGGTACGCAGGGACATTCCCTAAAAAAATTCAAAAGACATCCACAAAACGTCAAGAATGAGGAATACAAATCTTAAAACTCAACATGGAGAAAATCATTTGAAAGTGAACTCAAAGGGGAATTAATTGGAAAATTTCCCATTGGTTCATTTTCTAAGATGCCAGTAATCTAATCGAGTCAAGGGAGTGCCTGTCACTTTGTTCCAATGGAGAAATCACCATTTCTACTGATAAACCATAAGTAAGGAATTCAGTATAAATTCCAGTCACAATGTCTGAATGTCATATACGTCAGTCTGATTATAACAAGCGTTAAAAGGGTATTCCAGGAGAATGCCCCATTATTCAGGTAGTAAATGAATTCCTAATCCTTTAACAATCATTGATAGAGCAGGACAGGAAAATCTCAATTTCTGGAATCGAATTTACAAGCTTCTCTATCTGACAGCCCTGACAGTTATGGTCTTCCCAAGACACACGCCCCGTGTAAATTGTTCTAATTGTTTAAATACTGACGCAGATACTACTTCTACCCAGCACTCCAGGTCTCGGTGTCTGGAACAAGGCAGGACTGAATTGCCCACTTTTTCTCGGCACAAAGTTCCACACCTCTGAAGATGAACACAACTCAGTCACTTCCTGAGAAGTTCTTGGCAAAATGTGTAATAATAATTTTGACCAGTTATTTTCCCAAATTAGCCTATTCTCTCTAGAAATCCCCAAAGGATGCTTTACGAAGGTCTGCAGTTACTCACTGTGTTGAATGCGGACCCCGCGGGGAAAGGGTACCCACATATATATTCGGGTTATGTACAGTTTATAGCAAACGTTATACCAGAATGGAGAGCATCCACCCAAGATGACATGGTATGATTACATCACACGATTGCATCACCTTATTTGGAGCGTGCGCGTCTTCTCCTTGTGGATCCGTAGCTTTAGTTTTCACATCATTGTTGGGCAGGCTTCCCACAGGTTTAGTCCTTTGTGCCAAAATCCTCAGGCTTCTCTTCTTCACCCCCGAGGGTTTGGGGGGCTCCCGTCTCTCCCTGGGGGCTGTCCTCTGCTTCTTCTGGAGGGGCTTCTCTTCCTCAGGGTCCTGTGCAGCCATCGTGGGGCATAGTCTCTTCCTGCCCACAACCCTTGCATCTTCTCCCAGTTTCCTCTTGGGGGACGGGGAGATGCAGCTTTCACCTGGTGATTTTACAGGGTCTCTGCTGCCCACAGGGTCTCCCGTGAACCTTACTTTAGGGGCCCTGAGGACTCTTCGGGATATTTCTACAGGTCTTCTTCTGTCTGCTGCTTGCTTTGCGGCTCTCTTAACTCCAGAAGCATCGTTTCCCAGTTCCTTGACCTGATCTGGCTTTTGGAAGAGCTCTTTGAAACTGGCTGGATCTTCCAGGGGTTGGGCCTTTTCCTTAAATGTTCTTAGCCGACTCTTGACACAAATTACATTTTCTGCTGAGTCCAGGTTCTGCCTTGAAGTTTCCTTAAACACTTTGATATTGTTCTCATCACCTACTGGTTCTCTGTGCGTGGTTTCCCCTGCTGTTTGGATGGGCTCTCTGAGTACTGAGAGCTCTTCTAGGTCCACTTTTCCCGGTGGTGACTTGAGCTGCCTCTTTCTACTTGCTGGCCTGGTGACTAGTGCGGCTGGTGGAGACTGGCAGGGCACTGCAGTGATTTTAACATCACTCACTGGTTCTTTGGCCTGATCTGGCTTTTGGAAGAGCTCTTTGAAACTGCATGAGTCTTCCACGGGTTGGGTCTTTTCCTTAAATATTCTTAGCCGACTCCTGATGCCCGTTACATTTTCTGCAGGGTTGAGTTTCTGCCTTGAAGTTTCCTTCACCACTTTGCTGTCTTTTTCATCACATACAGGCTCTCTCTGCATATCCCCTGGTGTCTGTGTGGGCTTCCTGGGTGCTGACGGCTCTTCTACATCCACTTTCTCTGGCAGTGACTTGAGTTGCCTCTTTCTACTTGCTGGCCTGGTGACTGGTCCGGCTGGTGGAGATTGGCAGGGCACTGGAGCTATATTAACATCACTCACTGGTTCCTTGGCCTGACTTGGCTTTTGGAAGAGCTCGTTGAAACTGCCCGAGTCTTCCATAGGTTGAGCCTTTTCCTTCAATGTTCTTAGCCGACTCTTGACGCCAGTTACATTTTCTGCCAAGACCAATTTCTGCCTTGAATTTTCCTTAAACGCTTTGCTGTCTTTTTCATCACATACAGGCTCTCTCTGCATATCCCCTGGTGTCTGTGTGGGCTTCCTGGGCACTGAGGGCTCTTCTACATCCACTTTCCCTGGTGGTGACTTGAGCCGTCTCTTTCTACTTGTTCGCCTGGGGACTGGTTTGGCTGGTGGAGATTGGCAGGACAGTGGAGCGATTTTAACATCACTCATTGGTTCCTTGGCCTTATCTGGCTTTTGGAAGAGCTCCTTGAAACTGCACGAGTCTTCCAGGGGTTGAGCCTTTTCCTTAAATTTTCTTAGCCAACTCTTGACACCAATTACATTTTCTGCTGAGACCAGTTTCTGCCTTAAAGTCTCCTTAAACACTTTGATGTCATTTTCATCACCTACAGGTTTTGTGTGTGTGTGCATGGTTTCCCCTGGTGTCTGTGTGGGCTTCCTGAGCGCTGAGGGCTCTTCTACATCCACTTTCCCTGGTGGTGACTTGAGCCGTCTCTTTCTACCTGTTCGCCTGGTGACTGGCTCTACTGCTGGAGATTTATAGGGTATTGTGGTGGTTTTCTCATCAGTCATTGGTTCCTTTGCATGATCTGGGGTTTGGAAGAGCTCTTTGAAGCCAGCCAGGTCTTCCAGCGGTGGGGCTTTTTCCTTGGGTGTCTTTAGCCACCTCCTGCTTCCAGTTACATTTTCTGCAGGGTCCAGCTTTTCTTCTGGAGTTTCCTGAGACACTGCAATGCCTCTGTCACCACCCTCTGGTTCTCTGTGTGAGTGTGTGGCTTCTCCTGATGTTTGTGTGGGCTTCTTGAGTGCTGAGAGGTCTTCCTGCACAGCCACTTTCTGGGAAGGTGTCTTGAGATGTCTGGTCATGCTGGTTGATGTAACAGCTGGTTCTGGTGGTGGAGATTGGCAGAGCATTTGGGGGGTTCTGTCCTCAGTCATTGGTTCCTTGGCTTGATGTGGGGTTTGAAAGAGCTCTTTGAAGCCAGCCAGGTCTTCCAGGGGTGGGGCCTTTTCCTTGGGTGTCCCTAGCCACCTCTTGCTTTCAGTTACATTTTCTGCAGGGTCCAGTTTCTCTCCTGGAGTTTCCTGAGACACTGCAATGCCTCTGTCACCACCCTCTGGTTCTCTCTGTGAGTGTGTGGTTTCCCCTGGTGTTTGTTGAGGCTTCCTGAGAGCCGAGACATCTTCCTGTATATCCACTTTCTGGGAAGGTGTCTTGAGACGCCCCTTTCTACTTGGTGTGTTCACTGGTTCTGGTTGTGGAGATTGACAAGGTATGTTGGTGGGTTTGTCATCAGTCATTGGTTCCTTTGCATGATCTGGGGTTTGGAAGAGCTCTTTGAAGCCAGCCAGGTCTTCCAGCGGTGGGGCCTTTTCCTTGGGTGTTCTTGGCCACCTCTTACTTCCATTTACATTTTCTGATGAGTCCAGTTTCTGATTTGGAGTTTCCTGAAACAATATGATGCTTTTATCATCATCTACTGGTTCTCCCTCTGAGTGTCTAGTTTCCCCTGGTGACTGTGTCGTTCTGCATGCTGAGAGCTCTTTCTCTGTATCCGCTTTCCCCAGAGGTGTCTTGAGCCATCTCTTCATGTTGGTTGGTGTGACAATTAGCTGTGGTTGGGAGGACATGCAGAGCATTTTGGGAGTTTTGACAACAGCCCTTGGTTCCTTGGCATGATCTGGGGTTTGGAAGAGCTCTTTGAAACCTGCCAGGTCTTCTAGAGATTGGACCTTTTCCTTGGGTGTTCTTGGCGGCCTCTTGCTTCCATTTACATTTTCTGCTGAGTCCAGTTTCTGCTTTGGAGTTTCCTTAGATAATTTGATGCTTTTATCACCATCCGCTGGTTCTCTGTCTGAGTGCCTGGCTCCCCCTGGTGTCTGTGTGGGTTTCCTGAGTGCTGAGGGCTCTTCTACATCCACTTTCCCTGGCAGTGATCTGAGCCGTCTCTTTCTACCTGTTTGCCTGGTGACTGGTTCTACTACTGGAGATTTATAGGGTATTGTGGTGGTTTTCTCATTAGTCATTTGTTCCTCTGCATGATCTGGGGTTTGGAAGAGCTCTTTGAAGCCAACCAGGTCTTCCAGCGGTGGGGCCTTTTCCTTGGGTATCCTTGGCCACCTCTTGCTTCCAGTTACATTTTCTGCAGGGTCCAGCTTTTCTTCTGGAGTTCCCTGAGACACCGCAATGCCTCTGTCACCACCCTCTGGTTCTCTGTGTGAGTGTGTGGGCTTCCTGAGAGCCGAGAGGTCTCCCTGCACAGCCACTTTCTGGGAAGGTGTCTTGAGACATGTGGTCATGCTGGTTGATGTAACAACTGGTTCTGGTGGCAGAGATCGGCAGAGCACTTTGGGGGTTCTGTCCTCAGTCATTTGTTCCTCTGCATGATCTGGGGTTTGGAAGAGCTCTTTGAAGCCAACCAGGTCTTCCAGCAGTGGGGCCGTTTTCCTGGGTGTTCTTGGCTGCCTCGTGCTTCTAGTTACATTTTCTGCAGGGTCCAGTTTCTCTCCTGGAGCTTCCTGAGACACTGCAATGCCTCTGTCACCACCCTCTGGTTCTCTGTGTGAGTGTGTGGGCTTCCTGAGAGCTGAGAGGTCTTCCTGCACAGCCACTTTCTGGGAAGGTGTCTTGAGACGTCCCTTTCTACTTGGTGTGTTGACTGGTTCTAGCTGTGGAGACTGGCAGAGCATTTTGAAGATTCTGTCAGCAGTCATTGGTTCCACTGTGTGATTTGGTGTTTGGAAGAGCTCTTTGAAGCCAACCAGGTCTTCCAGCGATGGGGCCTTTTCCTTGGGTGTTCTTGGCCGCCTCTTGCTTCCAGTTACATTTTCTGCAGGGCCCAGCTTTTCTCCTGGAGTTTCCTGAGACACTGCAATGCCTCTGTCACCACCCTCTGGTTCTTTGTCTGACTGTCTGGTCTCCCCTGGTGTCTGGGTGGGCTTCCTGAGAGCCGAGACATCTTCCTGCACATCCACTTTCTGGGAAGGTGTCTTGAGCCATCTCTTGCTACTTGTTGGCATGTTGACTGCTTCTGCTGGTGGAGATTTATAGGGTATTGTGGTAGGTTTGTCATCAGTCATCGGTTGCTTTGCATGATCTGGGGTTTGGAAGAGCTCTTTGAAGCCAGCCAGGTCTTCCAGGGGTGGGGCCTTTTTCTTGGGTGTTCTTGGCCGCCTCTTGCTTCCAGTTACATTTTCTGCAGGGTCCAGTTTCTCTCCTGGAGCTTCCTGAGACACTGCAATGCCTCTGTCACCACCCTCTGGTTCTCTCTGTGAGTGTGTGGTTCCCCCTGGTGTTTGTTGAGGCTTCCTGAGAGCTGAGACATCTTCCTGCACATCCACTTTCTGGGAAGGTGTCTTCAGATGTCCCTTTCTATTTGGTGTGTTGACTGGTTCTAGCTGTGGAGATTGGCAGAGCATTTTGGGGGTTTTGTCATCAATCATGGGTTCCTTGGCATGATGTGGGGTTTGGAAGAGCTCTTTGAAGCCAGCCAGGTCTTCCAGAGGTGGAGCCTTTCCCTTGGGTGTCCTTGGCCGCCTCTCACTTCCAGCTACATTTCCCGCAGGGTCCAGTTTCTGCTTCGGAGTTTCCTTAAACAATTTGATGCTTTTTTCATCACCTGGTTCTCTGTGCATGGGCATGGTTTTCCCTGGTGTCTGTGTGAGCTTCCCGAGGGCTGAGGCATCTTCTACATCCACTTTCCAGGAAGGTGTCTTGAGCTGTGTGTTTGTCCTGGTGGGCGTGCCGACTGTTCCTGATCTGGGAGATTTACAGCGCATATTTGTGGCTTTGTTCTCTGCATCCACTGCTTCCTTGGCATGAGCTGGGGTCTGTAGGAGACTTGGGATGTCCAGCTGGTCTTCCTCAGGCTCTGGCTCCTGCAAGCTCTCGAGGGCGGTCAGGCCTGCTGCTAGTTCACACTTCAGCTCTGAAGCTCTTCTTGATCTCCTCACAGCTATCATCGTTTTGGAATTTTCTTTTGATTCCATGTTTTTTGTACATGTTTCACTTTCCTTCACGTCTCCCTCCAGCTTCTGCTCTGGTTGTGGTGTTTTCCTCAGACATCTTCCCAAGGCATTCTCAAGAGTGTCAGGTTTTGTGCCTTTGTTTTTACACTCTACACCTGGTGTCTGTGAGCTTCTGAGCTCCATGGACCTTCTAAACTTGTTTGCACTAGATGTTGTCTTTGGTGTCATTGCCACAGACGCTGGAGTTTTCATCTCAGCACCTGTTGTTTTATACACGTTCCTCGGAGTTTTCATAATACTTTCATTTATTTTAATACACTGGCGTCTTAAGGCAGGGCTTGCAGAACTTTGATCAGACAGCTCTTTTGGTGCATCTTGAGTCCCGGGGAACACATTCTGTCCTATAAGAAATTAACACATACATGATGAGTATATTCTGTGCACTGTATGTGCCAATGTGGTGTTTTAGCCTCATGAGGTATTATTTAAGGACCAATAACCCAGCCTCCCATCCACCTCAGGATATGAGGCTGCTTATGTGGCCATAAATCTGTCTGACATGAACCACACACAATTAAGAACAATGTTTTTAGGTGACACAGAGTGGGGTCATGCACAGGCAATGGTAAGGGTCTATGAGGATCAGATAAAAGAAAAACATTCCTTAACAAGGGTCACCTGAAGGCTGCCAGCCAGGTCTAGGTGAGCTGAACACAAACATTTTTTTCATCAAACGTGAGAAACAGCTGTTTCATCTGCTGGACCACCAATACAATAATATGGATTATACTTAGTACGCTAAGGGTCCATGTTACACAGGAAACATCAATTCTTTAGCGACAGGAAGCATCTTGAGTGTAGCACGCTGTCCCCTCTATGACAGAAACTCGGTGACCAGTGTAAACGAGAGAGAAACACACTCATATCTCACTCTCATCCTGCGGCAGGTGCCCAACCAGAGATTAATAGGAGTACCTGCGCGGTGCACACCTGCTGCCTTTCTCTTTGGTAACTGACAGCACTTTCACATTTGAGTAATTTACATATAGGTATGATGAGAGATCATTACACTTTCCTGCTTGTCAGCCTCTTTACTTATGCTAAGTGAAGAAGGCCACGTGTACACACGTAGTTTACAGTTAGTAAACAGGCATGCCTTTTCACGCAAGTCTCTGAAAGCCAGTGCTGGTTCAGCTGCTGACAGAAACCTCCCCTAAAAACAATGGGACAGGGAAGCTGGACGTGGTACTTTATCAGGAATATCTGTCGTAGAGAAATAAATAATACAGTAGCTGTTGTGAAAAAAGAAGACCATCTACAGTTTCCACTGAAAAGATCAAAGTGCCAGGGGAAGAAAAGGAAACCAACCAGAATTTTCTGAAGCGCACAGCAGAGGTTTTTCTCCTGAATGAGGTACTGGAAGCTCTTTTCCAAGCAAATCCTCTGACTTTGAAAAAGTGGAGGGACACAGGCTCACCCTTTGTGGTTTCTCTTTCACTGGAGTCTTGAACATTTCAGGCAGCCCTGTTACATGAAAATAGTGGAAAACAGTTAACAGACATACTGCTCACACCTGCAAACAAGCACGCCCGTCCTCACGTACAACAGAGGAAATGTCAGAAGGCAAATAACAGATCACGCCCTAGAACTTCTGGGAGACAGGGTCTCATGGGAGAGGTTGATGCATCAGCTGTGAACCCATTTTTTGAAGAGGGAAATGGGAAGTTAGCCGCATATATGGCCTCTTCTCTGGCCTTCCTTTTGGAAAGAAAATGGAATGAAGGAAGTCGGTGTCCACCCTCTTCTAGAGTAAACTCCAGCTGTGAGCCCTGGCCAGAGGACAGAGGCTGCCCTTCAGGGTCCCTCCCTCTCCATGCTTCCCCAAATCTAGGGCCCTCATGCTCCTTCGGTAAGTCCTAGGTTATGCCGTACTAGAGTTTATGTACAAATAAAATGTCCAAATTTTAAAAAGTGAGATAGGACTGCCCATTTTTAGTACTGTCAAGTAATCATATCACCATCTTTTCATTTTAACACCAAAAGGTAGTACTAACATAATCTCAGAAAACAAACAAGCAAACCCATCCAGTACTCTAAAGGGAAGATTTAAGTTTCTCAAACTCTCATTCTCCTCCTGTTCTCCTTACTTTTCTCATTCTGACATCAATGGACCAAAATGCTCTCTCAGTCTGGCAGCCGTCTGCAAATTGTGTTTGGGAAGCCTGTTCTGAAGGCACCCAAGCCAGGCAACTCACTTAAAAAGCTCATTCCTCTGCCACCGTTCAGGCCTTACTTAAAATATCCAAGATTTACTATTTCATCACATATTAATGTTTTGTCATAAGAGTACTAACACCGAGGGGTGGCCTTTGCTGAGTGTCTAGAAAAATGTTTTGAAGGAAGGCTGAGAAAATTTACCATCCCAGGTACTATTTAAACTTCTATTTATCTTATAAATATTTTTGAGAATTTGTCTTCAATGCTTTGTAACATATGTAGTAGTACACTCACACGTGTGCATAATTTGCAAGGATACACAGATACACATATATCTGCGTATTGGGTGGTATAAGCTCAAATTGTTTTTCACTCATGGAGCATGCTATCAGAACTCTGGCTGTCACTGTTCTACATTTTTATAGTTTGCTTTTAAAAAGCTAAATATGTTGATCCAAATGTGATTCTAATTGGAGGGTATCTTGCATGGGTTTTATAAGTGGTACAACAATTCTCCCATCTTAAAATCTGCCAGGAAATAAAAACAAGATTCCACCTAATGGATTCAAGTGTCACCTCCCTCCAGAAGTGCTCAGAATGGAAACTACTGGTCATACGATGTAGCATAACATCCCAAACCTAGGGCCCTGCCGTGGTTCTAATCCGGTACAAGTATCAGCAGCTCACATCACACTTTTACTGAAAATGGCAATACTGGCTCAACTATGAATGGCTCAAAGAAGCCTTTGCTTCACGAACCAGCTAAGCTACATGGAAGGAAAGGAAATCTTGAAGAAGCAAAATATCACTCAAACCAATTGCTCCACCCCTGGCAATTATAAGAGCAAGGCTGCTTTCTTCACCATAAAGCCCCTGTCAACGTCGTATACCTGTGCTGCTCTCCCAGGTAAAGATGTGCATTTCCTGCCATACCTGCTTCCTACAGGCCACGTGACCCCAAATCGTCAGGGACCTGGCCTTGTTCTCCAATCCAGCACCCTCTTCCTTGAATATCATGACCCTCCGAGTTGACTAGATTGTTGGTCCTCCTGTCCCATGCACAGCAGATAAACAAACATGATACCCACCCATGTGGACCCACACAGGAGGATGAAAGGGTTCTGGTTCCTAAGAGACATGGCTATGCTTTTACCTGAAAGATCTTCACTAAAGTCCATTGGTTTGTTGACCACGAAGTTGTTCAGCATCCTGTAGGGCCGAGCCGGCCCGTTCACTTTCTCGATGTGAGCTTTCCCTATTATTATGGTACAGGGAGAGTTTGCATGGCCTGTGCTAAATTGATTGTGAATGATGCCAGTCGGCTTCTGGAAAACAATCAGGAAATCAACAAAGCGTCAAAGCCTCAATCCACACTTAATGTATCCCTTAATCATATTATGTGTCAAAGAGCAATTCACATTGGAACACCTACCTTCGGAGTATTGGTTCTTCTTTGCCTTTTGCTCAGGGGTCTTGGAGGGCCACTTTAACCACACTTAATGTATCCCTTAATCATATTATGTGTCAAAGAGCAATTCACATTGGAACACTTACCTTCGGAGTATTGGTTCTTCTTTGCCTTTTGCTCAGGGGTCTTGGAGGGCCACGTTTAACAGCTTTGGTCTGGGTCTGCTTGGTACCAAGTTTTACCACGTCTGCCCACGATTTTGCCACTGTCACAGGGAAAAGATGTTGAGACTTTTCAAAACCGGCAGTAACGCAAAAATCAACCTTGAAACCTATCTGCTGATACAACACTAACCAACTAAATTGGCCTCAGAAGCGCCACTCCTTCTCTTGGAATAAATCATCTGTAAGATGCCATGCTGGCTTCGATCCAGGGAAGCTCTCTTGGAGGGCAGGTTGCCACTTTTTCTCCCTCCTCTCTTGGGAATATCTGTCTGATGTGGAGATTTGCTGTCGCTGGAGATGGAAGACGCCTTGGATAACCTACGGCATCGGTCGGGTGCATCTGGAGAAGCGGGAGCAGCGTTAGGAGCTGGAGATCTCGTGAATGCGTTCTGTGCAGTCACTTCCAGACAGACTTCTGAAGAATCTTCTTTCCCTGATGGCTGCAGCTGCTCCTGACAAGATTTAAATGTGCATAAGAAACCTTACCACAAATATAACTTCTCTGTAGGTTCAAGATGACGGAGTAGGATGTGCGCTCAATCCCTCTTGCGCGAGCACCGGAATCACAACTAACTGCTGAACAATCATCGACAGGAAGACACTGGAACTCACCAAAAAAGATACCCCACATCCAAAGACAAAGGAGAAGCCATAATGAGACAGTAGGAGGGGCGCAATCACAATAAAATCAAATCCCATAACCGCTGGGTGGGTGACTCACAAACTGGAGAACACTTATACCACAGAAGTCCACCCACTGGAGTGAAAGTTCTGAGCCCCACGTCAGGCTTCCAAACCTGGGGGTCCGGCAATGGGAGGAAGAATTCCTAGAGAATCAGACTTTGAAGGATAGTGGGATTTGATTACAGGATTTTGACAGGACTGGGGGAAACAGAGACTCCACTCTTGGAGGGCACACACAAAGTAGTGTGCACATCGGGACCCAGGGGAAGGAGCAGTGACCCCACAGGAGACTGAACCAGACCTACCTGCTAGTGTTGGAGGGTCTCCTGCAGAGGCGGGGGGTGGCTGTGGCTCACCATGGGGACAAGGACACTGGCAGCAGAAGTTCTGGGAAGTGCTCCTTGGCGTGAGCCCTCCCAGAGTCCGCCATTAGCCGCACCAAAGAGCCCAGGTAGGCTCCAGTGCTGGGTCGCCTCAGGCCAAACAACCAACAGGGAGGGAACCCAGCCCCACCCATCAGCAGACAAGCAGGTTAAAGTTTTACTGAGCTCTGCCCACCAGAGCAACAGTCAGCTCTACCCACCACCAGTCCCTCCCATCAGGAAACTTGCACAAGCCTCTTAGATAGCCACATCCACCAGAGGGCAGACAGCAGAAGCAAGAAGAACTACAATCCTGCAGCCTGTGGAACGAAAACCACATTCACAGAAAGATAGACAAAATGAAAAGGCAGAGGACTATGTACCAGGTGAAGGAACAAGATAAAACCCCAGGAAAACAACTAAATGAAGTGGAGATAGGCAACCTTCCAGAAAAGGAATTCAGAATAATGATAGTGAAGATGATCCAGGACCTGGGAAAAAGAATGGAGGCAAAGATCGAGAAGATGCAAGAAATGTTTAACAAAGACCTAGAAGAATTAAAGAACAAACAAACAGAGATGAACAATACAATAACTGAAATGAAAAATACACTAGAAGGAATCAATAGCAGAATAACTGAGACAGAAGAACGGATAAGTGACCTGGAAGACAGAATGGTGGAATTCAGTGCTGCGGAACAGAATAAAGAAAAAAGAATGAAAACAAATGAAGACAGCCTAAGAGACCTCTGGGACAACATTAAACGCAACAACATTTGCACTATAGGGGTCCCAGAAGAAGAGAGAGAGAAAGGACCAGAGAAAATATTTGAAGAGATTATAGTCGAAAACTTCCCTAACATGGGAAAGGAAATAGCCACCCAAGTCCAGGAAGCACAGAGAGTCCCATACAGGATAAACCCAAGGAGAAACACGCAGAGACACATAGTAATCAAATTGGCAAAAATTAAAGACAAAGAAAAATTACTGAAAGCAACAAGGGAAAAACGACAAATAACATACAAGGGAACTCCCTTAAGGTTAACAGCTGATTTATTAGCAGAAACTCTCCAAGCCAGAAGGGAGTGGCATGATATATTTAAAGTGATGAAAGGGAAGAAACTACAACCAAGATTACTCTACTTGGCAAGGATCTCATCCGGATTCGACAGAGAAATCAAAAGCTTTAAAGACAAGCAAAACTAAGAGAATTCAGTACCACCAGGCTTTCTATTTATTTTATATTGGAGTATAGGTGATTAACAATGTTGTTAGTGTCAGGTGTACAGCAAAGTGATTCAGTTATACATATATCTATTCTTTTTCAAATTCCTTTCCCATTTAGGTTTACAGAATTTTGAGCAGAGTTCCCTGTGCTACACAGCAGGTCCTTGTTGGTTATCTATTTTAAATATAGCCGTGTGTACCTGTCAATCCCAAACTGTTTAAATCTGGAAGCACCAAACTTTTCAACCAGTGTCTGGCAAGTATATGGTAGAGATGGGAGTCTATCTCTCTCACTTAAAAAAAAAAAGGGGGGGGGGAGAAAGCACCAAACAATTCTTAATTGGGGTATTTCAGGTGGAAAGATGAAAGGAACTTCCTCATGAGTGAGGCTCTTATCTAAGTCCAAGGAAACACCGTCCGTGGGAATTTAACCACCTTTGATCTGCATGGAAAGACAGCCACTCACTTCCAGGAGCCCATATAAAAGGAAAGGAAAGGAGACATACCTCACACGCCTGTTAGTGTGAAAGGAAATTAAAGACTTCCCAGGCCCTCTGATGAAGGCGAGCTGTGGGCCAACCCCTCTCTAGAGACCTAAGATCACAGCCTAGGGTAGGTGATGAAAAACTGTAAGGAGCTGATGATGAAAATCATGGGTGTGCTGCCATCCAAGATTTTTCTTTTCACCTTGTAATTCTAAAAGGGAAAAACACCAGAACCTTACGGTTCTGTGTCATGAGGCCTCCAGATTCTTTCCAAATGTATTTACTATAACCCTAGCATGACCACCTGGCCCTGGAAGTGTGGTCAGCAGGAGGCCTCTGCAGAGAAGGAAAGTCCTGAGGACCCACCTGTGCTCAGTCACCCTCGGGCCGTGGTTAGGAACCCAGGTGTTCATTTCCCAACACCCGCATGAATGAGCTCTCACAGAGACTTTTATGTTTTTACTTTGTTATTAGAAAGAAAAAGGTGTTCATTGTCATTCTACTAGTGTGAGGGGTTGGAAAGAATATGGACCAAGGATGTGCGCTATCATCAGACCCGAAGGGGGGACCAGTGGGTAAACTCACCTTGATGATTTTCTTCAGGACGGTTGGCGTGTGGGTGACCAGAGACCGTCTTTGCTTTGGTGTCTCTCCTCTTTTGAGAGGTGTGTTAGGAGGTAAGTTTTCATCGAATAATTCAGGTCTCAGGCGACCACCAAAGGAGACCCGCCTCCTCTTCAGGGACACCCCATCCATCTTATCTAGAGGAATGGGTACAGACGTAGAGAGGGCAAAGGAGAACTGTACCATAGGTGTGACTTGTTTCCTTTTACCATTAAAGACAAACCTACTGTAAACTCACTGAAACCTGGCACCTCACACACCTTTACTCTCCTGTGATGTTGACGAAGGTGATGCTGCTTCAAGAGCTCAGGAAAGATCCAGGACAAACCACTAAATGCCAAGTCCCAACCTGACAGGACAAGGACTTTCTTTAAACATTGACAAGTCCTGTGCGGACAGAGCTTAATAAAGGGAGTGGCCTGGAGCAGTGGCGCTCACTTTGGAGCTGGGGGATGATGGGGATGGGGCTTCAGCAGTGGCCTGAGAAAGCTTTTCCAAGAGACTCACACTTGGGTCTCACTCAGACCTACCCAGTGAGTAGAATTCGAGCTGGAAACTTCTCCTGGTGATATTGACAGATGGGCAATTCATGCGTCCCAAGCCCCACTATCCATCTTTGTGAACCACTTGTCAATATAAACCCTTGCCTAAGTGAGGCGCCCCGTTTGTAAGACTTGTGGGGACTCTGTGACTGATGTGCGTGGGTCTGCTTTCAGAGCCGCACACCCCTGCCCTGGGGGGCTCCCTGCAGAAGCAGAGCTGACAGCGGGGCACAGCATCAGAACACCGGGGGGCCCCCGAGGAGCGTGGGAGGCCCTGGAGCTACCACGCCTGCTCCATGGGTCACATCTCTGCCACCCACGGGGTGCCATGAGGTTACTGGTGTCCCCACTTGCAAAAGGAAGATAACAAAACTCCTGTCCCGTGGGCCCTCCTGCTGCCAGAATAGAGGATGGGAAATGAGTGTCTGAAAGGCACGTAAAAGAACACCTGGCACGTAAACCCATGGGGATGGGGCAGGTGTGTTCTAAGAGCCACCCCACATGAAAAGATTTCCAAGGGATTTCCACTGACTTATTCTAGAGGATCAAACTCATAGGATAAAAGAGCTTATAGTTCAGAATTAAACTCCTGTGAAAAGCAATTATGCTTATGCTTATTCTCCTTTGTTTTGTGGTAGACAGAAGAATCAAATATGTTTTTGGACCACCTTATCTCCTTAGACCCCCTGCTAATTCTTCCCTAATAACCAGCACGTCTTCTGGGTGGTTGGTTATCTGGGTCTTCACGCAAATCTATGAGTAGATGATGAACATGTGCCCTTATGTGCCTCACAGAGCTAATCATTCGTGAATGAAGGAAGGTCCCACTAATTCATATCTAGACATAAGGTAGGCGTAAAGTTGGGGGGGGAAATAAATTTACAGTTAAATAAACTTACTCGTGGAATCGCCGAAGCTGCTGACATCAGCTGAGCTGAGACCCGGTAACCCAGGGCACACCGGATCAGCTGCCACGCCCAGCTTCTCAGGCTTGTTGAGAAAATCGCTTTGAATCTTCCTTTCAACTTCAGGGACCAATGGAGCTGAAACTGTCTGATGCAGAATCTCTGTTTCTGTTGTCAGATCGTCAACATTTGTAGGAATCCTCTTCCTCTTTTTGGGGCAAAGTTTTTCCGGTGTATTTCCAAAACTCTCAACTTTCACGGGCGTTTGAATTCTCGTTAAGAACTTCCGAGGAGGAAACGTTTTATTATCTGCCCTGGAGCCTTCACTTTGATCTAGGTTCAGGGATGCACCACCACTGACAACACTCAGGTCTTCACTCCGCCGGCCCCGTGAGGGACTTTGTACGGGGGTCGTGGATTTCAGCATCGCTATCTCTGTGCAGAGGATGCTGGGACTCCTGGTCTCCCTGGGGGTCTGAAATGGCTCCTCATCACTCCTCTTTCCCTCAGTCTGGCTACTTCCTTGTTCTCCTGAAGCAGGGTCTGCCTTAATTTGGGGGCTTTGGCCCGATTTTGGTCTGGATTTAAGTGAGACCAGAGTCTCACTCTGTAAACCACCAGTGCTTTCTTTGTCTGTTGTGCAATGACTCTGTGATCCTGATTTTCTGCGATTCTGTAGAACATTGACTTTTCCTGATTTCACATCTAACTCCACCTTCATTGACTCATAAAGCTTCCTAAAGGGAGACTCATTTTGATCACTACCCTTAAGACACTTTATAGAGGAAAAAGCCTTCAATTCTCCATTACTGCTCCCCAATGTTACACTGGAATCTTCTTGAGAATCCCCAGCAGTGGGAGCTGTTGCATTTCTGCCGTTATCTCGGGGAAGTTCTGAGGGATGAACGCTGTTAGGTGTTTTCCCGGCAACAGGATCTCCTGAGCCACCTGAGACAGTACCAGCTCCTGTGACATTCTTCCCGTGCACCACAGGCCTTCCTGAAGCAGCTTCTTCCGTGAATTTTGAACGGGCAATGGAATCTTGAACTTTTCCATCTTGACAATGAGTTATGAAATAAGAAGCAGAAATTCGAGATTTTCTCAATGATTCACATGGGCAATATTCACATTTTAAAATTATTTCAAATTGTCTTAAAAACCTAGCCTTTCACTTAGCCTACAAATTTCTTAATGTCCAAAATGTATTATAATGGCATTCTGGTACTAGTTCCATGATGAAAATAAATAAATCACTTTAGCCTCCTATACCTCCTATAACCAACAGGAGACATCCAATGCTATCAATCTGCTCAGAATTGGGGGGACAACTGAGCATGACATTTCGTCTCTACATGGACCCTTCAACAAGCATATGGCATCCATACATCACTTGAGAAAAGTTAACTCAGGTGTCTGCCTATGTCTGTCCCTTCCTTACCACAAAGCTACATAGAGAACCAATCTTACAGGACCCCAGACAAAACCAAAAAAGCTACTAACCAGGGTTGGAAGGGAAGCTAGATCTTGAGACCCGACGCGAAGGCTCCTGTGAATTGGCAGATAAGAACAGCAATTTAGATGCCTTTTCAAATACCGACAGTCATATTTACTAAAATGTTCTTCCTGTTGATGACCTTCTCTACCCAACTGTTCTTAGAGAACTTTCAGAGACTTTGAGAAACGAGCCCAAGACATTGGGCTGGTACTCATAACACAAGCATTTCTCAGTTGATTTTTCAAAAATATAGTAATAGAATAGGAAACAAACTTGAAGATTAAAACTGCTTAAATTGAACCTCAGTGACTTTTTATAACTTCCTTGAACTTCTATGAAAGAAGAATCAAAGCTAAAAGTAAACATCATCCACACTCAGTACCTGGGAACCTACCAAGGGCACAGAACTATTGACTTTACACTGTTTTATCAAAAGTTGGCTACGGGACCTGTGGGTGAAGTGGGGCTCCACTTAGCGTGTGTGCTCATTGCTGGCAGATACTAAGTGTTTATCTCAAAGCCCAGAAGTTAAGGCAAAAGCGAAAACAATGCACCCAGAGGCCCTGTACCCTCAGAGCACGGGCTGGGATGCAGCCCTCCTGCTGGGCCGCCTTCACATTCCTTCCCAGGCAGCTTTTTAGTGGGTGAGGAACAACTACAGAATAACACAGATGTAAGATATAAAAGTCCAATATTGTTTCAAAGGAGGAAAAATAATATCCTCTGAATTATTAGGGGGGAAAATCACAAATATATCCAAAGGCAAATACTTTAACTTCTTTCTTTAATCAATTTCCGATTTCTTGGTATTGAATACGCTGCTTCTCAAACTTCCCATGTGAGGGCTCGGTTTCTAACTTCCGATCTGAAGTTGACAAAAGGAATCATATGACTGAACAATAAAAATGAATTAAAATTTAAAAATGTGTGCAAAATACAAGCCCATATTTTTTGTACTATAATATCCAATAGCCATAAAAATCACTGTCAAATAACATGTTCTAAGTATTCAACTTCAATATTTACATGATCACAATCCAGATAACGAACAGGTCATAGACCACTGGGACCTCTTATCTAACCCATAGTCCAGCTTTGTGGTTGGATTCCTTATACCTACTAACAAGTTAGAAGCTGGGTTGGTAGGTGGGTGGGATACCTCAAAAGCTAGCTTTCCCCCAAAGCTGATGAGCAGGGTTGACATTAAAGTTAGTCCTCTGGGGAAGCAAGGGCACACAGCAGGAGCAGGGAACTTCATATGCAGAGCCCACTGCTGATTTCAGGAGGATCTGTGCTAAGACTCTTAAGCCAGGGAATTCCAACCTGGTCAGAAGAGAATAGCTTGAGTAGCTTCATAAAAAGTAACAAGGATAAGACGTCTCAGTATTAACCCAGAACCTTCTAAGTCCTACTAAATCTCCCGGAATGGGCCCAGACTGCAATTTAATAAGGTGGGCCGTTTGGAATATGTTTTCTCCACTGATAAACACAGGGCAGTAACTCTCCTCCAGTGTCGTGGGTCATCTGTCTGTCAAAACTGGGACGCATCATTGGTACCTACAACTCTGATGTGATTATTTTGGATGAATAAAGACCGATGAGTACAATGGGACAAAAAATGAGCCGCCAGATCATGTGGTTCTAGAATCTGAGTTCTGCGTCAGCGTTGCCCTAGCCAAAGGTTTGCGAAATCATATTGTGAGATACTTTAGGAGACTTTGGGCCCAAAGTGTAACACCTAGTACTCTCATTTTGAATAAAAGAGGAAGGATAGTTTAAATTATCTTAATATACCTAAGTTTAACTTGTTTTACTACCTTAGTGACATTTTCCTACTATAACTGGTAAGTCGTTCTCCCTTGTGAGAAATCAGTGTCAAAGTGCATATAAATGATTTCATATCATCATGCAAAAGAATCAGAGCCCAAAGTTCCATAATATCCCCCATCACCTGTTCCCATCTTTGTCCTGGAAATTCAGGTGACTTGCTTCCATTCTGATGACTTTCATTTTCATACCTGAAGTGCACAGAATGACAGGCACATATTCAGATTAAAGATTTGTAACCAATGATAAAACTTCCACATCTGACTAATGTCCAAGGAGCAAGGAACAAAGATCAGGTTTTATTCAAGATATTACCTTATTCATGGAAAGAAATTAGGAAAGTGTTTTCACGCTAAAAACTTAGGTAAATTGGTTTCTTTCGGAACACCACGGTCAGAGGTTGGGACCAGAATTTCTGAACTCTGACTGTTCTGTAAGATTCAACAACTTCCCTGAGCACCTCCTGTGTTGGAACCAACTGCGCAAGAGAGCAAAACCCGGTGTCTGCTAGTTTTTGTTCATGGAAATCATCTGATGGCTTGGAAGGTCAACCAAGAAGCTGGGTGGCATCTGACACCTTTATCACTCTGTGTTGTCATTCACCACAGGGTAACCACAGAGCTATACTTTAAGATCACTATGATCTTTTCAGCTTCCCACTTACTCCATCTGTATCTGAACAAAGACAGGCACATTTTAGCAAGACGCAAAGATATTTAGCAAGAGACATGGTTGTTCTAATAGACCTCAGGTATCCATTCATAGAACAACCTTTTATAACACACACTGAACTCGGGTACCTCGGTGAGACAGCCTGATTCGAATTTAGATGCCACCTAAGTAAGCTCTGAAGCAGCCAAGCGTCTGGAATTGTTTCTCATGGTACCAGAGTTTTGAATCAAGCCCTTCTTCCTATGACCCATGTCCTAGTCTTTGTTGGAGGTATTTTGTCATCTCAACTAATCTTAATTTGAGCAGCATCTCATTTGGGGGACATATTTCTGTTCTCCATTCCTTATCAAATATTTCCTACCTAGAAATAATATTTATTTCTCTAGCCAATAAAAAATACCCTTTAAAAATGAAGGCAAATTCACAAAAAGCACAGAAAAAGAAACAACCAGGATATTCAAATTAGAAAATATCTATTTAATACAAATGAAGGCAGAAATGAAGATGGAGTTCCATTTGGCAGAATGGATGACAAAAATGATCCAACTATATCTGCCTACAAGAGACACAATTTAGAGTCAAAGACACAAACAAGATGAAAGGATAATGATGGGAAAAGATATACCATGCAAATAGTAACCAGAAGAGAGGTGGAGAGGCTGTACCGATACCAAACAAAATAGACTGTAAGATAAAAGTTATTCAGAGACACTGCACACTTTATAATGATAAAAGGGTCAATCCATCAAGATCAACCAGTTATAGACAAAAGTACACCTAACAGCTGGTTGCAAAAGATCATCTAAATCTTAAGGATTATGAAAGTTGAAAGCAATGTGATTAAAAAAAAACACAAAACTATAGTATGAAATCTCTTATCAAAAGCATTAATAAAGGGGGGGGGCTTCCCTGGTGGGGCAGTGGTTGAGAATCTGCCTGCCGATGCAGGAGACACGGGTTCAAGTCCTGGCCCGGGAAGATCCCACATGCGGCGGAGCAACTAGGCCCGTGAGCCACAACTACTGAGCCTGCGCGTCTGGAGCTCGTGCTCCGCATCAAGAGAGGCCACGACGGTGAGAGGCCCACGCACCACGATGAAGAGTGGCCCCCGCTCGCCGCAACTAGAGGAAGCCCTCGCACAGAAACGATGACCCAACACAGCCAAAAAATAAATAAATTAATTAATTAGTAATAATTTTAAAAAAGCATTATTAAAGGTACAGGACATTTCAGAATGATACATGATAGAGCTTCATCCGCCAAGAGGAGATAATTCTTAATTTAAACCCATAGTATGGCCTCAAAATATCGGAAGCAAAAAACTGACAAAGTTAAAAAACAAAAAGAAAAAAAAATCTTCAGTGCGTGATTTCAGCTTATCTGTCCAGGTAACTAAGAATCAGGGGAAAATTTTACTAGGATTCTAGAGTCAGGAATTTGAATCTGATGGACCTACACAGATAGAGCACTCCGCCCAGCAGCTGTGGAACACACATTTTTTCCAAACACCCAGGACAGATTAGTAAAAAATTAACCATATCTTATCATAAAAAGCAAGCTCTGACTCATTTCAGAAACTGGAAATTACTCAAATGTCCATCCAGAATGAATAAATTGTGTATAATTGTGTATGTAACTGTGGATATTATTTCAGTGAAATCTTTAAGCAGTGAGAAGGAACAAACTGGGATGAATCCATCCATCCCATCCATGCTATGAATCCCACAACCGTAAGAGCAGAACTCAGTTACTAATTTATGGAGTTTAATAAAGGCAGACAAAACCATAGCAGTTAGAGATGCATGCTTAGGTAGTAGAACTCTAAAGACTTTCATGCTATCAGAAAAGCCACATTAGTGGTTTACTTGGTGCGGGGAAGAAGTAATAATTAGAAGATGCATGAAAGACACTTCCAGAAATGCTCTGTTTATGACTTGGGTGGTGTATTAGTTCTATAACAAAATGCCACACCCCGGGTGGCTTAAACAAGAGAAATTTATTTTCTCACAGTTCCAGAGGCTGGAAGTCCAAGATCAAGGTGTCGGCAGGGTTGGCTTCCTCGGGGCCTCTCTCCTTGGCTCCGGCTGCCCTCCGCTGCCTCTTCGCATGGTCATCTCTCTGAACACCTGCTGCCCTGGCTTCTGTGTCCTAATCTCCTCTTCTTATAAGGACACCACTCGGATAGAATTAGGACCCAGCCTAATGGCCTCATTTTAACTTAATCATCTCTTTCAAGGTCCTATTTCCAAAGACAGCCACATTCCAGGAAGCTGGGGGTTAGGACTTCAACTTGGGAATTTAGGGAGAGCACAATTCGGTCCATGACGGGTGATGATCACAAGACTGGTCACTTCATGGTAAGTTGGGTCATACATCTCGTTTTGTAACTTTCTCTATGAGTGTATTTTACTTTAAAATAAAAAAAGTAAAATGAATGCAGTTTCACAACACTTGCAACCAAATGAAACTCCTTTAGGACCTGGCCACCTTGGCATAGTTACGTGCTCTCAAATCTTTGAGCTGGAGCACACAATAAACCTCACTTGCCATTCCTTCTAGATCCATATGAATTTAGATAAAGACTGTGTTGGGAATGGCAACCTCAAACATGTTGACATTCACCCGCATTAGAGAAGGATCACTGATGAACTGTGAGGCTAGTTTTTGGTGAATCAGAAGGTCGATTTATTTTCAGCCCATTTAATTCTTACCCACCTGAAAGACCGATCAACAACAGTTATCACATCTCCATGTTTTAGCTGTACAGGTTTATCAAAAGTAGATCCATTTACTTGTGTTGGATTTGTGGAACTGAAATTAAACAATATTGCCTACAAGTAGAAAAGAGAGGAAAACATGTAAACTAATAAATGGATAAAAAGTGAAAAGTTTTAAAAAACAGACTTCCAAAACCCCACTCACCTCCTGCTCATTGATTTCAATTTTGCAGTGTTGTTTGGACACTACGGGAAGCTGAATACGAATGTCACACTCGATGCCCCTTAATTCAAAAGAATAAAGACTTTTTAGGTTGCTGCAATTTAAAAAACTTACATCAGTGATTCAAAATAAAACAGCATCTGACTCTATGTTTGATCTGTAAATGTAATGACATAAAGGAAAGACAGACTGGGCAATGTAAATGATCTTTGCATTTTGCCCACAATTTTTATAAGTATTGTATAAGCAACTATTTTAAATCATTAAAACTTAGAGTACTTAAAAATAATTATAATGGAAAATATTAGAAAATTGAATTGCCTTTCACTAAAATATCTATGCTTATAAGATCCAACTAAAGGAGTATTTTACATCAGTTTGGAGAATACTTACTGTTTGTACTCTGTGCTTTTTTTTTTTTTCCTATAAAAAAGGTTTATGTATGTTTATTGGTAATGCTATGTATGTTTAAAGGTGTAATCATCACCAAAAGTGCTGTTATTTCATGCTAGGGCCTCTCCGTGTCTCAGTTTCTTCATATACAAAGAGGACTCCATTGGCAAACATTTCATGGTGTTCTTCAGAAAATTAAATGAGTTGCTCATGTCTGTCATTTGCTTGGCACACAGTAAATGCTCATAACTTGTGAGCTTTTTATTGTTTTAAAACTATATTATTGGGACTTCCCTGGTGGTGCAGTGGTTAAGAATCCGCCTGCCAATGCAGGGGACATGGGTTTGAGCCCTGGTCTGGGAAGATCCCACATGCCGCAGAGCAACTAAGCCCGTGCGCCACAACTACTGAGCCTGCGCTCTAGAGCCCGTGAGCCACAACTACTGAAGCCCGTGTGCCTAGAGCCCGTGCTCCACAACAAGAGAAGCTACCGCAAAGAGAAACCCATGCATGGCAACGAAGAGTAGCCCCCACTCGCCACAACTAGAGGAAACCCACATGCAGCAACGAAGACCCAACGCAGCCAAAAATAAATAAATAAATAAACCACATTATTAACTGACAGAGTCACAAGCCTCCTATCATTCCAGACACTAATCTACAAGCAACAACAAATTATCTAGATGCAACCTGTCTTTTTACAGAAAACTAACATCAGCAGGAAACAGCTGAAGGGAGAATTCCCAAACCCACACAGAAACTAATCAAAGATGCCCTTAGCAAGGCTCTTTGGGTCTCTGGTGTTCCTGTTACCATCCTGTGGTTTTACACGTTTGAACAGACTGTATGCCTCCTCTCTGTACTCAATACGAACCTCTGGAGTCTAAGAATATCCCTTCCTACCTGTATCATGACCAAACACTTACAAGTGGGTTTCTGGATTATAAAATCTCGCATAAAAATACACTTAATCACTACAGTATAATAACAGAATTACTGCTATTTGGTACCAAAATGTTTTGTTTCTTTTTTTTTTTTTAATTAATTTTACTTATTTATTTATTTATTTTTGGCTGTGTTGGTTCTTCGTTTCAGTGCGAGGGCTTTCTCTAGTTGTGGCAAGTGGGGGCCACTCTTCATCACGGTGCACGGGCCTCTCACCGTCGCGGCCTCTCTTGTTGAGGAGCACAGGCTCCAGACGTGCAGGCTCAGTAGTTGTGGCTCACGGGCCTAGTTGCTCCTCGGCATGTGGGATCTTCCCAGACCAGGGCTCGAACCCGCGTGCCCTGCATTGGCAGGCAGATTCTCAACCACTGCACCACCAGGGAAGCCTCAAAATGTTTTTTGTTTTTCCCTTTTGAAGAGAGAGCTATGGAAAGTGAACAGCTACTTTAAGCCAAAGAAGAGAATTTGATTTTTAGGTATCAGAGCATCCCAGCAAGAGAGAGAAAAAGACTATCTCATTAGAACTGAGAATCTGTTTGGCAGGAGACTGCCATCAGCAATCACTGTAGATCAATGGTTCTTAACCTTGGTGCTGTTGACATCTGGGGCCAGCTAGTTCTCTGTAGTGGGAGCTGTCCTGTGCATTGTAGGGTGTTTGGCAGCAACCCTGACCTCTGCTCCCTGACGCCAGTGGTGTGTGCCTCCCACACTGTGACATGAAAAAACTGTCTCCAGGCTTTGCCAAATAGCTCCTGGGGGGCAATACGGCTCTCAGTTGATAACCACTGCTGCATACTGATTCCAAACTCAGTTTTCCAGCTGATGTGATGACTGGACAACTGCCAGAGTGCTAAATAAATAGTGATCACCTCTCAGATGCCAGGCCCCATACCAGACACCGAGCACATAATTATTAACTCGACAGTCCCTGTCCTTGGGGAGCTTTGTAGTGAGGCAGACAAAGCACAGCCTCATCGCCGTGTGTGGGGTTAGGAAAGACAAGAGCAGGGCTCAGTAAAGTCTTCTTCTCAGGTAACATGGATCCTGTCTCTGAAAGTTGGAAAGCAGTCAGTCACGTAGGAGGGTAGAGAAATTCCCGAGATGAAAGTTCGAACTGGCTAAAAGCACCAAGGTGCGAAAGAGCTTGAAGTGTGGTGGAACATGGCAGGAGTGGGGCTGGTAGGAGGACGGGGTGCGGGTAGAAGGGGGTCAGGGTTCCACCACACAGGGTTCCACAGGGGGGGTAGCTTATCCATCACATGTTAGAAAAGGAGAGGGGGTGTGATTAGGCACCATTGTGCCTGTTACACTGGGACCAGATGTTACTGCCACCACCACCACCAAGGCAACAAAAGAGAAGTTCTCAAAACACAACCAGAAGGACTTTCCTTCCCACTTCCATTTTTCCAAAAAGACCAACAAGCCATACACAGATTCCTTCCTTCACTTGTTCAATAATATCCCCCAGCAGCCAAGGAATGCCCAGTTTGGAGAGATTTCAGATGAACACAGTGGCTTGCTAAAGACAGTCTGTGAAGTGAAGCAGGATTTGAGAATCCTTTACATTTTTCTCCAGTTATATTTTTATCAAATCAATTTAAAAATTTTTGTTTGACTGAAAAAGCACAACTGTGTAAACATTGTCTTCGAATTCTATCTCATAATAAACAACCAGTAGCATTGACAATACACAGGAAGTCCTGGGCAAACTCGAGGGCTGACTACTCCTAGAGCTGGGTATCTCGTCTGTTAATCTCTGATCAGTAATACTGAGGGTTTTTTTTAAGCTAAATTGTCTAAATTGTCCGCGGGTGGGCAGGGCTCACCTTCCAAACAAGCAGGTATGAAGGCTCAGTGGAAAGTGGGGGCCGTCGACCCCGCTCCTTTTGATGGTAACAAGGCGTCTCGTAGGACCCATTTTCTAAACAGGAATTGTGACTATAATCCGTACCGGAAGGTCAGGCATCAAAAGGTTTGCCGAAGCAGACTTACAAGCAATCCTTTGACTGCACTTTTACACGCCACTGAACAAAATAACAAAAATAAAACACACGGGGTGGGGGCGGGGGTGCGGGTTATTCTAAAGGCAAAGAGCTAAGAAGTCACTTGTAAGTGACCAACTGGGGTCGCGTGTACTATTCACCGCTGCCCCTGCCGCCCCGACCCACGCCTTACCTGACCCCGGTGGAAGCCCCAGCCAGGCCCGCGGCTGCGCCCACCACCCAGCGCCCCCCAGAGACCTGCGTCCAGGACGCCGCCCGCCAGGCTCTGGGCTCCCGGGAGTTCCCACCGAGACCCCACGCCAGAGCCCAGGACGAGCCGGGCCAAGGCCGCGCTCCGCCGCCGGTCCCCGCAGAGCCCCGAGTGGTCCACGCGGCCCCCGGCCCGGCCGGCTGCCCCCCCCCCCCCCGCCCCCGAAGCTCCCCGGCCGCGGCTCACCCAGGACGAGTCTCCCGGGGCGACACCAGTGGTTCCGCCGCTCGTCGGCGAGCAACCCGAGTCCGCACCGGGAGGGGCCGGCGACGCGTCCACCTCCGCCGCAGGGAGCGGGCCTCAGTCCTCCGGCCCGCCCCCACCTTCGCCGTGGCCCCCAGTCCCCGCTCCCCCCGCCCTCGCCCTCGCCCTCGCCGGTGGCCCGCTGGCCCTGCCCAGAGACGTCCCGGAGGTGCCCGGCGTTAGCGGCTCTGGCGCGGAAAGCCGCCGCCGCCGCGCCCTCCAGATTCAAATGATAACATCGATTCAAATTTGGCGCTAAGCGCTGCGATTGGGCGCAGGGGAGAGGAGGCAGACCAATGGGAATGGGGGGGCGGAGCAAGAGGGGACGGGCTCCGCGGGGCGGGGCGGACGGGCTCGGCCAGGCTGGCTCCGGTGCATCCGCGGAAGACGCCCACCTGAGGGTCATCAAATTCCACGGCACCGACGGGACTGAAATGCAACAGGGTCCCTCCGCCGCGAAACCCTTCTTGACTTCTTTTCTCTAAGGACCAAATACAATTGTACAGTTAACAGTGGTACATAATATGTTACTCATTGCTGGAAGGTTTGCAATTTTTTAAAATTCCTTTATCTTCCTAAAAATAACCAATTGTTGTAAGCAATTTCTTGTGTCTTTTCCCAGTTACACATGCATTATT
Organism: Balaenoptera acutorostrata; assembly: GCF_949987535.1. Classification (NCBI taxonomy): domain Eukaryota; kingdom Metazoa; phylum Chordata; class Mammalia; order Artiodactyla; family Balaenopteridae; genus Balaenoptera; species Balaenoptera acutorostrata. The sequence goes on along the minus strand of NC_080079.1, from coordinate 4,518,719 downwards.
CTCTTATAAAAACGCACGAAGACTATCATAATATACACATTGTTCTGTACTTTGTATTCTCTGCTTCACAAACTCCGAGGATATTAATATTGAGTACGTCTTCCTCCTTTCTTTCTTTTTGATGATGGCAAAGTATTCGGCTTTAGAAACCATAATTTATTTAATCTCTGCTATTGCCATACATATAGGTTTACAATGTTTTCCTCTTAGAAAAAATTCTTTAATTAATAAACCTGATGCACTACAAAATGGATGAATTGTAAAATAATTAGCCACAGAGTTCCTCCACGTGCGTGATGGGACAGGGGGAGGAGAGAGCTTCTGCAGGCCCTCGTGGTACGAAGTGAATTGGGGATGTCCGCCCTCCAGCTCACTCCACACCTTTGGAGCTTGGCCTTCCTTCATCGGGAGCTGCTGTTCTGGGGACCCGAGGGTCTCTTTGATCCTTGCAGGAGGTCCATGAGGTCAAAACCACCTTTGTAATAACAGACGGTCCTTGCCCTTTTCACTCATTTCTCGTGCGTGGAGAGTGGCATTTCCCCTGTGCAGAGCAGATGTGAGAATCCAGCTGTCTTTGACTAAATCAGGTATCACAGAGATTTGCTGTGATACCTGATTTAGTAAAATATATATTTTATATAAAATATAAAATAATGCTGCTCTTTTCACTAATTTGTTTTGGATAATAGAGGTATTTTTCGTTAAAAAAATATGTTTCTATGTGAAACATGAAATGGGTTCATCATTGCTTTAAAATGAATTGATAAACGAAATTTTAAAAAATATTCAGTTAATAACCTACATAAACAAAAACTCTTAGTGGTCCTCAGTGATTTTTAAGAGCGAAAAGGGACCCTGAGACCAAAAGTTGGGGCCTTTCTATTCCCGAGATACAACGCAGAGATAGATTGCCTACAGTTATGTGGGAAAGCACCTAGAAAAACAACGTGAATGTGTAGGATTCCCAACTCCTAATCCTCTGTGACAAAGCTGATGTGGGTTGGGTAGTGTAGATGCCTGGGTACTATTAACCTTCTGGGGGATTAGTTTCATTCCCTCACTTTTACACTGTCAAAGAAAGCTCATCCCCGATCAACCCCGTAAAATGCTACTTTGTCACTCTAATTACTGCTTGTTATCAGGGACTGTTCTGTGACTCTGTCGGGGCAGCCTAATTAGAACCAGGAGGTGCTAGATTTCCTGTCAAATAATCTTACAAGCCCTCCGCCACACATACGTTCAGTTCTCCAGAGAGAGCAGGGAATTCAAGGAAAGACTTCGGGGACTGCCGAAGTGGGGCGCTTTGATCTGTGGGAGGACCGCTCTTTAAACTGTTGATGATGCGCTTGAGCAGCGGTGTTTTCTGTTGAACTGGAGGCTTGGCCCACAGCCTAAGTTTCCAGTAAAGCCCAAGTCTCACTGCTGGGAGGAGCATCCGCGTTTGCAGGGCTGGCATCTGTCTGCACCGGGGCGCCTCTCCAGCACAATCAGGCTTTAACAGGACGCGGAATAAGGACCCTGTAGTTAAAGCACCGCCAGCCCCGATGGGCCGGAAAGGGCTTTCCAGGGAGTCTGTGGACCTGGGGCGTTTTCAGGGAATTCACTTTCAGACTCTCACAGTCCAGTCGCACTCGTGCCCTAAAATGATCAGCCCGAGAAAGTGTCTGGGGGTGGGGGAGGGGTGGTGTCCCTGCCCCTGGACCGCGCCTCCCGGCCATCCCCCCTCCCACTCTCACCTGCCAGAAACTCACTACCGGGCATTGCCCGGCACCCAATAAAGGGAAATTTCAGCAATTCCCTTAAAATCCACGCCCATTCGCCCAATTAGAGCGTGCACTTCCAATAAATTGAGTATATGTTTAATAAATATTTATCACATTTGAGACATTTCTGTTGTTTGGTCATCTCTGTTCCCATAAATAGTATCTTTTGTAATCCCGGACACCCGGTCCTCCTGGGGTGTAGAGGAGGGGCGAGGAGGGAGGCGCAGGGCCTGGACTTCCAGACGCCCCTCCTGGACCCTCCCCCCTCCCCCCTCCCCCCACAAGCTCAGTCTATCCGGGCAGGGTCTCATCCTGGCACCCCCGGGACCGCACGGGGCAGGTGCTCCGTCCGAGTCCACAGCATGTCTCGGGTCCCAGCCGCGCACCCTGGCCCCGGGACCCTTGGGCGGGCGGCTGCAGGTAGGGGTCGCGGAGTCCATCAGCAGCGCCCCTAGACTCGCAACTTCATTCCCCCTCCCCGTCTCTCACTCACCCTGCTCCTGGGCCAGCCCTTAAACTGTGGGTCTGGGACGAGAAAGGCGGCCCAGGGGTGGGGCTGGGGTCCTTCTGGAATGGATCGGGCGCGCTCTTCCCTCACGTTGGTCACGCGCCCTGCTGAGACCCTGGAGACCCCTAGAAGTCTGGTCACTGTCAGCTCCAGCCCCCATGCCCAGGCGCTGACCCGGCCCGGGCCACCCGCCTGGCTCCAACCTCCATCTCCGAAGCTGGACTTGCTTCCCGGGGCCCCAAACCGGGGTTCTCCTGGGCTCCCTGCTTCGGATCCCAATCTCCCCTCTCCCCAGTCAGAAGCAGGACTCCCCGGCCACTCCCCTTGGCCAGCATTCCACAGGTGCGGTGACCAGGTGGTCTGTGGGGTTGCCCCTCCCTGCCTTCCCAGCTTCTGTCCCCACTAGGTCCCCTGGGCCTTCCTTCCCAGCTCCTCTGGAAGGCTAACTCCACCTAGGTCCAAGCACACATGAGACCACACCTCCCCCTCCAAATTCCCTCATCGCTTTCCTAGTCTCTTAGTCCCAACTCTGAAGGTGATGTGATACAATCTTGCTGACCTCTGGGACCTCACCTCAGGACCCACTGTAGAGGACCAGATCACAGATCAGATCACAGTAGACAGAATGAGCTGCTGCAAACACACACTAGATCATGTGACTTCCTGCGTCACATCCTTCAGAGGTGGCTAATTGCCTTCAGAATTGAATACAAACTCCTGCCAGGACTTATGAGGCCACATGTGACCTGGGCCTCTGCCTCCTTGGTCAGTTTGATCCCAATCCACTTCCTGCTCAAGCCACCTGAGTTCTTCCTTCCCCAAAGATGCCCAGATCCTTCTAGCCTCAGGGCTGTTGATTCTGCCCATCTTCCCCGGTAACTCTTCACTGGGGGAGGAAGGGGAGCTGGGCTTTGCAGACAGGATGAACCACAACTAGCACAGGTAAAGAACCACCTGGAGAGGAGTCAACCTGGACGTCCCCTGACCAGTGAAGGCCTCCTCCAGCCAACCCTATGTGCCCTCCACCTCCCCTGTGTGCCCACGCGCGACTTAACAGCCTGGAGAAACAGGGAACAAGGACATTGACTTCTACTCTCTGAATTTAGAAAAAGAAACTGGGACAGAACGTGGCATCAGAAAACATGGGAAAAAAACAAATACCGTATGCTAATACATACATATGGAATCTAAAAAAAAATGGTTCTGATGAACCTAGGGGCAGGACAGGAATAAAGACAAAGACGTAGAGAATGGACTTGAGGACACGGGGAGGGGGAAGGGGAAGCTGGGACGAAGTGAGAGAGTAGCATGGACATATATACACTACCAAATGTGAAATAGATAGCTAGTGGGGAGCAGCTGCACAACACAGGGAGATGAGCTCGGTGGTGCTTTGTGACCACCTAGAGGGGTGGGGTAGGGAGGGTGGGAGGGAGAGGCAAGAGGGAGGGGATACGGGGATATATATATATACGTATAGCTGATTCACTTTGTTATACAGCAGAAACTAACACAACATTGTAAAGCAATTATACTCCAATATGTTAAAAAAAAGAAAACATGAAAGAAATTTTGGAAAACATTTTAAAATTTAAGATGCTAAAGGTATATGTTGCCATTATAGACTATTTGGAAAATATACAATGTAGAAGGAAGAAAAAGTTACCCCAAAATGCACACACACACACACACACACAAAGACCCAGTCATATTTTTGTCTGTCTACTGTTTATTTTGCATAACAAGCATTACATATCTGTGTATACACACACCATTTTATTTGGTATGCTTTCATTTAGCATTATAACATAAGCATTTTCTCATTCACTTTTGGTGAATATCACTTTGATAACTTTATTTTCCTGTGTTTGAACATTTAAGGTTTTCCCTAGCATTTTATTATTATAAATAATGTGCTGATGAACATCTTGGCAAAAACCTTGTTTTGACATAACTGATTATGTTCTTAGTTTAGATCTCCCCAAATCTAGTTTCTGGACGAAACAATATTTGCTCCTTATCATCTAACTGCTTGCTTTTCAAAGGCTTGTAACAATTTTTCTACTCAGTGAAATACTTGAGAATGCTTATTTTACCACCAGTTCTGTGCATTCACATTTTAAATTCTCTGCTAATTTGATTAGCCAAGGACGGAATATTGTTTCAATTTTAATTTTTTTATTTTTTTTTTAAATTTCTAATTTTTAAATTTTTATTGGAATAGAATTGATTTACAATGTTGTATTAGTTTCAGGTGTACAGTAAGGTGATCAGTTTCAGGTGTACACATATATTCTTTTTTAGATTCTTTTCCATTATAGGTTATTATAAGATATTGAGTATAATTCCCTCTGCTATACAGTAGGTCCTTGTTACTTATCTAGTTTTCAGTTTGAATTTTTAAACTACTGGTAAGGTTAAACACTTTTCTTTACCTTTCTAAAACTTTTCATCCTTTTTACTTTGGGGCAACAGTCTTTTTGTGCCATTTCCCTAAGTATCTTTAATGTCTTTGAGTTTTCCTTGTCAATTTATTTAACAAATATATAAATCCTTGTTCAGCGGAGTTAGCAGAATTTTAAAAGTCAGTCATAAAGCCAAAGAATATTTAAAGCCACTTGTTGGATTCCTTGGATCAACGTGTGTAAAGGATAAAACTCGCCAGCTCTCTGAGAACATTCTATGTATGGCTGACATATGTGGTGGGGGTAAGGAACAGATAGGCTCAAAAAAGCTACCTTCAAAGATGACCCAAAAGTCCACAGTGAAACTTCCAGAGTAGGTCACTTGAGTATAAAATGGGAAAATAAAACTAAAATAAGATTAGAAAGGACGTGGGGTCCTTGATCCCTGGATTCCTTGAAAGGACATTGGATTCCATGATCTCTGTCCAGGAATGGCTTCACTTCAGGTTGGAGCACTGGCATATCCACAGGCAGATGACAGTGCAGGGCTCTGCCAGCATATCTAGATCCCCAAAAGATGCTGAGTGAAATCACTGCTTCAAAGGGGAACTGACATAGAAGGAAACAATTTTACTGGAGAAGGTTATGACCTCTAGGTGTATGATATGTGAGTAGTTGAACTAGATAGGTAATTGATAATCTCTTATAAAAGATTATTCCTTCCACTGTCAAAGATTTGAGTAACTAACAATTTGAACCTTTCAATTCTGTGATCTTCATAATTCTTGGACCCCCAGGGCCAGACGGTGCCCCTGGAGAGAATCTCACAGACCCTCTTTCCTGGAGGTGAGGGGGGTGTCATTATTGAAACTCTCCTGGAACCACTTTTCAGTATGTGGTTCTTGCAAAATGAAAGGAAAGATCTATGAGTTTAGGTTTAGATATTTGAGTTGCTTGAGAACAGAATTTCAATACTCTAATAATTAGTTCAGACAAGTTTCTATCCTATAGTAATTGTGGTTTTTTTTTTACTGTAATAAAATCTTTAGAGATGATCAATGATTATTTATATGTTGTTATTAGAACATGATAGAATTCTAGGTGTATATCTATCATTGGGAAAGCCCTCATTACAGCCCTAACTAAAATTTTGCCTTTGAAACATTGGAAATTTCTGGGTAGGGAAAGGTAATTTTCCTTGAGAGTGACTCTCTTTCTCTTTTGCCAGTTTTAAAAAAATGTCCTTTACATATGTCCACTCATAAAGGAAGTTTTGCTGTGTAATGTATTGAAGAGTTCGTGATTGGCAAGGCTGAAATATTTACTTTACAAATACAGTACACTGACAAGCAACCAAGTTTCCAGACTCAATGGTTCCCACTGGGTGATAGACTCCAAATTGAGCAGGACAGGGACCCTAGGTACAAAGGTGAGAGAGGAACCATATACAAACCAGTGCATCAAGCAACCTGAAGAAAGTACAGGCCAATTTGGAACACTTATTGCTAAGAATAGAATAGGGACCCCTAGAAACTTGAAGCTAAAAAGTTATGAGTCCTAACCTCCTATATTAATACTGTAGGAAAACCCTGTCACCTAAGTAATAAAGAAATGAATTGCAATGGAACGTCCTAGACATTTATCATAACAAAAGAGAGAACAGTGAGGAGAATAATTTCCCTAGAGAACAAGGAAAGCATGCCAGGAAGATATAGGTTTACAAAGAGGCCTCAAGTATAGATGCTACAGAAAACTTGTCTTAAACATCCTTACTTGGGGTGATCAAGCTTCAAATAACCCAAAACTGAAGATACCTTTAGTAAGTTTCAGTGTTGAACATTAAATATAAATGTAAGTGCAGAACTAAGGCTACGTGATGGTTTTAAGCAAAATATCTTTTGTAGAGGGTATAAACTCCGACAATGTAGACATAATACAACAAATAGCGACTGGGGTGGGGTAGAGGTGAGGGTATATGGAAAAGAAAATAAGCTCTCTGATTGCCTTCTAGGTATGAACTGGAAGTAAAAGAATATTACTTCAAATTAAATATTGTGTCAGAGAAGGTTTTAGCTAATTATCAAGAAGGCTCATATTAAGAAACCAATGGGTTCAAAGAGAAGGGACAAAGATATTACATAAAGCTGTTAGTGTAAGTGTAGCCATTAGACCATAACTACAAACACTCTGAAATATCTAAACATACAGAAAAGAGAGACAGAGAATACAGATAACATAGTGAAAGACTACATAGCTATATCAGTATATATTTTAAAATATAACAAGATTGGTATCAAATACATCAAATAATTCAATAACTTTAAGTGGCCTATTCAAACAAAAAGATTTTAATATTTCTGTAAACTGCTATGGAATAATTGCCTCCAAATATTATCAAGTGTAAAAGATAAAGTGGGAAAAGTTGCATATAGCATGCTACGTTTATCTAAAAAATGGGCTTATGAATATATATGCATATTTGCTCTTACTAAAATGAAACAATATACATATAGTTTACATATGTATATATACATATATAATATTTATTATGATATACATAATATACATATAATGTGAAATACATATAATGTAAAAATGGAGGAGGGAGCACAGGGATAAAAGCTAGATTTCTCTGAACTTTCCTTCTTTGATAGATTTGACTCTTGAATCATATTAATATTTATATAAATATAAAACCAATTGAATCAAAGATATAGAAAACCCTAAAAGTAGAAATTAAAGTGAAACTAACATTCAGGCAGCAACAGAGTCACACAAAGAGCAATAATTTAAAGTCATTTAAAACACAATAATTGAATGGTGCATCCCTTGATAGCCATTCCCCAAGGATATAAATGAACTGAAAAATAATATCAAGCAGTTTTCAATAATTGCATTGGTAGTAATATTGATATCATTATTCTGAACTTATTATAATGGGAGAAAGCAAATAGGTAATTACATGAGTATCACTAGAGAGTTTTTCAGCCTAAGACAAAAGGATATAAATATGAAATCAAACAGTGAAGTGTTCTGTGGATACCCTGCAAAGGAGGGACCCTCCCCTCAAGTCTGATTTGTGTGTAGGGCCCGATGGTGCCGCCTCCATCCCCCAGAGGGTATGAAAGGCTCATGACTCAGATAACTGAGGTCTCCGGGGGAGCAGGGCAGGCCTCTCACCAGGTCTGAAATGGCTTGCGAGTGTGAGGAAAAGAACCTGGCTGGGGCTTTACTGTGGTCAGGAAGCGGGGCCGGCATGAGGGTAAGCTGGTGGCGGGGGCTTGCTGGTTTGAAGCAGGGAGCATCTGGCCCTTCTTATCAGCTCACTCAGACGTGGGGTCAGGCAGGGGAGGCGGGGGAGGGGAGGGAGGCAAGGGATGAGGCTTAAAAGCTGTCAGCAGTCAAACATCAAAAAGCAGAGTTGGATTCCTTGTTACAGTAAGTAGATTTTGAATTGGGAATGGCAGTACGAATTCATGGTATATATTTCTTTTAAAATGTGAAAGAGAAGACATATTTCCTGATATATTCCCAGAAAGACCTAGAACTTACCCAATAGTCATGAGTGTCCTTACTTCCTAGATTGTGGTCTCTCAATACTGTTTCCTACTAAAAAAAAACCAAGTTTCCCTATAGAAATGGTAAATCCTGTAACAGGTGCAAGATCTGAGCAGGATGACCCTAGAATGACTTGTCACACTGAAAAGCAAGGATGGGGATGGGACTTCCCTGGTGGCGCAGTGGTTAAGAATCCGCCTGCCAATGCAGGGGACACGGGTTCGAGCCCTGGTCCCGGAAGATCCCACGTGCCCACGGCAACTAAGCCCGTGCGCCACAACTACTGAGCCTGCGCTCTAGAGCCCGTGAGCCACAACTACTGAAGCCCACGTGCCTGGAGTCTGTGCTCTGCAACAAGAGAAGCCACCGCAGTGAGAAGCCCGCGCACCAGGACAAAGAGCAGCCCCCGCTGGATGCAACTAGAGAAAGCCCGCACGCAGCAACGAAGACCCAACACAGGCAAAGATAAATAAATAAAATAAACAAGTAAAAACCAAGGATGCCTCTCAGAGACTACTGGGGTCACGCCCAAAGGACCCAGGAGTCACTGTGAAGAGGCCCCCCGTGTCCCTAGTGGGGAAACTTTGATCTTCAGCTAAAAAAATATTGAATAACTACAGGGACTTGAAATGCACAAAATATATTTAAATTCCTCAAGTTCACAATGATTCCTTCAAAAAAAGAAAGAAAGAAAAGAAACTCACTGGCCACCTTCAAAAGACATAAGGAAACCTGTCCACTCTGGCAAAGCAAGGGAGAAGGTCAAGCTTCCATCTGCCTTTCTTCCAGGAGCTGTGCCTCAGAGCAAACACGCAGTTGATCAGGGAGAGTTTCTCTTTACAGATGCACTCAGTAAGTGATGGGAGAAGGGAAATTGTAAAAGAATGTCACCATTCTGCAAATCCTTCATGAAAAAATAAATCCAGGCAATGATCATCAAAGGCTACTCACATCACAGAAAGAGACTGAGCATTGAGTGCAAGCGGAGAGCAGTACACACCTGGACCTCCGAGTGGTCTGTGAAGAAATCAGCTGGAATGGGATTTGGCCTCCGAATGGAAATACCAGTGTCCAGGAAACACGAGGGAGAGGGGCAAGTAAGAGGCGGAGGTAGAATCCAGATGTGGGCAAGTCTGCAGGACAAGGAAGTGCTTTCTTCAGTATATGCAAGGAACAACAAAAACAAAAACAAAAACAAAACAAAACAGCAACAACAAAAAGAGGGCAAAGGAACCTATTTAAAGGAACAGATGAGAAGGTCTTGGACTTCAACTGTGATGGAGTAAACTGGTTTTAGACTCACCCTCCCACTTCAAACAATCGTAAAATGGAACAAAATATGTAAGGCACTCTCTGCGGGAACTGGGCCACACAGCCAGCTCAGGCTGGCATCCTTAAGAGAAGAAACCATGCAATTTGAGCCATGTGCCTCCTGGCCCTGATTTCTGTGTGGGTACAGGGAGGTGAGACCGAGTGGAGAGGAGGCATCTCCCCTTGTCGTGGGAGCAGAGACTGGAGACAGGGCTGCTGAGAAAGACGGGTTTGGCGGGCGTGATGCTGCAAGAGGAGGGGCTGTGTGCAGAAGGGCGGGCACGCCAACACCTCGGCTGAGGGTCCTTAGCCAGGGGCTGGACTTCCAAGTCCAGGGCAAGACTCTGCAAGGCCTGGCAGTCATTGGAAAAACAAATCTGTCCACCTAGATTTCTATATCCAAGGAAAATACCCTGCTTAAAAAAAGGGTGAAATAAAGACATTTTCAGATAAGCAGGAACCTAGAGAACTAGAACTCATTCCCAAAACACCAGGAAGTGCAATTTAAAACTACACGGAGATACCGTTACACACCCACCAGAAGGGTTAAAATTAAAAAGACAGAGAACTGCAAATGCAGGGGAGGCTGCAGAGCGCGATGGGTTCTCAGACATTGCTGTGGGCATGTAAGCGGCGTGACCAGGTTGGAAACTCTCAGGCAGATACTTATAAAGTCAAATATACATCTTTCCCATGACCCAGCAATTCCACTCCAAGGCATTTGCCAAAGAGAAATGAAAGCATATCGCCACAAAAGGACTTGTGTGAGCAGCTATATCCAAAACCTGGGAACAATCCAAATATCCATCAACAGGGAATGTCCTAAGAGGCTATGTTACAGTACAAGCTGTGTTATATTTACATGGTGAAATATGACAAAGGAATAAAAAATAATGAAGTCTTGGTACATAGGACATTGTGACTGAACCTCAAGGAACATATTACATTGGGTGAAAGAAGTTAGACACAGATGGGTACATGTTGTCTGCCCACTTATGTGATTTTCTAGAACGGCAAACCTCCTCTATGATAACAGAAGTACGATCAGTGGTTTCTGGTGGGCTGGGTGGGGGCAGGAGGGGACTTTCAGGGGTGATGGAAAGCTTTTACATTTGGATTGATATGTTGATCACGCAAGTGTTTATATCCGACCAAACTCTGAGAACTATACACTTGAGATTTGTACGGTTTTTGGTATGTGAAAAATTTTACCTGAATTCAAAAAGCATTTTAAAATCAAACGAAAGCAATTCACGGGCCTTTTTGGAATTGATTTGGAAAAATCCACTGCTAAGGACACACCCATGAGGCAGTGGAGAAACTGGGGCACTGAATGAGTATTTGATGATATTAAGGAAATATTTTTGGTGTGATAATAGTATTATTATTGTGAAAAAGGTATTGTTATGTGAGAAGAGTGCTGAGTTTTAGAGATACACACTACCTATTTATGGAGGAAGAAATAGGATATCTGGGATTTACTTCAAAATAAATCAGTGGAGGTGAGCGGTGGAAGTGTCCTGGGGGTAGGGATGACACCAGATGCCCATGTACAACAATTGTTGAAGCTGGGTGATAGGTACAGGGGGTTTGTTACGTTACTCTTACTGCCTCTCTGTATGTCAGGCCGGGGCCTGGACTTACCTCCTGGGACCTCGCAGCCTCAGTCCTGCTACGTCCCCAGCCGGCCTCCCGCGCAGCCCCGCCCCGCGCCCATCCCTTAAAGAAGTTTCTGTTAAAATGTTTAAAGTACAGTAAATGCTAGCGTTTCAAACAAAAATCCAGTTTTGGGACTTTTCTTGAAAGCAAAAAAAAAAAAAAAGCAGTCCACCCGCATCAGGCCCAGTCGCCTTCCGCCATCTGCTGGAGCCGAGTGACCGGAGCGCCACTGCTCCGAGGCGCTTCTGTTTGTCCCACCCGGAAGCGGAGGGGACCCGCCGGCCCGAGCCCACTAGGCCCCCGGAGCGCGAAGGCTGGGGCCGCAGCGCCATCTGGCGACGCAGCGGGGCCACTGCGCCCTTCGGGTAGAAACGCAGGCTCAGGTGCGGGAGCGCGGCGAGGTCAGCGCAGGCGCAGAACCGCGGCGCTGGGACTGGCGCTAACCACCCGCTAGGCCGCTGTTAGGAGACTTCGGAGGTAAGACAGTTCCATGCTTCCGTCTAGCGTTTGTGCTGAGGTCATTGCACTTCTCAGAGTTGTGCTGACCCAGGGGGAGTAGATACCGTAGCCGTGCCAACGCGTGGGTTGTGCCGTATCGCCCGGCAGGGTGGGCCCCGGAGACCCAGAGGGTCCAGTCTGCTCGGTTTCCTGGAATCACGGATCCTTCTCAAAGCAAACCCAAACTAAGTGCTGCCGGAATAGGACTGATGGGGATATAAACCGTTATCAGCTGAAAAGCTCTGAATTCAGTTAAGGGCAAGTCTGTTCCAAAATACGATGGGAGAAATGGCTTTAACTGTCTCATGAAGCCTTTGGATCAATATTGCAACATGGAGCTAATTCTTTTTTTTTTTTTTTAAACTTTGGGTTTATTTATTTATTTATGGCTGTGCTGGGTCTTCGTTTCTGTGCGAGGGCTTTCTCTAGTTGCGGCGAGCGGGGGCCACTCTTCATCGCGATGCGCGGGCCTCTCACTGCCGCGGCCTCTCTTGTTGCGGAGCACAGGCTCCAGACACGCAGGCTCAGTAATTGCGGCCCACGGGCCCAGCTTCTCCGCAGCATGTGGGATCCTCCCAGACCAGGGCTCGAACCCGTGTCCCCCACACTGGCAGGCAGACTCTCAACCACTGCGCCACCAGGGAAGCCCGGAGCTAATTCTTTTGAATCATTTACTACTGCTGTAATAATAACTTACTGTCTGAAAACTTTAACCTTTTGATATAAATTTACTAACTTGGAAACTTTAGACATATTGGCCCAATTAGCCATTATGTGTTTTAGGCATTTATTGTGTCCACTGAATGTCAGGCAGTGTGTTAAAAGGATGAATATGACATTCCATGTTGTCAATAGGCACCCAGCCTGCAGGGGAAAAATACCCGAGAGACTTACTGATAGGGTATGATGGGTGTGACACTTGGCTATAGCGGATCCTGAGTGTTCATAGGATTAGAATAGTGCGCCATCTAGAGGAAGATCTCAGTAGTCAGACTTAGCAGTAACCACCCGGAAGATGTCACATTGGAATATGGATAGGAATGAACCCCATGCTGGTTCAGTTCCACTTCTATGCTGTTGGGAATGTTCTTCAGGTAAACTCTGGAGAGAGCTTGAAGTGAGAGAGGTGTGCGGGAGGTTAGAATCTATCTTCCTGAGCTTACTGCGTGGACTGTTGAGTTAGTTAACATGATTATAATTTTTATCGAGGGTCCGCCCTATGTCAGGTGCTCTGCTAAGCACCGCAGGTTTCTCCTCTGCCCTAGTTACTCTGGTTATTCCCTCCAGCGGTAGGACCGTGTGAGGTCCTGGGGTGCAAAATTTAAGGAAGTGCTTGTGTTACCCAACGCAAGTTCCTGTGCCGGATGCCCAGTGAGGCCAAACAAACCGAAACATCGGGGTTTGGAGTAGACCATGCAAGGAAACAGGTGGCTCGTGCCCCAAAAGCCCCAAGATCCTTGAAGGGTTTCAGCAAAGCACTTTTAAAGGCAAGGTGAGGGAGGGACGGGGTGTGGTTGGTTGTTCGAGATTTCTTGGTGTGGGAATCCTTTGTTCTTACAGCTGTTCACGGAGGTCAGGTCACGATGTTCCTGTAAACCTGCAACAAGACAAATGCTATCCTCTGTTTTGCAACATTTTATCTCTATATGAATGGACTCTTAAAGGTCAGAGCCCTGAGAATAGGTTATCCTGTATATTTCAGGCTATAGACAACATTCTTGTACAAAAGGTGCAGAGCCAGCATGGCTAAACACAGGCAACAGAGCACAAAGTTTAAAGTAAAAGGAACAGATCCAACATGGAGTCAGAGTCATTCTTCCCTATTGCACTTGCTCTCAGAGGCTGACCCTCCACTTGCACGGCCCTGAGAGCCCCTCCTTAAATTCAGTGCCCCCCCCCCACCCCCTGCAGCCACATGTGTGCCTCTCTCATCTGGCCCTGGTTCCCATTTTCTGAATGAGGAAACAGAGAGGTTGATAATGCTTCTGCGATCACACAGCTTGGATGTTTCTGAGGTGGAACATGAATCCTATGGCTTTGTGTGACTCTGGCGTCCTTACACTTAACACCTAGGTTATGTGGTTTCTTCCTGTGGCTCTAGGAATCCCTGGCCATTTTTAAAAAAGATATCTCCACTGTTAGCAGCTTTACTTGATTACAAAGCAGTGGAGAAGGGCTCTGGGGTTCACCTCAGTGGGGAGCCCCGGGGGCCTGAGCTGGAGTCCCTGCTTGGATGGGAGCGGTGGGCTGGGACTTAGGTGCCATAGCCAAATGGCCACCTTAGGGCTGAGCGTACAACCCGACACGTGAAGACGTTGCTGAAATTCGGCCTCTGTACACCAGTGCCGGATTAAATCTCAGACACAGAGTTTTGGGTGAAGTAGAAGGAAGTAGCTTTATTGCTTTGCCGGGCAAAGGGGGCCACGGAGGGCTAATGCCTTTAAGACTGTGTGTCCCACGCTGGAGGGGGGCAGTGAGGAGCCTTATAGTGTTCAAGGAGCAGGGCGTGATCAGCTCGGGCACATTCTTCTGATTGGCTGGTGGTGAGGTCATCGAGAGTCACCATCATCCACCTTCTGGGGTCTGTGTGCTTGTGGGCAAGCATCCAGTTAACTTCTTCCACCTGGAGGGGGCTTCAGTATCTGCAAAACAGCTCAAAGGACATGGCTCAGAATAGTATCTATAGCCCTTGAGGAAGAACTACCGGTCCTTGACTTTGTTTAACGGCTAAAGTATTATTATTTTGTCTTGCTAGACTGTTTTCCTTTCTTTCTGTATTTTCTCACTTCTCTGATTACATTCATTCTTTAACTAAAGGTTTTTTTACAGACAAAAGGCAGGTGGAGGACAGGAGTGGGGGTCTGTTCTGGAAAGGCCTCACAGGGTCCTGCGTGGTTACAAAGGCTTCTGCAGCTGCCATGGGCGGGCCTGGTTGTGTACAGCAAGCCCGCCCTGTGGGGGACCGGCCCTCACTCTTCTCTCACCACCCCACTGAGGCCACACGTGCCTCTTGGCACTTGTCACAGACTGAAGCTCTATTTTGCATTGTCTCTTAATACAAACACTGATGCTGATCGTGTTGGAAGTCGTAGCAGTGTCTCCCATCTGTTGTGAGCCGGCCAGGACAGTCCCCTGTTTCCTGTGCTATCTCGTTATGCTTCGTGACAATCTCGTGGGAGAAGAATCATCCCCATTTGGGATAAAGAATATGTGGTACATGTATACAATGGAATATTAGTCAGCCAGAAAAAAGAATGAAATAATGCCATCTGCAGCAACATGGATGGACCCAGAGATTATCATACTGAGTGAAGTAAGTCAGGCAGAGAAAGACAAATACCATATGATATTGCTTATATATGGAATCTAAAATGACACAAATGAACTTATCTACAAAACAGAAATAGACTCACAGACATAGAGAACGGACTTGTGGTTGTCCGGGCTGGGATGGAGGAGGGATGGATTGGGAGTTTGGGATTAGCAGGTGCAAACTATTATATAGAGAATGGATAAACCACTAGGTCCTACTGTATAGCACAGCAGCCTATATTCAATATCCTGTGATAAACCACAGTGGAAAAGAATTTAAGAAAAGAATCATCCCTATTTGACAGATGGGGATCTGAGGCTTAGAGGGTGAAGTGACTTGGTTGGTGGCACACAAGTGGTCTGTGTCAGAGCAGGTGACACTCAGGTCTTTGTGTGATTCCACTGCTCCAGACGCCCTCTCTGCAGCCTCTCTGTGTGTAAAGGACTCTCTCCTCGTGCACTGGTAAGTGAAGGGGGTGGCCGCTGCCTCATCTGTTTTTTGTGGTGGGGATGACGCTCCACTAAGGCCTGTTCAGAGAGTGTGGACCAGGTGCTTAATGGTGTGGAAAGACCCAGAGGAAGTGCTGAGATAACCATGCTGCCGGCGAGAGAGATTAGGACCAAGGAGAAGCGGAGCCTCGGGCACCAGGGCTGTGCTGTCTGTTCTGGGGTCCGCCTGCCTCCGAGCCGACCCAGGGAAACCCGCTCTTTCATTGGCAGGACGTGGGCACCTAGAAACTCAGAACGGCTCACTTGGTACTTGTTTTAAAAATAACCGCATTCTTAAAATTTTGGAAATATTATTTTTTCACTAGCAATGTCTGCTTGTAATTGGATATTTATTCCAATGAGAAATAACGACTGGGTTCACTTCTAAAATGTTACAAAAGTGATACACATTCAGTTTATTTTCTCACATTCTGCATAATATCCGTTAAGTCTTCTTTTGGCATGAAAATGCATCTTCATGGGTCAGCAGCTGCTTTGGAGAGATGTGGACCTGGGTGTACCATCTTTCCTCACCCCTTATCACTGTGGTGACAACTTTCACAGGAGAGCAATAATAATACTGACTTTGGGGGTTTATTTTGAGAATGACATGAGATAAGATGTGTGAAATGGCTGTTATGGGCTGAATTGTGTCCCCCCAGATTCATACGTTGATGGAGTTCTAACTCCCAGTACCTCAGAATGTGATTGTATTTGAAGATAAGGTCTTTAAAGAGATAATTTATGTTAAAATGAGGTTACTAGGGTGGGTCCTAATCCAATATGCCTGGTGTCCTTATAGGAAGAGGAGATTAGGACACAGACACACACAGAGGGAGGACCAAGCGAGGACACAGGGAGAAGACGGCTGTCTACGAGCCGAGGAGAGATACTTCAGAGGAAGCCAGCCCTGACGACACCTTGATCTTGGCCTGCCAGCCTCCGGAACTGTAAGAAAATCCATTTCTGTTGTTTGCCCAGCCTGTGGTACTTCGTGATGGCAGCCCCAGCAGATTCCCACACCCGCTCTCCCAGGCCTAGTATATATCAGGCCCCCGGTAAGTCCTGATTTCTCTTTCCTCTTTATTGTCTTCTTTTGGGAGGCACCTGATTATTATTATTACTTTTTAATAACGGTCACCTTAATAGCAACAGTTTTTTTTCTTTTTTTGTTTTTTGTCAATATATTTTAATTGA
Source organism: Balaenoptera acutorostrata (assembly GCF_949987535.1). Taxonomy (NCBI): domain Eukaryota; kingdom Metazoa; phylum Chordata; class Mammalia; order Artiodactyla; family Balaenopteridae; genus Balaenoptera; species Balaenoptera acutorostrata. The sequence continues at coordinate 4,502,019 of NC_080079.1, read as the reverse complement.
AGTATAGTTGATTTACAATGTTGTGTTAATTTCTGCTTACAGCAAAGTGATTCAGTTATACATATATATACATTCTTTTAAAAAAATATTCTTTTCCTTTATGGTTTATTATAAGATATTGAATATAGTTCTCTGTGTTATACAGTAGGACCTTGCTGTTTATCCATTCTATATATAAAAACTTACATCTGCTAATCCCAACTTCCCACTCCATCCCTCCCCCAATCCCCACCCAATCCTTGGCAACCACCAGTCAGGTCTCTGTGTTCGTGATTCTGTTTCTCTTTCTGACTTACTTCACTTTGTATGATAATCAGTAGTTGCATCCGTGTTGCTGCATATGACGTTATTGCATTCTTTTTTATGGCTGAATAATATTCCATTGTGTGTGTGTGTGTGTATCACACCTTCTTTATCCATTCATCTGTCAATGGACATTTAGGTTGTTTCCATGTCTTGGGTATTGTGAATAGTGCTGCTGTGAACATAGGGGTGCATGTATCTTTTTGAATTATAGTATTGTCTGGACATATGCCCAAGAATGGGATTGCTGGATCATATGGTAATTCTATTTTTAGTTTTCTGAGGAACCTCCATACTGTTCTCCATAGTGGCTGCACCAATTTACATTCCCACCAACAGTGTAGGTGGGTTCCCTTTTCTCTACATCCCCTCCAGCATTTGTTATTTGGAGACTTTTTAATGATGGCCATTCTGACCCGTGTGAGGTGGTACCTTGTTGTAGTTTTGATTTGCATTTCTCTAATAACTAGCGATGTTGAACATCTTTTCATGGGGAGGCACCTGATTTTATTAATTCACTTTCTTGAGGTCGGGAATTGTGTCGTGCTCATTTTGGCTTTGGCAATGTCTAACACACTCAAGGTTTACAGCATGAGTGAATCCGGATGCTGTTTCTCAAAGTGTGTTCTGTGGCACAGAGTCCCAAAAGACTGCATTTGAAAAAGGGTCCCCTGGTCAGATGACTTTGGGAAACACTGTGATCCGGCTTGAGGAGGGGACATGGGATTCAGCGGGGAGGGGGCTACGTCTGTGGTCCCCAGGAGCCCACCGACAGGAGAGCAGAGGCCTTTCTTGTGGGTCTGTGACTCCTTGTTGCAGGGGGGAGCCTGTGGTGACTAACTCGACACTTGGCAATCACACGTGCGACTGAGATCGACTTGTGAAATAATGATTGCAGTCATCTAAGGAATCCGAAGATTAGCTTCAGTTGATGAAACTTGCAACTTGATGGAAAATTTTCCTAATAGCTTTTTAACCCTGGTTTGCAGGTATTTTCGCAATACCTACTCATGACCTTATTTATAACCTGGGCAATGTGTGTTTCTTACAGATGCAGGAACGTAACATGGGCTCCAGATGTTACGGAGCCATCACGTACATTTATTTCATAAAATATCACAGGGTTCACAAACCAAGATGATTTGATTTACATAAAGCAGGGTAACCCATTGTTTGTTTGAGGAGTTTGTTTCCTAGTTGAATTTTGGATCACCATGACCCGATGATGTCTTGCTGATGATGATGTCTTCCTGTTTATGGTGGGGAAACCCTACAGGCACAGCTTCACAACTCTACTGCCTTTAGCTTTCTAGGAGTGATTTACTTGCATTGCTCCTGTGTGTTATCTACCGTGGTCCAACATGGTCTAAGTTGACTTGGAATTCAGCAAGGCTTGAGTGCAGTTTCCCTTCTAAATGGGCCGTAGATCTATCCAGCTATCACTGTCAAAAAACTGTGCTCACAGACGTGTGTTGCTTTATGCTAATTACATTGTGTATGTTCTAATTAAACTACACATTTTTTTTTTTTTTAATTAGGGAAAGCCAGTAACTACCTCACACTCTCCAGCTTTACATTCTTTTACTTTAGAGGCAATTCATATTCCTGCTAGCACTCACTGCCTGTAGAGCTGTGGCCGGATAGGGAGAAGTCTCTGGGTCTTTGGTTGCTGAAACACTGGAGAACCTATGATTGGTGGCCTTGGCTCAACTTAAGGGGGCCAGGGGGTGTTTTTCATGTGCTGAGGCGCCTTCACCCTTTCCCCAGCAGTCCCTGGACTAGCCCTGGAGCTGGCCTGGCTAGCACCCTGTCCTCCTGGAAGTTAAGAAATAAAGAAAGAAAGAACGAAAAGACCGGCATTTATTGAGTGTGAAATCTGTGTCAGGCATCTGCTAAGGTCTTTACTGGGATCATCTCATTTTATCTTTACAAAAACTCCATGAGGAAGGTTCTTTTGTAGAGGGTTATAATCATAAGTGTACTACGTTGCAGTGGTTACGCAGCTCATGAAACAACAATTTAAATTTTTTTAAAAGAAATCAAAGTTGTACACGGACCTGATTTAAAAAAACAGAATAGTTTTACAAGGTTTGTTGAAAGGCACACATCCCCAACTCAGAGCTCCCCTGTCTAAGTCACCTCTCTCCCATGACACCTCCCCCCGAGGTCATCCCTTGTGCATTGTACCGATGTATTCCGTGCTGGCACGACTCCTCCTGGGTGTCTCAGTTTTAAGCATGGTCTTTTCTCTGTGAAGACGAGAATGCACACCTGTCCCTACCTCTACGCCTACCATACACACTCATACCCTTATGTCCACCCGTCCACTTCCTATACTTACCCTGCAATTCTGATTAGAGCCGTGTCCGCCATCACAACTACATAAATGCTGTTTGAAGCTCAACCACGTAGTAAATTATGGTCACTGTTTATTGCACATTTTTTTGTTTTGTTTTTCCAGGAGTCAGTTTTCTTTAATTTTCTCTCCCAATCGCTCAGTGTGGTGCATTCATCACGAGGTCGTTTGTGTTAACCCTCGAGGCCTCTGGGTGCCTTCCCTTCTCTCAAGTTTCCTTCTTGAGGAAAACCTCTCCCAGAGCTCCCGTCCTGGGCCGTCCAGTCTGCACCGTTTGCTCCTAAAACCTGTGTTCCAGAAACGCTTTTTTCTTTCTTTCTAACTCTGAAGTACTCCTGCTGGTCATCTGCTAAGAAAGGCTCATGGGAAGCCTGGGTCTGAAAAACATCATTATTTCACCTTACACTTACTGCATTTCTAGGTAGGAAATAATTTCCCTTGAGAACTTTGGTGGCTTCTGTCCACCGTCTTTGGCTCCTGGGTTGTTGCCCAGAATCCTGAAGCCGCCCAGGTTCTGGATCCTTAGACGGGCCTCTTTTTCCTTTTGCCTCTTCCTCTCTGGAAGTTTGAAGGATCCTTTGTTTGTCCTCAGAGCTCTGAATTTTCACCATAATGTATGTTCCTATGGGTCCAGCTTCATCAGTTGTATTTGGGCTTCTCGTAAGCCCCTTTCATCCAGAATTTTGTGACCTGGGACATTTTCGAGGATGATTTGTTAGCTAATTTCTTCCCCTTGGCCTTCACAGTTCTTTCTGTCTGGAAACTCCCATTATTTGGATATTTGACCTCCTGGGATGATTCTTTAATTTTCTTATTCTTTCTCTCCTGTTAACCAATTTTTTTTGCTCTTGAGATTTCTTTGATTTCGCGCCCCAATCTTTTCGTTGACTTTTTTCCATCTTTCTTATAATATTCTGAGTTGCCAATAACTCTCTTCTGTTCTCCAAACATTCCTTTTCATGATCTCTGTCTATGTTATACGGTTGTGAGCTCTGGTCTCCTCTCTCCGGGGACATTAAGGAAAGCTTTTCCCTTCTTCACACACAGTCTCAGTCTCCCTCAACAGGCTTCGTTCTGTCCATTTGTTTTGGTCACTCTTTCCTGGGTGATCTGCTTTCCTCTACTGGTTCCTGTCTGCTCACCTTTATACACACATGACAAAATGCCCATGGCATCTCTGAGTTCTGGGGCTGTGGGCTGGGAGCTGGGCCGTGGGCTGGGTCACCCGGGTGGTGGGTTGTAGCTCCGACCCCATGTCAAGGTCTGTAGGTCTTTCCTCACGGGTGGTCGTGAAACAGAGCAGGACCCTGTGGTCCTTGCCCCCCATGTCCTCCACCTGCCTTTTGTCTGTGGAAAAACTAGCCGAAGAATAAGTTTAATCAGAGAAGTGAGAAAATGCAGAAGCAAAGAAAAGCAGTCATACAGGACAGAACAATAATAGTTTAGTCATTAAGCAAAGTCAAGGACCTTTAGTTCCTCCTCAAGGGCTATAGAACATATTCTGAGCCGTATCCTGCGAGCTGTCTTAGAGATACTGAAACCCTCACCAGGTGGAGGAAGTTAACTCCATGATGACCAGACTGTAGCCATGACATAAGCTGCCACAGTTCCGAGAACTGGCCTCAAGGAAATGGGAACAAACCGACTCTGGACTGAAGATTAATTATATTGATACTTAAAACAATCAAGATTATGCTGATCAAGATGAAACTGATGACCAATTTCAACATGACCGTCTGAGCTGCCTGTGCTGTTTCTGCGTGGAGCCCCCTTCCTCAGGCTATGAAAGCTCTTGCCCCGATTGTCAGCAGGGGCGACTCAGCCCTCCCCCATGGTTGCTGGCTTCCAAAATAAAGCAAACTTTCCTTTCCACCAACCTGGCCTCTTTATTGGTTTTTGAGGGGCGAGCGGCTGGATCCCACTTTTGGTTACAGTCGGATCCCCCAGAGGATATTCCCTGTGTCCCCTGCCTGGAGGCGACAGGCCTTGCTGCCCAGTGGGAGAAAGGCTGGCATCTCGGCATCTGTGGGCTGTGTGCACTTAACCCCTCTGTTCCTACAGGAACTCCCATCCTCATCTGTGTCCAGTGACCGCTGGCCCAGGGACCTCTGTTATGGACCTCTGGCCTCCCCTGGAGGGGGAGGGACAGTGTCCTGGTAAGCAGAGTGGGACGGGGACTCTCGCTGCCTTGTGACCTGCGTTCAATACCCCTCCCACCCTTGAAACCCCTCCCTCTGCTCCCAGAGGCCCTTGTGCCACCAGTGCCCCAGCCTCTTGGGTTGTCTGGGTAAACCAGGGTAGCTTTTGGCCTTCTCTGCCCAAGTTCAACTTTCAGGGACTGCTCAGTCAGTTACCACGTGTCCACCTGCCTCCAGCTTTTCCAAAATGTTCTTGCAGTCGTCTTTCCTTTTCTTCACACCTGTGTGAGAGGCTTTTATTTTTTAACTTTTGTCCTCGTGTAAAACGAAACCCCTCTCTCTCCATCTGCAGCTGTAGGTCTGTAATTCTCGTTGCAGAGTGATGTTCCTTTGTATGATGAGATCACATTGTCTTTGTCAATCCCCTTGTTGATGACAGTGGGTCATTTCTGATGGTGGCTCCTGTGGGCTTGCTGCAGGCTGCGAACATTCTCGTGCGTGCCTTTTGGGGCACATGTCCTCATTTCTGTTGGGTATGTATTTAAGAGGGAAATTGCTAGCAGGCATAAAAGTCTATGCTTCCTTTAGCAGACGCTGGCTGACGCAACATTTTCCGAAGTGTTTGTACCAATTTTCACAGCCACCAGCAGCACCTGGACAGCTCCACACCCTCACCTGTATCTGAGCCCTTCTGATGGGTGTCACCGTGACCTCACTGTGTTTTCAACGTATTTCCCTGTCGAATGATGACATTCAGCACACTGTCATATTTTTGAAGGCCTTTGGCTGTTCTCTTTTGTGAAGTCTCTGCTCAAGTCTTTAGCCCAATTTTCCATTGGATTGTCTTTTTCTGAAGAATTTGTGTTTAAAAATATATTCAGAATGTCAGTACTTTGTGATATAGATAAAGGCAGACATACATGTATACACATATATGTATATATACACGTGTAATCTTCTGCTCTGTGGGTTGGCTTTTCATTCTCTTAATGATGTTTCTTATTTTAATTTTAATTGTAACACAGTCCTGTTTAATGATTTTTCTTTGTAGTATTTTGGGGGTCTTGTTTAAGAAATCCTTGCCTCCTGTAAGTTCGCAAAAATGTTCTCCTAAGTTTTCCCCTGAAAGTTTTATTTTACCTTAGTCTGCAATCCATCTAGCATTGGTTTTTGTGAATGGTTTGAGATAGGAGTATGTGTGTGTACTATATATATATATATATATATAGTATTTATATAAAGATATATAAAAAATATAAATATTATAAAATATAATATGTATTATATATAAATATCTAATATGAATAATATATATATAAATAAATATATTTTTCCATTTTTCCCCAATGGACATCCAGTTGACCTAGCACTATCCTTTCTCCTCTGCATTGATGCATCACTTTGCCCTAAATATATATATATATATTTGTTTGTTTTGTTTTTGTTTTGGATCTCTTTATTTCTGGTAATGTATGTCCTCCAGGTTTATTCTTCTTCAAGGGTGTCTTGGTTATTCTGCACTGAGTTTATAATAATTTTGAGAGGATTGACATCTTAGCAGTTTTCAGTCGTCATTCCAGAATCTTGGAATCTCCCTTCATTTATCATTAGTCCTCTCAATGGTATTGAGTTAGTTGGAAAGTTTTTTGAAGGTCTGCTCACACACTTCACTCACTGCCCACAGTCATTCCTTTTTTAACCCTCCAGCCCCCATGTCAGCCTTTGACTAACAGAAACCCATTCTCAGAGATGGCTCTCCTTCCTTGTTAACAAACCCAGTAAACTTTTCTAATTTTGTGTCCCTGTAGATGTCTCTGAATTTTTAACACCAGTGCCTCCTGGTGGATTTTGACTTTCCTTAGTACCACTTGCCCCTTCCATTGTGACAAGCTTACAGTGAAAAAAAATTCAAGTTCACATCTCCATACTTTGAATTCCAATTTTGTTCTCACACCTAGCCTCTTTAAAATATTAATAGACTTTATATTTTATGAATATTTTGGGGTCTACAGAAAAAATTGAGTGGAAAGTATAGTTTCCCATATACCCCCTCAACACCCCTCCCCCCAGCCCAGTATCCCCTATTATTAACGTCTTGCGTTGATGCAATACCTTTGATACAACTGATAGCGAATCTTGATACATTATTATTAACTAAAGTTTATAGTTTACATTAAGCTTCACTCTTCGTGTTGTACATTTTATGTGTTTTGACAAAGGTGTGGCCATCAGTATCATATAGAATAGTTTCACTGCCCTAAAATTCCCACGTGCTCCATCCATTCATCCTTCCCTCAAACTCCGGAATCACTGGAAACCGTTGTCTTTTTACTGTCTTCCTAGTGTTTCCTTTTCCAGAATGTCATGTAGTTGGATTCATACAGATTCTTTTCTCTTAGCAACATGCATTTTAAGTTTCCTCCATGTCTTTTCATGGCTTGATGGCTCGTGTCTTTTTGTCACCGATATTCCATTGCATGGATGTCACAGTTTGTTTATCCATTCACCTATGGAAGGACATCTTGGTTGCTTCCACGTACTGGCAATTATAAACAAAGCTGCTGTAAACTTTCATGTGCAGGTTTTTGTGTGGGCATAAGTTTTCAACTCATTTGAGGAAATACCAAGGAGCATGGTTGCTGGATCAGACGATAAGAGTATGTTTAGTTTTGTAAGAAGCTGCTAAACTGTCTTCTAAAAGTAGCTCAACTGCTTTGCATTCCCACCGGCAATGAATGAGAGTTTGTTCCTGTAGTTTCATATTCTTGTCAGTACTTGGAGTTGTCAATGTTTGGGATTTTAGCCAGCCATTAGGTATATATGGCATCTTGTTGGTTTTGTAAAAAAGATTTTTGTTTTATTTATTTATTTTTTGGCTGTGTTGGGTCTTCGTTGCTGCGCGCGGGCTTTCTCTAGTTGCAGCGAGCGGGGGCTACTCTTCGTTGCGGTGCGTGGGCTTCTCATTGCCATGGCTTCTCTTGTTGCGGAGCACAGGCTCTAGGCGCACGGGCTTCAGTAGTTGTGGCATGTGTGCTCAGTAGTTGTGGCTCACGGGCTCTAGAGTGCCGGCTCAGTAGTTGTGGCGCACGGGCTTAGTTGCTCCCTGGCATGTGGGATCTTCCCGGACCAGGACTCGAACCCATGTCCCCTGCATTGGCAGGTGGATTCTTAACCACTGCACCACCAGGGAAGCCCACATCTTGTTGTTTTAATTTGCAGTTCCCAAGTGACATATGATGTTGAACATCTTTTCATATACTTCTTTACCATTTGAATATCTTCTTTCTGTTCACGTTTTTTGCCTATTTTTAAATGAAGTTGTTCATTTTCTTATTGTTGAGATTTAAGAGGTTTTTTTGTATGCTTGGATACCAGTCCTTTATCAGATATGTTTTTGCAAGTATTTTCTCCCTGTCTGTGTTTCGCCTTCTGGTTCCCTTGACAGTGTCTTTTGCAGAGCAGAAGTTTTTAATTTTAATGAAGTCCAACTTACCAATTTTTTCAAGGATCTTATTTTAACATCTAGAATTTTTGTTTTGTTTTTGAGCCTTAAAATATGCAAAAGCTTGACTTTGAACTTCCTCCAGAGCCAGACTTTGTGTCATTTTCTTTATTCCCCACACGTCTCTTGTCTTGCTATCCCATCATGGCCTTTCCCTTTTCTTCAAAACCAGATGAGGGCAAATAAACCTGAGGTGCTGCTGTCAGCTGTCTGTCTGCCAGGCCCACTTCCTTGTTCCCGTCCCAGACTCTGGCCCATTCAAGGCCCCACTTTGGCCTGACTCTGGATTTCACAGGTCAGGAGTTGATCCTACAGATCACCCCTGGGGCCAGAGGCAGGCAGAATCATCATTTGTTATGGAAGTGACCTTCCATTTCAGAAGCCATGCGGCCTCCTCCTTGTTCATAAAAGTCTACATTTCTCGCTCTCCGTGATTGGCTCCGACTTGCTCCTAATTGCTTGGGTGATGGGTGTAATACCAAAGCAGGAGATGATGAAGGACGAGGCCATTACCTGAATGGTTGCCTGTCTGGGTGAGGGCTGTGTAACGGAGGGAGCGGTGTCTCCCCTTCCAGAGTAGAAACCCCTTTGTTTTGCAACAGGAAACCTCTGGTAAGCTGAAGGCAGCATTCATTTTAGACTGGGAGCTCTCAGGTGAGGTGCAGCTGAGGTTGAATGACTTCAGCAGTTATCTCTTCATCATTATGCCACTTCTACGGAGGCCATCTCCTCTGTAAACACAGACAGTGACTTTTTAAAATAATTAATTAATTAATTTTATTTTTGGCTGTGTTGGGTCTTCATAGCTGTGCGAGGGCTTTCTCTAGTTGCGGCGAGTGGGGGCTACTCTTCGTTGCAGTGTGCGGGCTTCTCATTGTGGTGGCTTCTCTTGTTGCGGAGCACGGGCTCTAGGCACTCGGGCTTCAGTAGTTGTGGCACATGGGCTCAGTAGTTGTGCCTCGCAGGCTCTAGAGCGCAGGCTCCGTAGTTGTGGCGCACGGGCTTAGTTGGTCCGCGGCATGTGGGATCTTCCTGGACCAGAGCTCGAACGCGCGTCCCCTGCATTGGCAGGTGGATTCTTAACCGCTGTGCCACCAGGGAAGTCCTAAGACAGTGATTTTATAATTTGCTCTCAGGCAACTGAGAGTCTGGGGGCTCTTTACCTTCTGCCTTTTTACAGCAGCTAAATCACAGCCAGGGTTTTTCAGAGCTTGGCAAACGTCATTATTAAAAACAAAAGTTATTAGTTTCAACGCCGAACAGTAAATCAGTGTGAACCCCTTGCTGGCTCCCTGAAGGAAGGTCTCTGTCTCCTGGGTCCAGGAGACACACAGCTGACCTTACAGTGGGGATCACTGGGGTGGGCCTGCCGGGTGAGCCCCCTCCTGCCACGTGTGCAGCTATTGCCTCTCCAGGTGAAGTAGGAGGACCACTGAGTGGGCTTCCTCGATTAGAGCCATCAGGCTTACGGACACTATTCCCCCTTCAGGTCCTGCAAATTCACAGATAGAAAAATAGAAAATAGAAGAAACATAGAAAAGTGAAATGAGGCTAGCACAAGTTAGTTAAAACCATGCTCAGCCCCCCATTCCACCCCCTGCTTTCTCCTTTATCCTCTTGCAGAACCTACTCCTAATTCTCAGGTTCCTTTTCTCCTGCGTGATCTTCTTTAGCTTCTGCAGTCCTTGGTTTGTACTGGTGATTGCCCTTTTAGGGTTTGCACAGCGTACCTCTTTCCTGTTAGCCCTGAGCACAGGTGGGTGCCTGGTGGGTCCACAAACCATGATGGTTAAAGAAATGAGCAAGAACATTGGTGTCCGAACCTCTGGACGACCTTGGCCTCTCCGGCCTGGTGTTCTAGAATGTTCCACACCAGCTGTCTCAGAGGGGACGGCAGTTTTTGTTCTCTCTGGACCCCAGGTTCCCATCGTCAAATCTTGATGTGGTTAAAAAATTTTTTGCTTTATCTATAAAGCCCTTTATTCAAACCAATAAAAGCAGGGGTGTGTCTTGAAGGGGGTGAGGTGAGTGAGGGGACAGGAAGCAGACCCCAGCCTTGGAGCCCCCGTTCCACCTTGGAGACCCCTTGGGAGGGGCCTCTCTGCATTTGCAGTCTCTCCCTCTCATCCCGCTGTCACCCTGCCAGCTGTCACCCGCCCTCACAGCTGCGGGTCTAGACAGTGCCACAGGCCTCTTTCCAACCCCTCTCTTTTCTCTCCTTCCAACCCCTTGTCTTTCTTCCATTGCGTGAGGCATGATCAGAGCTGCCAGACTAAGCCTTTTAAAGCGCAACTTTTGCCCGTCACTTTCCTCCTCAGAAAGTCTAGATGCCGCACGGCGCCCCAGTAACCGGGAGATAAAGCCTCTCTTCTCGGCACGGCATTTCGGGCTGAGCCAACTCTGGTTACCAGCGATCTTCCCAGTTTTGTCTCTTAGGGTGCTCGGCCGCCACCTCACCTGCGCCGGGCTGGCTTGCGGGCTCCCTTGCAAACTGTGAGGAGAAAGGAAACAGAGGAAGAAAGAAAGATACACGTGTAAAAACAGGAAGGAGACGAGATGGAATTTCTGCTCCTCCCTTGTCTCTGGCCGGCTCTCCCAGCCCCACCCTCCATGCTGGAGGACAGAGACGTCCCACCCCACCACTCACTCCTTCTACCAGAGGTAGAGAGAAGGAAGGAAAGAAGGAAGAAAGAGAGAGAGAGAGAGAGGGAGGGAGGGAGGGAGAAGGAAAGAAGGAAAGAAAGAAAGGAAGGAAGGGAGGGAGGAAGGATGAAGGAAGGAAGGGAGGAAAAAGAAAGGAAAGAAAGAAAGAAAAAAGAAAGAAACGGAGGGAGGAAGGAAGAAGGAAGGAAAGAAAGAAAGGAAGAAAGAAAGAAAGAAAGGAAAGAAAGGAAAGAAAGGAAAGAAAAAATCCCTTAGAATAATGGCAGAATTGTGGTGATTAAATGAGCTGACAGGTATTTAATCATAATTCATTAAAAATCTCAAAGTATATCTCAGTGATTCTTGGTCTGTCCTGTATAGGTTAGAATATGATGTAAGGGATGTGGGTAAATACACCTGCTCATTGGAAAGGAACGGGCTTTGGAATGAGGCTGACCAGGTTGCAGTTCTGGCTCTGCCGTGAGCTGTGTGGCCTCTTGTGAATTGCTGAACCTCTCTGAACCTCATTTTCCTCACCTGTGAAAGGGTAAATAAAGCCTGCTTCTCAGGGAAGCTGTGAGAATGAAATTAGTCAACTTAGGTGGCCCTTACAGTCCATGATGGTTTCACTTTCTGCCCCCCTTAAAGCAAAGCTCCCTCTGGGTCTCTGCCTGGAATCTCCCCTGTACTGTTCTTTGGGACCCACAAATTTCCAGGCTCTGAGCCTGGACGCGGAGGGCTGGCCTCAGGGAGAGAGAAGGTAGAGCAAGAAAGTCCAAGGGAAAAGCAGGAATTAAAGCTAATGAGGGTCTCCCTGTGCAGCTTGGGCTGTAGGGAATCCCACATGGGGGGCGTGGTCATGGGCCACGGCTCCATGATTCAGGGAACTTTTGGCTGCCAACAGTTAAGGCAGGATCTGGATTTTATGTGAGGGGAAAACACGAATCTTAGATCACTTATTTGCTTATAATTTGTAAGATAACATTATTCACACTCAAAAGGAATGATCACGTGTATTAATTTAAAAGCTGGCATGTGGAATAAATGAATTAGGAGATTTTTCTTTAAAGTGTGTACAACATTTTGAGTCTGACACAGAAATTCTACCCCAAACTCCAGATTATTTTGAGAAGCTGATCTAATAAAATGAAGAATTAAAAAGACCACCCGTAACAGCTTAAGGAGAGTTCAGTGATTTGACAAGCAATGTACATGGTATTTTGTTAAGTGAAGAAAACACACTTTCTAAAACAAGAATGTGTCGGATGATCCCATTTTATGGAAAACAATACAAGAAAAATATAACATATATAGACAGCAAACTATCTGGAAAGACATATCCTACTGCATGTTTTCTTCTTTTAAATTATTTTTAGTGCTTAGGTTGAATATTCCTTTGGTAATAAGAAACAAACAAAAAAAGTCCTACCTTTATGTAACTCTTGGGAGAAATACATGCTCCACCTATGAAGTAGTCTTGCAAAAATAGTCAAACTCCACAGATGCTGAAGATTCAACTACCAACTCCCAAGAAATACAGGGGATGGAGGACTGTGTAAAGGGGACCCACAGGAAAGCAATCAGCCCAGTGCAGACTGAGGGGAACGCGATGGGTTAAGCGACTGGCTTCTGTAATAGATAAAGAAATTGATGAGAGATAAAGATGGAGACAGGAGGAGGGGAGGGGAGAGAATTTAGAAATTAAAAGAGGCTTAAGAAATGCACCAGCCAGTTAACAGCATGTGAAACTTATTTGCATTTTGACTCAAACTGTAAAAAGTTATCATCCAGGAGATTTCCGGGACGATGGGAAGGTGGGGCTCTGATTGGCTATGTAATGCTATTAGGGAATTCTTGTTAATGTTATAGGTACAAAAAGACCGACTCTTTCAAGATGGATCCCAAATATCTCCAGTTGGATGGCCAGGCTGTCCAGGATCTGCTCCCCAGTAATAAGGGGAGGAGGGGGGCCGGTGGGGCTCCCCCAGGCAACAGGACTGGCCATGAGTTGCTGAATATTGAAGCTGGATGGTGGGACCCGGGGTTCACATCACTGCCCTCTTCACTTTTGTGCCCGTTGACATTTTCCTTAATAGAGAAGTCTGAAGAAGCTGCTCTTGGTTTTCTCGAATGACTCAGACCGGCTCCCTGGACTAGAGATTTCTGCCCACCTTTCTCTGGGGGACCCTCCCGTGCCCCTCCTTTGCTGCTTCCTCTCCTTTTCCACTTACTCTTAATCCTCTGGAGAATTCTGGGGCTGGGCTCGCTGGAACCTTGGCAAGGTGCTTCGAGTCTTTCCATTCTGAAAAGATTTCTCTGTTGAGTACCTGAGGACCACAGCCTTCCGAGCTGGGAGACCTCCTTGTCCCCCATGGCTGTGCCACGCGAGCCACTGCCACTCAGCGGTGGGCAACAGGGCACCACCTTTGCCGTTCAGGTACGTTACCAGCTAAACCAAAATTATCAGCCTTAATACAATTTTAAAACAATTATTGGGCTAACTGGATGCAAATTAAACAAAATGAACCTATAAATATATGTGTTTTTCAAATTAGTAATTGGATTTTTTGATGATCTTTGGCGTGACATTGATAAGCTGCCGCTCATAACGGTCTAATTAGGCAATATGTAAACTTTGGCACTTGGTTCTGTCCTAGTGGCTTTTTCAAATGATGTTTGTAAAATTTGCAATTTCATATTACAGATTAAAAATTAAAAACTGCAGGAGGCTAACATTAAAATGAGAATTCATTTCAGGGAAAGCCCTGTAGACAAAATTCACCCTAATAGAATTGTGCATTAGGGGCCGCAAATCACGATGTATAGTTACACAAGGGAAGCCTTGTCAAAACCAGTATTGTTGGTCTGTAGTTCTATTCACAGTATTAAACCCATCAGCAAAGCCACTTTGGGGAAAATGTGAACATTATCAAAGAACAGTAAATTAGCAAGAAATTAAAGCATATACCCTTGCATTTCCAAAACAAAAGATCCCTTCATTAAAAACCTTTCATCAGTGGTTTAATATTCATAGCAGTAATTTGCATAACTAAATCAGTTTTCACTGATGAGAGACGACCAAAGTTTTTTCACTAATTTCTTTTTTGAATGAGCTCTCTAGTTTTTTGATTAAAATTTCACACCAGTAGTTGAACAGAATTGAATCCATGGCTTAGCCATATTTGCAAGTATCATCTTTTAAAACACCAGATTAAATGTTACTTCTTAGGAAGGCAGGTATTGTTCAAATAGCTTTGTTTACTTTAACTGCATATATTTTTCTCTCCTTGAAATTTGGGCCTTGAGCAGAAAAGGTTGATAGGGACAGAATCAAGTTGATGGCGTTCGGACTTGTTTCTTGTTTTTTTTCTGAACCTGAGGGTGGGCACTGTGTGAACGAGCTGCTGCGGCCTGCTAGTTCTAGCAAAGTCATCTGCCTGCACACGTTAGGGATTCCAGCATCTTTGTGAAAGTGCCGTGATTTTCTAGCGCTGCTTCTCCTTAGAAAAGGTGGTAACCTGGTGAGGGGAAGAGGTGAGGAGGCCAGCTGGTTAGACCCTGGGGATGAAACAGAGGGGCTGTGATTTGCAGGGTTTGGTCCCTTGGCTGTGACACATGCATCCATTTGTCTAGCAGTTTAGTCCAAGTTAAAACCAAAGTCACAGCCTATGTTCAGAGCGAGATAGTGCGTGATTATTTTATTCCCTCTTTCAACCTGAGGGGCTCATAGATAAATTGGTGCACACTTTTTGGAAGAAGGTAGTCACATGACTTTCATCAGTTGTACGTGATTTTCAGACTTTGAAAAATTGTGAGTGAAAATACCAGTGGCTGTCCCGGGTGTGGAGCTTTGCTGCTTACTTGAAAAGCCGTACCCTGAAAGGTGCGTTGCCCCTTCTTCTGCGAGGAGCATCTCCCCACTTTCTCGGTCCCAGGCAACCCCAAGTCACTGCCTGAAACGTGGCTCAATAATTCTAACTCTGGGGAGTTGTAGGTCAAAACCAGTATCTTCCCAGAGACATTCAGCTCTTACTGGTGAATCGGTTTCTGGAGAGTCCTACATTTTGGGGACCAGTTGTATTTCTTGATACCCAAACCAGGAAACTCAACCATTGACATAAAAATGAGGACCTTAGGAGAACTTTTTAAAAATAATTAATTAATTAATTTATTTATTTATTTATTTATGGCTGCGTTGGGTCTTTGTTGCTGCGCGTGGGCTTTCTCTAGTTCTGGTAAGCGGGGGCTACTCATCATTGTGGGGCTTCTCACTGCGGTGGCTTCTCGTTGCGGAGCACGGGCTCTAGGTGCGCAGGCTTCAGTAGTTGTGGCACGTGGGCTCAGTAGTTGTGGCGCATGGGCTTAGTTGCTCCGCGGCACGTGGGATCTTCCCAGACCAGGGCTCAAACCCGTGTCCCCTGCATTGACAGGCAGATTCTTAACCACTGTGCCACCAAGGAGGTCCCAGGAGAGCATTTTTATAAAGTATTTATGATGGATCGTCTTATATTCCTTTCATCCAGTCAGTGTATTTATGTAGAACCTATTGGACACCCAGCGCTGTGCTTTTATTTCACGGAGATCCTGAAACTCTCTGTGCTGTGGATTCAATAAGTGGCTACACAACGCAATTCTTGTCTGGTAGTTGTATGAAGCCCGGGATGGCAAGTTCCGCTCTTCAGCAGATGAGATTATTTAGGGCAGGACAAAGTCAAGTTAAATTTTTTTCTCTTTAGATTATCAAGTCAGCTTACCTACCTGTTAGCTTTATTTAACAGGTTTATATCACTAGCAGATCAATCTGAATATCTTCGAAACTAGGGGGAAACATCCCGTTTCAAGAGAACTTAAGAAAAAGCTTTTTTCCCTCTGACAGGCCTGTATGTCTCGTTTCACCGTCCACTGGTCTTAAACAGGCATTCTTAAGGACTGGTCCTATGGCTGCCCTTAGCAGCCTCCTCATCCCTGGAAAGTGAGGTCAGAGAGAGTGGACATCTCCATCACTCCTGGAGAGACCAACGGAACAGTGGGAGCAAAGGTGGAGAAAATTGGAAGGCATGTGTGTGTCTTGGACAGAGTAATTTGGCTGGTGACAGAAAAGACGGATGGAGGAAACGCTGACTGAAGGCTTCCTGTGGGGGGCATGGATTATGTCTCTCGGGAGGGAGAGAAGGCAGCAGTGTGTGTGGGGTGACCCCGGCCCCGCCTCCATAGGATCTGGTCTTGGACAGACCTGTGTGGCCTCAGAGCATCCCCCGCTTCCCTTCTCCGCAGAGTGGTTATGTCCAGCCTAAGGATGTAGAGGAAATCGCTTAGAAAACCACACTGGCCTAAGCCAAGGCGGCCTGAGATAAAGTTAAGTCCAGGCGCGTTGTCCTGGAAACATGGGGGTCCGGGAGACGGGGCTGTGTGTGGGCAGATTGCCGTCCTGCTTTTCTTTCCACTGGGCTCCTAATTTCCTGGCCGTCTTTGACGTTTCAACGTGTGCCCATGTCTTCTGTAGAAGTATATGAACTAGAGACCAATCAGAACTTTTTGATACGTGCAAGGGTTATTATTAAATACAAGTTTTAAATAAAATGCAGGACAAAGAGGGCTGTGATGGGAAGAAGAAGCAGAACTAAGGGAGGAACACGTTTGAGGTGTGACTTCAACGGCAGGATCGGGGTCTGGATGGTAACCTTGACCTGGCAGCCAGAAGGGAGTCTGCCTATGTCCTGCCCTGCTGGAGGGGAGCTGGAAGGCCCTGGTTCGCTCAGTCGCCTTGAAGTCCCAACGCCGGTGCACGCTGACAGAGGCCACGTTTGCTTTTGGATGAAATTTTTTGGAGCAAGGCTGGCCACCAAGCACTAAGTCCTCTACTGAGCTCTCTCCACTTGCAGGGCTGATGTCCAGTCCCGTTTTAGAGGGACGTATTGGCACAGCCCGCGGCCCAAATTCAGGCCCACGTTGGTTTTCCAAGATTGAAGGACCCCTCAGATCCCAGCACTACCGATGCCTGACGCGTCTAATCTCTGACACCCCGCCAGCTCAGGAAAGATTTCATAATTAAAAATGTAAAAATGTTAATTACCTGAAGATACTTCCTGATGGG
This sequence comes from Balaenoptera acutorostrata, assembly GCF_949987535.1. NCBI lineage: Eukaryota > Metazoa > Chordata > Mammalia > Artiodactyla > Balaenopteridae > Balaenoptera > Balaenoptera acutorostrata. The sequence continues at coordinate 4,484,983 of NC_080079.1, read as the reverse complement.
TAGCACTGATCAGGAGGGAAATTGATGGTATTGAGACAGGGAAAATTATTAGATTAAGCAATATTCATGGGAAATGTATCTCATAAGAACTCTGTGTGTGGTCCTGCCTGTTTGGTGGTATTTCTACGTTATGTTTTTCGGTAGGAGGAAATGCACTAAACTAAAAGAGAATTTGATGAACTGCGTTGGTCAGAAAGCAAGGTATGTCTTCCTGGTCAGAGAAGGATTCAGAGACTCAGGAACGATGCGGGGAGGAGTAGGAGGAAATGACTGTACAGCTTTGATACTCTTGTGGCCTCATGAGAGAGGGGTCTCGTGCTGGAATTTGGCGGGGGGACCTGCTGAAGATTTTGGCTGGGCTAATTGGTGGGTGGGTTGGATTGCGCCCAAGAAGGGTCTGTGGGCGCCTATGCTCACATTAAGGGGGTGTTTCTCCAGCTGGTGCGTACCCGGCACCTCAGAGGTGCATCGCCTGTCCTATCGGGTGCCCTGGCTGCCTGGCAAACTTCTGTAAAGGTCCAGAGAGCAAATAGTTTCAGTTTTTCCAGGACTATACCTTCTGTCCCAACTGCTCGGCTCTGCTGAGGTAGCTCCAGAGCAGCCATACACAATTCATACACAAACCGCATGGCTGTGTTCCAATCAAACTGCGTTCACAGGCACTAAAGTTTGAATTGCATACAATGTTTACGTGTGATGAAATAGCTTCTTCTTCTTCCATCATTTTAAAATGTAAAATCTATTCTTAGCTCGTGGCCCGGATCAGGCCTGCAGACTGTAGTTTGCCAGCACTGGCTGTGTGAGACTATCTTAGAATCTTCACTGGCAAATCTCCTCCTTGATCAGTTTCATGTATTTTAAACTCTAGAAATGGAACTTTCTGTATTAGTTGAACAAAACCACAGCATGAATGAGAAGACAAGAACTGAGAAGTCTTAGTGGGTCCCAGGTGATAATTTAAGTTGAATAATAATTCAAGTCTCTTTTGAATTCTGGCATTTAAAAATTTTTTTTATTGAAATATAGTTGATTTACAATGTTGTGTTAGTCTCAGGTGTACAGCAAAGTGATTCAGATATATCTACAGATATATATACAGATACATATATTCTTCTTTAGATTTTTTCCATTATAGATTATTACAAGATATTGAGTATAGTTTCCTGTGCTATACAGGGGGTCCTTGTTGGCTATCTAGTTTACATGTGGTAGTGAATTCTGGCATTTTGTCTGCTTGGTATGATGCACTGTTTAGACAAGAGCTTATCTGGATATTCATTCATTCAGTGATTTACGTACTCATTCATTGACAAAAGAGTCGAATGTCTCCTTGTGTATCAGACACAATGTGAGGCCCTTGGAGATGCAGCTGTAAGAAGGTTAGGCAAAGCCCCTCTGTCCTGGAGTTTACAGCCTAGGGAGGCCGACTGACATTTAGCAATACCTGCACAGATACCCATGTCATGAATGTGTCACTGTCATTGTAGCAGTGCCTCACCTGTACCCCTTGCACCTTCCAGCTACCAGTGTCAGCCTGTCTGTCTGCTGGCTCTTCCCTCCATGCCTCCTCCCCCACCCATGGGAAGCCCTGCGGGCTGCAGCAGGTGTGCACACCTGAAGTGCTGAGGAATCGATACCTCGTTCGATCTCGCCCAAGGACTTTAGGAGCAGGTGTATAGATACCCCAGCTCCCTTGCCCCCTGAGTGGGGAAACGCTTCTGTTTTACACCATTTCTTAGCGTTTCCTCCACGGGATTAATCTCTCCTCCCCTACACTGGTCACTGGCTTGAAAACAGACAGACATGTGACAGCTTGTGATTAGCCTGTTGGATCGGGGAAGCAACATTTAAACTGAGTGCTGGCAGAAGAAGTGGGATCTAGCCCAGGAGGGTGCCAGGGGTGTGCATGTGAGTGTGGGAGGACCCTAAGTAGGTGGAAAGAAGCCGGGGGCTCTGACCACCCACCTTGCTTGACACTGTGCCAGGTGAGGGGGTACTGAGACCCCTGCTCTCATGAAGCCAGAGGTCAACTGTGGTCAGATTCCTAGAGGAAGAATCTCTGGGATGTGTCTTGATCTTTTAATTTTCGTATTATCTTCTGATTGTCTCATTTTGCCCAATGACAAGCCCATGAGTGTTGGGAGGGAAAATATTCTATGTGTGTAGAGAATGAGCTGCAGAAAAGTTGAAGGAGCACAAAACCAGTGGGGCCCTGGGCTCTTAGACTCCTGGTGTTTCTCCTTCTGTGATACTACCGATGGTGCCCAAGGAGGGAAAACCATCCTCTGCAAAACTGGGGATACCTGCGTACTGCACAAAACCATTCAGAGCACTCAGTAGACCGGAGTCAAACCCATCGGGAATCCTACCACCCATTGGTAATGCTCTGTGTGCAGTCTTCTGCACTTTTTCTACAGACACACATGGTAACACATATATGTGTTTTATAAAAATAGAATCCAAGGAGATGGCTATTCTTTTGAAACCTATCTTTTCATTAGTATACGTGAACAATGTCTATGTCAATAATTAGACATCTAATAATAAATCATAATAATTTCAGATGGGTGTACTGTATTCCAGGACATGGATATCCCGGGATGTATTTATACATAATTTTTGCTATTATAAACAAGGTTGCGACGAATAGCCATGTATGTTAAGGGGGGCTGATGTGTCCAGCAATTCCCGTAGCCTCAGTGCATGGACTCAGAGCTGCGTCCACATGAATTGATCCTCTAGTTTATCCTCCTCCTCCAGTTGGGTGGAAGGGTGCTCTGTCCCCATGCTTATCAGTTCCAGATATCACACATTCTTTGATTATTAATAACTCGTAATACTACGGCTTTTGAATGCGCTCAGTGTTGTTTGCCAAGCCCTGAGTTTGATGCTTTTCATGCATTGACTGTTTGGTTCGCTGTGGGTGGCAGAATAATGCCCTCCCAGAATGTCCATATCCTAACCCTCGAAACCTGTGAATATGTTACCTTTCATCATAAAAGTTTGCAGGGACTTCCCTGGCGGTCCAGTGGTTAAGACCTCACCTGCCAGTGCGGGGGCTGTGGGTTCGATCCCTGGTCGGGGAGCTAAGATCCCACATACCTTGCAGCCAAAAAACCAAAAACCATGAAACACAAGCAATATTGTAACAAATTCAATAAAGACTTTAAAAATGGTCCACATCAAAAAAAAATCTTAAAAAAACAAACAAACGGGACTTTGCAGATGTGCTTATGTTCATGATTCTGAGACAGAAAGAATTATCCTGAGCCCAGTGTAATCACAAGGGTCCTTAAAAGGTGGAAGAGGGAAGCAGAAAGTCAGAGTTGGAGAGAGATTGGAAGATGCTCCACTGCTGCCTTTGAAGATGGAGGGAGTGCCAAGGAATGCAGGACCCTCTGGAGGCTGGAAAAGACAAGGAAACAGATCCTCCCCTAGAGGCTCTGGAAGGAACGCCGCCTTGCTGACGCCTTGATTTGAACCCAGTGAGACTCTCTGGGACTTCGGACCTCCAGAACTGTAAGATAACAAGTCAGTGTTGCTGTAAGCCACTAAGTTTGTGGTAACTTGTTACGGCAGCAGTAGGAAACTAATACTGTCACACGTGATGCCCTGGTGAAAATTCTGCTCTGATCCCCATTTTAGAGAGCAAACTGAGGTTTGCTTACTGCAGTTAAGTAATGGGCCTAAATGAAAACAATAAGATTCTTTGTAATTTGCAGCACATCTAACAAGAGGCAAAGCTGCAACTGGGGCCCAGGTGTGTTTTTCTGAAAACGATTATCAAATAGACTTTAGGCTGTTTCCTGCTACCAGTCTGAGCGGCTAAAAATGTCATCTCATCATTCAAATTTGCATTTCTTCAACGTTATCTTTTCATGTTTATTGGCCATTTGGTTAATTTTCTACTCATGCCCATTCCTATTGATTTGTAGGAGCTTTTCATATTTTCAGCATAAAACCATTGTCTGTCAGGCAAATTATGAGTATATATTTTTATATACTCACAATATATTTATATACTCATATTTTTTATATTTTTGTTGTTTATCTTTGTTTAAAGTGTATTTTCTTATAGCAAAGTTTTTTTTAAATTTCTTATTTTTTTATGGTAAAATCTGTCCATCTTTTTTTAATGGTTTATATTTTGGCGTTATAATTTTTTTTTTTTTTTAAAGAAATTCACGTTCTTTTATTTATTTATTTATGACTGTGTTGAGTCCTCGCTTCGGTGCGAGGGCTTATCTCCAGTTGCGGCGAGTGGGGACCACTCTTCATCGCGGTGCGCGGGCCTCTCACCGTCGCGGCCTCTCTCGTTGAGGAGCACAGGCTCCAGACGCGCAGGCTCAGCAACTGTGGCTCACGGGCCCAGCCGCTCTGCAGCATGTGGGATCTTCCCAGACCGGGGCACGAACCCGTGTCCCCTGCATTGGCAGGCAGACTCTCAACCACTGCGCCACCAGGGAAGCCCCTTGGCGTTATAATTTAAAAAGACATTTTCCACTCCAAGATTGTATAAATATCCGTGTTTTCTTTTAATAACCGAAGGATTTATTTTTTATATTTAAATCTTTGACTCCTGTGGAATTTATTTTGGTGCGAAGGGTCTAAATTAATTATTCCTTTCTCTTTTCTGAATTTCCATAAGTTCCTGGATCTGTGTCTCTAGTGTCTGTACTGTGATCCATTGCTCTGTCTTTCCTGCACCAGGACACATAGCCTTAACCCGGTCACTTGATGAGATCCTCCAATATATGAAAGGCCAGGGTCAAGGTTGGGGGGCATCAGATGTGCTGTTCCTATTGTCTTATTTTACATTTCCAATTTATGAATAGCTTACACCTATGTCTCTTTGTATTGTGCTTTGTGGTTTCATTTTAATATATATTTTGTCTTATATTTTCTCTTCCTGTTTTTGTTTTTTGCCATAACAATCAAAAATTTTTTTTGTTAATTTTAAAAGAAGAATTCTTCTGGTAATTTAGCAGCTGTACATATTCATTTTCTAGGCAGATAGCAGCTACGCTCACTATTTTTAAAACATTTAGAATAGCATCACTGGTTTGATTATTTGGTGGTTATGAAAATGATACTTGACTATTAAAATTATCAGAAACTGTCTGAAAATGTAAACAAGTGAAAGTCACCCATCATCATATCACCTGGAGAGGACTACTATTAGCAGTTTGTGGTATAATTTATAGACAGGATGTCTAAGTAACTCTCCCTACATGTTGTTCGGTAGTGTGTTTTGTTTCTGTAATAAATATCCAGGATGTCTTTCCATGCACGTAAGTTAAACTACATCTCCATCCTTAAGAATGACATAATATTCTATTGTATTAATTTATCTGTACTCCTATTGTTGAATATTGAGTTTGTTTCCACCTTTTACTATTATAAACAATACTGCAATGGACATCCTGGTTCCATTATTTCTTTACTGTGTGTTTTCAATTGTTTGGTCAAAGATGTTGATATTGGAATGGCTTCTGTCCTATGTTGCCAAATTACCATCTCAAGAGACCGTGCTATTTTGTATTTCCACCAGCAATATAAAAGCGTCTCATTTGCCCTACACCCTAATCAACATGAGCTTTATTGGTCTTTTTGATCTTTGTCAGGTTGGTGCTTAAAAATGGTATCTCATTATTTTATCTTTAGTTATTTATTAGGTTGAACATCTTTTTGTATTATCCGTGACTATTTCTTTACCTTTTGAATTTGTATTTTTCTTTTATTAAAAAAATATTTATTTATTTATTTGGCTGCACCAGCTCTTAGTTACGGCACGGGGGATCTTCATTGCTGCATGCGGGATCTTTAGTTGCAGCATGCGGGATCTAGTTCCCTGACCAGGGACCCCTGCATTGGGAGTGCTGAGCCTTAACCGCTGGACCACCAGGGAAGTCCCTGAATTTGTATTTTTTTTTTAAATTTATCTATTTTTGGCTGCATTGGGTCTTCATAGGTGCGCGGGGTTTCTCTAGTTGTGACAAGCAGGGTCTACTCTTCGTTGCAGTGCGCAGGCTTCTCATCGTGGTGGCTTCTCTTGTTGCGGAGCACGGGCTCTAGGCTCATGGACTTCAGTAGTTGTGACGCGCCGGCTCAGTAGTTGTGGCTCACGGGCTCTAGAGCGCAGGCTCAGTAGTTGCAGAGCATGGGCTTAGTTGCTCCATGACATGTGGGATCTTCCCGGACCAGGGCTCAAACCCATGTCCCCTGCATTGGCAGGTGGGCTCCCAACCACCGCACCACCAGGGAAGCCCCCTGAATTTGTATTTTTCGACCAGGTGAAGAATGAAATGGTGTCAGTGGATGTCCCTTCTGAATGACACTTTTACATCCAAGATCCCACTACTGTGGGCGGGGGTGCGGAAGACAAAATGAGGAACCCACTCTGGAGCTTGTCAGGAGCTTAGCTGAGCTCTGCATCTGATCAGCCAAGCCTTCTTCCAAACGACGATTTGACCCTGTATTGTCTTCTTGGCTCTGATTTGGTACTTTATGGAGATGCCATTTTTAGTAACATTTGCTTAGCTCCATCTGGCCATCTGAGAGTAGATTCATGGGACTGCTTGGCCAAAATCTAGGATGCCAGGTTCCAGCTAAGATTGCCCAAAGCACAGCTCCAATTACTGCAAGAAAAGAGAACTGGGCAACAGTGACTTGTCTAAGATTATGTGTCTGGTGTGACAAAACCCATGCCTAGAACCCAGGTTTTCATTCTCTTTCTCTTAGGTTATGGTATCGCACCTTGGAACTGCCAGTTTTCACTGCCTAATCGTTATCTCAAAGTCTGTGTTCTTAACCTCAGTCTTTCTCATGTTGCATTCATTCACTCGCTCACTCAACAAATACTTACTGCACCTGTGCCAGACCATGTTCTAGCACTGGGTTTGAATCCAAGCTTCTTACTTCCTGATCCTGTTCAAGATACTTACCCTTAGACCTCAGTCTCTTCATCTCTAGAGTGGGAGTGAATTTAAGAGCACCGTGTGTACCTCATAGAGTTTTGTGAAAATCAAATGCCATGATGAGGGGAGGCGCCCGGCACATGCAGGATGAAAGCCAGCTTTTGTTTTTGAGAAGAATGACCTCGGCTACCTCATGGGGGAATACAGTGATCTCTCTGCAAGTCTCCTTGAGGGCGGGCTGCCTCTATCTGCCTTCTCCTGCAGGAATGAACCCCTTCCCGTGGGGTCCTGATGAAGGGGCCACACACAGTGGTCTCCAAGACCCTCCAGCTATAGCATTCTTCAGTCCTATGAAATCTGGTCTCTGGTCTAAGTTGGGGTGATAGGGGCTTCCAAGTTCAAGTTCTGGTTCAAGAGACTCAGCAAATCTCTTCTGGAGAAATCGGAACTATGGCTTGCTGTTTTCTTCCGGGCTGCACACTAAAATTCGAGAGTAGCTGAGCAGCCGAGTTTGACTTTTAAATAAGTTATGGTGCTTCTCTTTCTCCCTCTGCCATCCCCAGGCTCAGTGCTCCCTCTTGTCCCAGGAGCCCACCCACCTGAAAATCAAAAGATGAGCTCCCTGCAATTCTGGGAGATCTGCTCTGATTGAAGACTTGCAGAAGAGCCGGGGTATCTGGGGTTTTGGAATAAAATTTCTTCTTCTGCTGACAACAGATCCGCATCTAATCAAAACCCTTAATTAAAAAAAAAATCTCAGGTACTTAATTTGATTTGCTTATTTGCATAATATTGGAGGACAAAAGAAATCTGCTCCACAGCCTGCATTTCTGCTGCAGGCCAAGGGCTGCCCCCTTGTGATCTGCCCCATAATCGGGGCTGGCCTTGGGGGAGACAGAGGGCTCCCTCCTGCCAGTGCAGTTCAGCTTCTGGGGGTGGGGTCGGGGGGAAGGCTGCTCTATAAGTGAGAAGTTTCCGGAAATGTCTTTGTAGGAAGAAAGCTTTTGTCCCACATTTCAATTGCTGGTTTAAAATGCCAGACTCTCTGAAAGTGGACCCCTTTCACCTATGTTGTGCCTGCAGTATAAATGGAATGCCATGTCAGGGGCTTTAGGGAAGGAGCTTGAGGGGGAGAGGCAGTGGGGATGCAGAGGGGGCACTGGAGGCAAGTTGCCTCCTTTCACATCCTCACCAGCCATGGGTGACATTTGCTGCTTCTGTTGGTCTATCTAGCTGTCCTCACTGGAGTGCCGTATAAGCTTCTAAGGGTAAATGTTCACAGCAGATTAATCTTAAGGACGAATGGAAAGTTCCACTTGAACAGTATTGACTTCAAGCATCTGAGTTAAGTCCCACAGGGACCTACCTGCCCAGGCCTCACCACCGGGTCTCAGGTCAGATGGCCAGGCAATGTACTCACAGGCCAGCAGGGGGAGCCCCAGAGTCAGGAGGAGAGCCAGATAGGCAGGCAGCTTTCAGCACAGCACAGAGACTAGGAACTCAGGAAAAATTTATCTGCTGAAAAAAAGGCAGCTTTAGGAATCTGCACAGCTATTTACATTACATATTCAACACTGTTCAGAAATGAGGTAAAATCAGGCTATCAGAACTTTGAGCAAATGTTTGTGTCCATTTTATTATTAAAAATTGTATTTGATAAGACTATTTTTTCCCTCAAATGGTCTAAGTGATTGCTTAGAAGAGCTCCATTTCACGTCTTTTAATTTTGAATTATTCTCTTATCTGTAATAAAGCACCAGTCAAGCCCAAAATTAGTATTCTGGAAGAAAGGGCTTAATGAGCTAAAACATTTCTATCTGGGATAGGGAGAGCATCTTATCTTGCTTAAGTGTTTCAGAAGGAATTTGCAAGGCAAGAGGCAGAATATTTGGTACGACTAAGTGGAAAAAAAAAAAGTTGGCCTCTTCTCTTTTCCCGTGTGCATAATAAGCGAGTTCACATGGCAATGCCTTTCTGTACAGTAAAGTTCAACATGAAGCCCTTGATACAGAACTTGGGCTTTTCATTTCAGGTGCGCTGGGATCTTTTATTAACAAGAGTTAAGGAAGAACCTAGCTTTCTTTTTCCAGTTACATTTCTGGCATCGGATGCTCTATATTATAGCATCGTCTGCAGCAGGCGACTTTGGAAATAGCTGACTATTAGCAAGTTAATTGCCGTTGAATATACAGTGCACACTTGTGCGGAGTGTTCATGGAGAAGGCTGCCAACAGACAGTGAAATTAGAAAAAATGGCCTCTTGGGTTACATCGGTACTGAAGTTTTAAAGAAGGAATAAAAGAAGATATGGCTGTTAATGGAAGTTTTAGCAGGAGTTTCACAACTGTCACTCCATTTCAGGCACCTACTAGGGTTCTCGCTCTTTGTTAAAGGCTAGTTAGTATCTAGTGTATGGATAAACAGGTACTCTGAGTATCATTATCCGAGTATCTGTTAGTCCACTGCCTTTTTGAATTATGGATGTAAGAAAGGTCTTTAAAATATACTATTTGATAGTAATGGTTTCATAAGAAAGGATATTTATTACACATGTTTTATAAAGTTCTGAGAATTATGTCTGGGCTTAAAAGTCACTACATGCAGCAAGACCTCAATTATATAACACGTTAGATTTTGAAACCAAGTATCCAGAACAATGCAGGTTGGGAATTTGAACAGCCAGATATGTGAGGTCCATTTATACCCTCAGCGGCCCCAAGTAGATATCCTGTCTATAGTGGGATAAGTAAATGCAAACATTTTCATTTGGGTAAACTATAAAAAAAAGTTAATTTAGAAGGCTGGTCAGTGTGCAGATTTTGACAGAGGATATAAAGTGAGTTTGCTGTTCTACCTAGGCTATTAAATGGTAATGGTGTTGGCCATGGGTGGTTATGGGAACTAACATAAAGTAATATTAGAATTCTAATAAATATCCAAGGATGTGGAAAATGAGAGTGAAAAGGAAGAATGGCTTGAGCCAGGAGGCAGTTGAACTAGAGATGGTTTCAACAGCTGAGTCAATCATTCATTTTGTAGAAAGAAATCCTTGTTATGCTTCAGTTAAAAACACTTTTTTTCCAAATTAGCATACAATAAAATTGATTTTTTGAGTGCGTACGTCTATGAATTTTAACACATTGTATAGATTCTGGTAACCACCACCACAATCAGGAATCAGAACAGCTCTGTTACCCCCCAAAGCTGCTTCCTGCTCTTCCAGAAAAGTCTCACCCTCTTCCTCGCTTAACCCTGGAAAGCCACGGATCTGTTCTCCATCCCTACAGTTTTGTCTTTCTCTAAAAGGCAAATGAATGGAGTCAAGCAATATGTAACTTTCCGAGATCGACTTCTTTCACTCAGCAAAGTGCCTTTAAGAGTCATCCAGGATGTTGTGTACACTAATAATTTTTTCTTTTTTATGTTTGGTTAGTAATTGTGAATATTGCATGGTTTGTTATTCATTCAGTAGTTGAAGGACTTTGGTGTTGTTTCTCGTTTTTGGTGGTTATGAATAGAACTGCTATAGACATTCACATACAGATTTTTAAAATTAATTAATTATTTTTGGCTGCATTGGGTCTTCGTTGCTGTGTGCGGGCTTCTCTAGTTGCGGCGAGCGGGAGCTACTCTTTGTTGCAGTGCGCGGGCTTCTCATTGCGGTGGCTTCTCTTGTTGCGGAACACGGGACTCTAGGCGCGGGCTCAGTAGTTGTGGCACATGGGCTCAGTAGTTGTGGCGCATGGGCTCAGTAGTTGTGGCGCACGGGCTTAGTTGCTCTGTGGCATGTGGGATTCTTTCAGGACCAGGGCTCGAACCATTGTTCCCTGCATTGGCAGGAGGATTCTTAACCACTGCGCCACCAGGGAAGTCCCCACATACAGATTTTTGTGTGAATATAAATTTTCATTTCTCAGGAGAAAATATTTAGGAGTGGACATTAAGTGTATGTGTGAGTTTATAAGAAACTTCCAAACTGTCTTCCAGCATGGTTGTGCCATTTCGCATTCCCAGCAGCAGTGCAGGAGGTGTCCAGCTGCTCAGTAGTATTAGGAATTTTTACTTTATTTAAATTTTATTTTTGCCATTCTAATAGGGGTGTAGTGTTTATTGTCATTTACATATGGTCTTTAGTAAAGTATCTGTTCAAGCCTTTGCCCATTTTCTAACTGGATTGTACTTTTTTACTCTCAAGTCTTGGGAATTTGTATGTACCCTGGATCCAAGTCATTGCTGGATTTGTGATTTATAAATATTTCCTCCCAGTCAGTATTTTTTTTCATTCCCTTAAAAGTGTCATGCACAGAGCAAACATTTTAAATTTTGATGAAGCCCAATTTGTCAGGGTTTTTTCATTTATGGATTGAGCTATTGGTGTCACGTCTTAAGAAGTCTTTGCCTAACCCCCAAATTTTCTCTTATGTTTTTTTCAACAAGTTTCAGTTTTATGATTTACTTTCAGATCTGTGTTCCATTTTGAATGATTGATGGTATAAGTTGTGAGATGTAGGTCAATGTTCTTTTTTGTTTTGTTTTGTTTTGTCTATGAATGCGTCCAATATAATTTGTCTTTCTACCTTTGTCAAAAATAATTTGGCCATATTTGTGTGGGTCCATTTTGGGTTTAATATTGTTCCATTGATCTATTTGTCTTATCTCTTATCAATACCACACTGTCTTGATTACTATAGTTTTATAGTAAATCTTAAAATTGGGTCATGTGTTTCCTCTGATTTTTTTTCTTTTTCAAAATTATTTTTTCTATTGCAGTTTCTTTGCGTTTCTACAGACATTTTAGAATTAGCTTGTTTATGTCTTAAAAAAAAGATTCAGTCAAGATTTTGTTTGGAATTATATTAAATTTAGAGATCATTTTGGAGAGAATTGACATCTTCTCTATGATGACTCTTCCAATTCATTACATGTTATGTCTCTCTGTTTATTTAGGTATTCTTTGCATTATTCCATCAGCATTTTGTAATTTTTAGATTCTGTACAGATTCATGTGTAGATTCAGTATATGTTTTGTTAGATTTATACATAAGTATTTTATTTTGAAAGGAGCTATTGTAAATGTTTTTCACATTTAATTTTGATCTCCAATTTTTCATGATTTGATTTCCATTTGTATTTCACGTAGAAATACGATTGATTTTTTGTGTGTGTATGTGCATTGACCTTGTATTTTGAGAATTTTCTAACTTCACTTACTGGTTTTAGGAGTTTTGGGGTGTGTGTGTGTGTGTGTGTGTGTGTATGTGTGTGTAATCCTTTGGGTAGTCTATGTAGAAAATCATATTGCCTGTGAGTAGCTACAGTTTTATTTCTTCCTTTCCAATCTGTGTATCTTCTGTGTTAGTCTACTCAGGCTGCTATAACAAAATACCACAGACTGGGTGACTTAACAAAAAGTTATTTCTCACAGTTCTGGGGGCTGGAAGTCTAAGAGCAAGGTGTCAGCAGGGTGAGTGTCTAGTGAGAGCTTTTCCCTTGGGTTGTAGAGGGCCTCCTTATGTGTGCTCACATCGTGCTTCTTCAATGTCCAAAAGAGAGAGAGAGGTCTTTGGTGTCTCTTTTCATAAGGATATTAATCCTATTGGGTTGGGACCTCACCCTTATGACCACATTTAACTTATTTACTTCATTAGAGGCCCTATCTCCAAATACAGCTACCCTGGGAGTTAAGGCTTCAACATAAGAATTTTAGGGGAACACAAGCATTCAGTCCACAACATCTCTTTCTTCCTTTCTTTCCCTTCCTTCCTTCCTTCCTTCCTTCCTCCCAGTTTTATTGATCTTTTAAGAAAACCCATCTTTTTGCTTCATTGATTTTTTTTCCTATTATTTTCTTCTTTACAGTTTCACTTATTTCTATCCTTATTTTTATTATTTCCTTCCTCTACTTGCTTTGGATTTATTTTACTCTTCTTTTTTCTAGTTTTTTAAAGTCAAAGCATAAGTTATTGACCTGAGGCCTTTTACATTTTCTAATACAAGCATTTAATGCTATAAATTTCCCTCTGATCCACTCCTTTAGTGCTATAAAAAGAGGGTAAATGCTAAGATGTCAAGTCATTTCCAAGAAATCAAATTTCAAGCTGTTTTTTTTCCCTAGCCAATACAATTAAAAGAAAAAAACCCCTCACATTGTGTACCTACAGGATTAGGCTGGAGAAGGGTCCAGAGTCTGTCAGATGTCCCCTACTATGTATCTGTGTTTCTGTGGCACAGTGGTAACCTTGAGTTTTGAAGAAAAGGTTAAATAATAACCTGTAGTTTCTGTTTGCTATGTCATGGAATAAATGCTTAATACATTTTAGAATGAGCTCCGTCCGGTCCATAGAGCGTCATCAATTTGACTGACTGAGTTCATTATTCAACACCCCTCATTGCTAGGTGGCTGGTGTATTACCGTGCTTCAGTCAGAAGACATTTCAGACCCATTAGAGCTCCCAAGAGGACTCATGTTTGTGAGCATTGTTCTGAAAGAAATCCAAACTATACATAAAATTCTATTTCAATAATGCATTTAAGGGGCTTCCCTGGTGGCGCAGTGGTTGAGAATCTGCCTGCCAATGCAGGGGACACGGGTTCGAGCCCTCGTCTGGGAAGATCCCACATGCCACGGAGCAACTGGGCCCGTGAGCCACAATTACTGAGCCTGTGTGTCTGGAGCCTGTGCTCCGCAACAAGAGAGGCCGCGATGGTGAGAGGCCCGCGCACCGCGATGAAGAGTGGTCCCCACTTGCCGCAACTAGAGAAAGCCCTCGCACAGAAACGAAGACTCAACACAGTCATAAATAAATAAATAAATAATGCATTTAAGAAGAAATGGTGCAGGAATTAGTCACTGGGGCTTTTACCTTACACTCTCCCTGATGATTTTCTTTTTGCGTCCTCCTCGGCTGAGCCCAGGCTTCTCTTGAGCTCCACGTCGATTCTTATGAGCTCTGTCCAACCTTGGTGCTTCAGACACTGAGCTTCTTTGTTCCCCAGAGACTTGGCAGTAGCCGATAATTTGTTTGGGTGGGTGAATTTTTTCATTATGGCAAAACAGACATAACATAAACGTTACCATTTTAACCATTTTAAAGTGGCATCAGTGGCATCAAGCACATTCACATTGTTGTGCAAACATCACCACCCCTTCATCTCCAGAGCTTTTTCATCTTCCCAACTGAGACTCTACACCCATTACATACTAACTCCTTATTCCCCTCCCCCAGCCCACGGCACCCATCATTCTGCTTTCTGTCTGTATGAACCTGTCTCCTCTAAGTACTTCATATGAGTGGAATCAGACAGTATTTGTCCTTTTGTGTTAGCTTATTTCACTTAGCGTAAAGTTTTCAAGGTTCATCCATGCTGTAGCCTGTGTCAGAATTTCTTTCCTTTTTTATGACCTACTAGTATTCCATTGTTTGCATAGGCTGCATTGTGTTTGTTCTTTCATCTGCTAATGGACATTTGGGCTGTTTCCCTTCTAGCTCATTTGGTAGCAAAACATTCTGAGCTTCCTTTCGGCTGATGAGTACCTAGCAGGAAAGTGCCTCTGTAGCCCTTAAGCTATTAGAAGATCTTGGCTCCGACTTGCTGGATTACGAATCGTACTTTTACACCTCGTTATACCTATGATACAGAGTTGTAGTTCTCTATATGGGATGGCAGGGGCCATACTGGAAAATCCTGGGAAGTTTTTCAAGTGTTACTTCTTCCTCTTTCTTCCAAGCTGCTTTCCTGTGGGAAAATAAGGAGAATAAATGGGTCATAAGTCTTAGTTATGTTGGGTGAAATTTTTTTTTGAGAACCAACATTGTAGACTCAGAGACGTTTCTGCAAGTGGTTCCTCGCATTAACCCTTGGAGTTATGATAAAAGAGTTTTTATCTTGGCTGGAAGTATTCAGCTTGTTATTCTTTAAATTTCTATATTCACTCTCTGGGGCTTCACTGGTTTTCTTAATACGTTATTTTTAGTGCACTCTACAAACTTTCCCTCGTGTGGTTCTGTTTGGATTGGCCTGTTTCTTCAGAAACAGAGTGGAAATTATGTGAGTTATTTTGAATCGTGATTGGGTGCTACAGGAAAAAAGGTCAGAGATATCTCATCTTGTTGCAGGGGTGGGAGAAGCAGGATTTTGACAACTATAGATAGGGGTGGTGGGCATTTCAGTTTGGGGGGACAGAATTAGCAAAGCCTCGGAAGGATGGAGGTATGGGACTGTTTAGGGTTGCCAGAAAGAGGGAGAAGTAGCAGAGGAGAGAAAAAATACTCTATCCTCTAGAATTTCTTATTTTTTTCTGGCTTGAATGTCTACCTCCACCTACCTACACTCAGCTGAAGGTCAAAAAGTCCTCCCCAAAGCCCCAAGCAAAGTTTTTCTCCAATACTTTGTCATACCTCTGGGATATCACACACAACTTTACACAGGAATGGATCTTTTTCTCTATTTCTTGTCAGCTGGGATGGGTAATTCCTGTCCTTCCTGAAAAGTTTGTGAGGTCCTGGGGCTTTTTTCTCCTGGATTCTCCAGATCCTATCAAAACATCCGACACCATTATAGTTTGAAAAGAAACAATTCTTAACTGACTGATGGACAAAAGCACTGGAGAAATATTTCAGACGTACAGCCATTGAAAAGGCTGTTGCAGATGAATGTTTGATGAAACGAAACAAACAGTATCCATGGAAAAATAGACTCTAGCATATGATGCAGAATATTTAATTTTGTAACCATCCATTTACCTTCTGTATTCATGTACAGAAAATGTTGGAAGGCATCTTTACCAAATTGTTAATAGTTGCTACCTCTGACGAAGTTCTGGATAATTTTACTCTGTATTTTGGGGTTTTGCTAAATGATTTGTGCCCTCCTCCCTGCCCCACAATAGACTGTGTTTCATGACTATGTTTTTCTCTGTCTGTTGTGGAACAGAGGTCTGGCTCTGAGTTGGTGTTTGTTGAATGCACAAGTCAGTAAATGGTGAAAATAGACTAGCCAAGGTTTAAAAATCTCTAAGGGGGTTTACAATTATTAAGACAGTGTGAAAGACCTTTATAGCTTGTAAAATTGTATACAAAAACAAACGTGTTGCAATTATTGTAATTGTGAAAAGATCTCCAGGCTCATTCTAGTCCTTAGGGTACCCCTCTGGCTGGCTAGAGGAGCCCCTTTCAGACTTTCCCTTGGAAATGCCCCTTCCTGGAAGTCTGGGGCAGGTAACCCGAGCTCGTGTTTAACTCAGATTTATTTTACTTCAAGTTGTCCACTTTTAGAGCTAATTTAGCAACACGCATGCCCTTTGTCAAGATTTTTATCAGGTGGTGGTGAACTTTTAATGAATATAATAGAAAACATTTTCCCATCCTTGGAAAACGGAGGGAGTTTGAAATGCATTTTGACCTCATCAACTTCTTTCATCTGGTCTCTGTAATCAGTTTTATAAAAAGCACATGGCTGCCCGGATATATCTTGATAAAGAACAGTTTTTGTGTTCCATTAAAAAAAATCAGAGAACTGTTTTCAATCTTGAGAGATGATGGGGGTGCAGTGGAGGGCGATGGATGATCTGTCTACACCGCGCCCCAGTGTCAGGGCTGGCGAGCTGAGCTGAGTCGAGCTGTCAGCCCTGCTCCCTCCTTACAGAGGCGGCATGGCGGTGCTGTTGGTGGGAGCCTCCACCGCGTCCCCACGAGGGCTTCACAGGCTTCACACCTCAAAACCAAGTGTCTTCGGTGACAGATGTGAGGCAGGAGAAGCACTATGGAAAGGAACAGACATTTGCTCTCATCACTATCTGCTAAGGGGGATATAGAAGCTGTTCTTATGGCTTTTTCAAAGAGTTTTTCTAAGTGGGAAGTTTAGAGGTAACGAGCCCTCTTCCCAATCAGCTCCTTAGGGTCCCGACTCTGTGCCCTTTAGTCGTTAACGTAATTATTTTTGCAACAAATATTTATTGTATGTCCACTAGGTACCAGCCTTGTGCTAAGTGCTTAGGATATGGCTGTGAACAAAATGGTCAGAGGACCCTCTCCTCCTGTAGCCAGCATGGTGCTCAGAAGATAACGAGGACCATCGTAAGTCAACTGGAGGGCAAGTTAGAAGATGATGGTGTTAAAGAAAGAAGGAAAAGGTTGAATCCAGCAAGGTCAAGAGCGCCAGGATGGAGGGAGCAGGGCTTGTGTATTTAGAAGGACAGTTGGGATACGCCTTATTGGACAGGGAAGATTAAGCAAGAAAATCGAATAGAACAATTAAAAATCCCCCCTATGTGACAGGCAAAATGCTGAGATTGGTGGACTTATCCCTAGTCAGTGAGGATTATCAAGCTGAGAAGCGTGAGGTCTGATGGCTGGTACCCAACTATAGCATGCGCATCCCTACACTGTGCCCTGTTGGTTCCCAAGCCCTGGTTCTTCACCCAGCACTCTTTGCTCCTGGAATCTCCCCTTGGTCTTGCCTCCCAAAACACTACCCTCTTGCCTTTCCCCCCTCTCTGTCCATTTCCTCTTAACTCTTTCTGGAGTTCCTCTCTGTCACCTGAGTCTTTGAATGTTGCAGTTCTCTCTGCTCTCTGATCCCCCTGGATAATCTCACCTGCCCCATGGCTTCTACAAGCACTGAGAGTTGGTGACGCTTGATGGTCTCTGAGCTGTATATCCTCAGCTCCAGTACCATCCACCCAGCTGCCTTGGCAAGTCCAAGACTGACCGCCTCAAGCCTGTTTTCCCTTGGGAATTTTGTATTTTGGTAAATGATATATATATCTTTAGCCTAAAAAATAACATCGATGTCCAGTTCATTTTATGTTTTTGTTGAGTGCTATTTTAATGGCTGCATAAAAGGCCCCTCCTGCCCCATCTGTCTATCTAACCCTCCCGTAATTAATTTTACTAATTCCCTGTTGCTGAACATATACATTGTTTCTGAATCTTTACTCCCGTAAACAATCGTGCAATAACCATCCTCATTCAATATTTAAATCTTTCTGTTTTCTTGACTCAGGATCAGCTTATAAATAGAATCAATTTTGAGCTGATTTATTGTTTCCTTAGGATAAATTCCCAGAAGGCGATTTGGTGAGTCAAAGGTTATGAAGAATTTGAAGATGTTGGTGGTTGTTCGTTGCCCTTTAGAAAGGCATAGTCGATTGTATTTCCACCACAAATGAATGATGTCTTCCCAGTTATTACAAGTTTCCAAATCTGCCACATTTCCTGGAGTGAGGACAGACATGGTTTCATGTGCTTGTTGGCTGGTTGTATTCTTTTGTAAATTGCTTGTTCGTGTCTTCTGTCCACTTTTCTACTGTGGTGTTTTCCATTTTTGACTTTTGTAAAGGATTTGTTCTGATTAAGACTTCTGGGCTGCAAGCGACAGAAACAGGCTTGAATTAGGACAGGTGAGCATGGAGTTTTCTCAGAGGAAGGCAGTGCTACCAAGGAGAAGAGGAAGAGGGACACTCGGGCTTCATCTGACCTGGAGCTGGGAGTTGAGGGTCTGAAACCCAGGGACTTGTTTCTCTTCTCAGTCTTAAAGGCCCCTGGCCTCCCTTCCATGCTGCTCTCTTGATGCTGCCCCATCCTCCTGCCCCAAGTGGCTTTCTCTGCCTTCCCATCTTGCTGGTGACCCAACATGGTGACCAGCCCAGCATGTCCCCACTCTGTGACCTTTCAGCTACAGTGCCCTCAAAAGTCTCTGTGTCTTTAAAGACAGGATTTGACTAGCCCAGCTCTTCCTTGAGCCAGGCCACAGGCCACTAAAGGGGCCAGCCAACGGCTGGACTTTTTCCATGTCACACACCCATTCTTGGCTCCATCAGTCCCTTCTGGGTCTACAGGTGGGGCAGGTTCTCCGGATGGGACCAGGGGCAGGGCAGGCAGTGGAGCATAAATAATAAAAACGTCAGACTTTTGTTTGTCAGACAAGTTGTACACAGTTTCCACTTAGGATATATGTATTTTTTCTAGCAGTTAGTTTCTCAACTATTATTTCTTGAATGTGGTCTTTTCCTCTCCACTGATGAAATAGCCGTAATTCAGTTTTTTTTCATTTCTTCTCAGCCGGGTTACTGCTTCTTACTGGTCTCCTTGCCTCTAGTTACACCCCCTCCCATCCTATTCTGTCTACCCTGTCAGCGGAAGTGTCTACCCCAAATGCAAAGCTGGCTAAGACCCATCCTTTTTTTTTTTTTTTTTTTAAAAAAAAAGTCTTCCAGTGGCTCCTGACACCCTTCTGGAGAAAATCCGAACTCCTGACATGTCCAGACAGGGTTTTCAACATGGCCCCATCCCTGATGGCTGGTACCCAACTATAGCATGTGCATCCCTACATCTCGCCCACATCTCTGGTGATGCCGCAGACACCCTGTGTTCCAGCCACACTCTGGGGCTTTCTGAGTGGCCGACTCTTCCCAGGTGTCCATGCTTTTCACAGATGCCCCCTCTGCGTCATCTTTTTCTAGCAAATTATTACATATTCTTCAATAATCACTGGCGTATGACTTCTGTTTTGCTTTCCTTGACACTTACTTGGGTTGCATTTATTTTTCTCTCCTTATACCGTTTCTTTCTTTACCCCCATGGAAACATACTCTGTTAGAATTGTTTTCCTATCTTCTTCTCTTCTGGGTGAGATGTCTTAGAGGATCAACTTTCTCTTTTCCAACCACTGGAAATGGGTTTGAATCAACGTTGCCCCGTGAATGGGCAGGGTTTTGAGACATGGGCAGCTGTGGCCAATGGAGTACCCTGGTTAATTGAGAGTCACCATAAATAATGACTACCATTTTCTAGATATTAAAAGGAAAGGAAAAGTCGCTAATGTCAACAATATCCTAAATCAGACTCAGTCTCTGACACACGAGATGGATGTCAGGAGTGCTGCGGTTGGCTGGGCAGGGCAGGGATGAAGGGGCTCTGAGGCTGGCAGCCTGCACGTGAATTCTGGCTCCCCCTCTACCTGTGTGATCTCCAGCAAGTTAGTTGAGGCTCTTTGTCTGTAAAATGGGCTTACACAGCATCAGTGTCCTAGGGCCGTGAGGACTGAGAGAGAGAATGCAGGGCAAGTATTTTGCACTGCAGGGCCAGGGAAGGCCTACGGCACGTTAGAGTTTATTAGTATGGGTTATTATTACTAATATCACTAATATATCAGCATCATTAGAGTGCTTGTGGAAACACCTCACACGGCACCACAGATACAGAAGGAAAACATGATTATTTCCATTTTCTCGTTGTCTCCATTCTGGACAAAGGCAAGTTGAATTGGTTTTTGGAATTGCCTGTTATATAAATTTTTTTTTAAATAAGCGAAGTGGATTTAGAATTTAATGGTGACATTTAATCATTATAAAGCAGACAATTTCATGAAGAGTAATTTGATATTTATAACAGCATCATTGTCAATTAAATTTGTAAAGAGTTAAAGTGAATCAGAAGTCCTTGATGAGCAAAGAAAGATAAAATGGAAACTGTAACGGTGTTGTTAGGTGTTAAGAGAGAAGAAAAACAAAGGAAGGTTGTAATTTCTGTAGTTGTTCATTTTCAATTCCACTGATCTTTCGGTGTACATCATAATAGAATCAAAGACCCTTAGTATTAGGTAAATGTATGTAAATTCATATTTCTTGATGGTCAAATCTTCTTTTGGATTTATTTCATTGTCAAGAAGATCTGGGCATCATGAAATCCACAATGAAACACTGTTGTATAACTTTCACCTCGCTTTTCAAGGAAGCTTTGATGCCACAACAGGATTGAATTTTACTTTCCCCATTTTCCTTCTTGGCACTTTTGGAAGATTCTGACCACTGCTCCTTTAAGTGGGAAGTGGCACTCTGCGTGGAATGCTGGCTGAAGTGCAGAGTGGCATCTGGTATGGTTTTTGGTGGTGGTCTGGTGCCTTCGTTCTCTTGCTATGTGTTTTGTCTACCCAAGCTCCATCTGCTGTGATCTGTGACACCCCCTCGCCCCCTGGATGGCAGGGGCTGGATGTGAGATTCTCCTACGCAATCCAGCCCAGCACTCATATGGAAAGATGCTCATCCGTGCTTTCACTGGTAAAGCTATCTCGTGTGATCAGAGAGCAGCCCTCGTGATGACTGCACTTAGAAATAAGGAGTGTGGCTTGTTCGAATCACCCCGAGCTTAGAGGATAAGCATGTGTGTGAACAGCAGTTACAGGGCTGTCAAGAGGCACGATGGCCTCCAGTGCTTCTCATTTTCACCTTCCAAACACAGGAAGCCTGTGATGTGATAGGAAGAGATACATCTGCTTCTTTCTTTCTTGGGTCCAACCTCTGCTTCTTCATCCTTAACTTGAAATGATACCCAAGATCCTTCCAGCTCCGTCAGGATTAAGACGTTCCTTTCCTTAAGCCAGGGTTCTACAAACTATGGCCTGAGGACCAGATCCAGCCTGCTTCCTGTTTTTACACAAACTGCAAGGTAAGAAGAGTTTAAATTATTGGGAAAAAAAAGTAAATCAGAAGAATAGTACTTTTTGACATGTGACACTTCTTTGTGTGACAGTTACCCATGCCCACACCATCTGTGACAGCTTTCACGTATGAAGGCAGAGTCGAGTTGTGGGAGTGGAGATTCAGTGGCTCACAAGGCTGAAAATATTTGCTATTTAGCCCTCGACAGAGAAAGTTTGTCGACCTCTGCTTTTAACCAACAACGATTCTTTGAAAATATAGTTTCATCTTTCCAAATGACAGTCACCACCTACCTTTCTGTCCTTTTTGTTTTTAGAAGGGAGTT
Organism: Balaenoptera acutorostrata; assembly: GCF_949987535.1. Classification (NCBI taxonomy): domain Eukaryota; kingdom Metazoa; phylum Chordata; class Mammalia; order Artiodactyla; family Balaenopteridae; genus Balaenoptera; species Balaenoptera acutorostrata. The sequence goes on along the minus strand of NC_080079.1, from coordinate 4,463,301 downwards.
TAAAAAAAGGTGCCTGACCCTGTTGGGATCACAGTGGATCAACTCACCAACGACTGTGTTTACTGCCAGGAACAGGGTGTCACGTGTCTGTAATTGTTTAGTTTCCCGCGCACACACGCATCTTCGGCATTTGGTGGTCTTCTTGGTTGATTTCATCTGGGAGCGTGTTCTCAGCCTCCCCACCTTGGGCTTCACAAGCTCAGGCCTCTCAGGGCCGGTCATGCTTCTGGGACTGTTGCAAGGGCTGCTCCTTCGTAGGTCGTGCAGGTAGAATTACTAGTTGTGTACGTTACTGGTTTGATTGTTCTCTTGCAAGGCTGAGAACACATGTTGATCATCTCAATGAAGAGCAGGCCCATATGCAATGGAATATTATACAGCCATAAAAAAGAACGAAATAATGCCATTTGCAGCAACGTGGATGGACCTAGAGGTTATTATACTAAGTGAAGTAAGGCAGAAAGAGAAAGACAAATACTGCATGATATCACTTATATGTGGAATCTAAAAAAATGATATGAATGAACTTATTTACAAAACAGAAATTGACTCACAGGGCTTCCTTGGTGGCGCAGTGGTTAAGAATCTGCCTGCCAATGCAGGGGACATGGGTTCGAGCCCTGGTCTGGGAAGATCCCACATGCCACGGAGCAACTAAGCCTGTGCGCCACAACTACTGAGCCTGCGCTCTAGAGCCCGTGAGCCACAACTACTGAGCCTGCGTGCCACAACTACTGAAGCCCACGTGCCTAGAGCCCGTGCTCCGCAACAAGAGAAGCCACCGCAATGAGAAGCCCGTGCACTGCAACGGAGAGTAGCCCCCGCTCGCTGCAACTAGAGAAAGCCTGCGCCCAGCAACGAAGACTCAACACAGCCAAAAATAAATAACTAAACTAAATAAATTTATTAAAAAAAAAAAAAAGAAATTGACTCACAGACATAGAAAACAAACTTATGGTTACCAAAGGGGGAAGGGGGGGAGGGATAAATTAGGAGTTTGGGATTAGCAGATATACACCACTATATGTAAAATAGCTAATCAACAAGGACCTACTGTATAGCACAGGGAACTCTACTCAATACTCTGTAGTAACCTATATGGGAAAAGAATATATATGTATGTATATATATTTATATGTTTGTATAACTGAATCACTTTGCTGTGCACCTGAAACTAACACAACATTGAAATGAACTATACTTCAATTAAAGAAAAAAAAAGAACAAGCCGACAGAACAGCAGTGGGAGGGGTGCCAAGAGCAGGCCACCCTCCTCTAAAGCCGGCCTGAGGCAACAGATTGCCTCACGGAAGCAAGGGTGGTGCCCGCGGGGTTTGGGACCTCCAAGACCCGGCCCACCAAGCTGTCTCACCTCCAGGGTCACAATTCGGGCCCGTGGCGGGGATTACAGCTGCAGGAACTCACAGCCTGACTCATCTCCAGGGAAGGGGGTCTCTGGGCTGGGAAGCCAGCCCGGGAGCTGCCAAGAGTTAAGCCTGAGATGGGAGGGAGAAACGAAGCTGGCCCGTGTCCCACTGCATGAACCCCTGGCAGCAAGCACGCTGTTCCCCTCGAGCCCAGGCCTCAGATGCTGCCTTGAGGCCCTGCCGTGGGGACAGGGCTGCGGATGCCCTCCCTAGACAACCACCGGTCCCTCCTCGCCCACCTGCAAGGCCAGTGGTTGCAGGACTGGGCTTGTCTCCGTGAGATTACCTCTCTGTGCTAAATGACCCCGCCCTTTAAAAAGGTGGTATAGATAATATACGACGGAATACTACTCAGCCGTAAAAAAGAATGAAGTTTTGCCGTTTACAGCAACATAGATGGACCTGGAGGGCATTATGCTAAGTGAAATAAGACAGAGAAAGACAAACACTGTATGATATTACTTACGTATGAAATCTAAAAAATACAACAAACTAGTGAATATAGCAAAAAAGAAGCAGACTCACAGATCTAGAGAACAAACTAGTGGTTATCAGTGGGGAGAGGGAAGCGGGGAAGCAAGATAGGGGTAGGAGAGTAAGAGGTACAAACTATTAGGTATTAAATAAGCTACAAGGATATATTGTACAACAGGGAAAATACAAGCCATTGTTTTATAATAACTGTAAATGGAGTATAACCTTTAAAAATTGTGAAGCACTATATTGTACGCCTGTAACTCATATAATATTGTACATCAACTATACTTCAATTAAACAAAAACAGTGACAAAGACGGGGATGTTTGCTTGTCACCCCCCCTGTACCACCCGTCTCGGCTCCCATCCCTGGCTGTGTTGATGGGGTGGGTTTGTCATTCACTGGGTCACGGGAAAGTGCAGTGACCAGCCCTCCTGGTGTGCCTGGAACCAAGGACTTTCAGGGCTCAGATCGGAACAAGTAGGTCATCTTATGGGGACGTAACCTAGCGAGAATGTGAACTGGTATTCTGAGTCATTCAAGGATGACTGTACCCTGTGACAGTTGGCTAAAAATAACTTCATTCCATTACTTATTGAACAAATGGGAGGCCACATGCTCAGGAGTCAGAAGCACAGCAGATCGCTGACACTCAGCATGGCCTTGAAGCTTCCCTGAGCTGCTGCGTGGACCGGGCTGTTATACAGTATGTACCTCCTAGACTTGGGTGGAGGGTTCATTTACACTGGCATGCATGACCTGGACTGTCACTGATGTTACTTAGAGCATCAGATGAAATTTGTGAACTTAGGAAACATTTTCAAAGGGAAAATGCACTTGGATTTTACTATAAAATTGCTGAATTGATGGCTGTACAGCAGCCATTCTCATCCGGGGCAGATTTTGCCCCTCGGGGGTCACTCGGCAACATCTAGAGGCATTCTGGGTGGTCATGATGGGGGGGGGGCTGGTCACGAGTTACCGGCATCTGGTGGGTAGAGGCAGGGATGTTGCTGAACATCGTATAGTGCACAGCACGGCCCCACTGCAAAGAATCATCCCACCCACACGTCAGCAGTGCTGAGGGCGAGAAACTGATGGGGGGGAGGGGAGGGAAGGAAAGGTTCTGCACTAGAAATGCTAGGATGGTATCATCCCTCTTCAGTATGTAGACAGCTTGACTTGTACAGGGCCTTCTTTCTCTTTCGACACTGATGCAGGAAGCTCGCTGGGTGACTAAGGTCCAATTAGCTTCATCATGAGCAGGGTCTGGGGAGGTTACAGAATAGGAACGCTGGGCCTTCTTTGGGTGTTCTAGAAGATTCTACCGAGGAAGTGTGGCAAAAAGCCTTTCCAATGAGCGGAGGCTCTTACAACTTCTGTACCGGAGACATCGCCACTCAGAAGGACCAGCTTATTTTCAGGGGGTTCGCCTGGCACCCTACATGGTGTGCGTTCCAAGGGAGCTGTTACTGCCATTTTCAGAGATACTTGCATTTTAAAAAGCTTTCTTTTTGGAATAAAAAAGAAATATTTTACACTCATAGGAAAGTTGCAAAAATAATACAAGGACTCCCTGTACCCAGAATCCCCAAATGTTAACATTTTACCACATTTCCTTATCGTTCTCTCCACTTTATAGACATGTTATGATTTTTACCATCTAAGAGGACATGGCAGACCTGACACCCCTTTATCTCTACATATGTCAGTGTGTGCTTTATAAAAACAAAAACGTTCTTTATGAAACTACAGCACAATGACCGACATAAGGTAATCAGCACCCACGCAGTATTAGCTAGCCCACAGGTCTCGAAGGTTGTCCTGCTAACGTCCTTTCTAGCAAATTCTCCCTCCAGTTTCCCCTGCGGTTCAGTCGGGGGTCACACACATCTCTGAGTTGTCCGGTCTCCTTACACTATTTAACCTGCAGCAGCATCTTGGTTTTCTCTGTCCTTTATGACCTTGACAGTTTTGAAGAGTACAGGACAGTTGTTTTATTCAGTGTCCCTCTTTCTGGGTTGTCTGATGTTTCCTTGTGACTAAATCCAGGTTGTGCATTTTTAACGAGGATACTAGAGATGTGAAGTGATGCAGCCCCTCAGGGCATCAGTCAGACCAGGAGGAAACCGATGTCTCTGTGCCTGTTTCTGGCCACATGAACTCTCCCCTGGTTGGGTTTCTCTCCTGTGAAATTACTACTTCCCCTCTGTAATTATTAGATATCTTGGGGGTGGTTCTTTGAAGCTCCATAATTATCTTGTTCTCATGATATTTTCACGAGGTTTAGAACCCACTGATGCTTCTTGCTTGAAACAACTGTTATGATGATGGTTGCCCAGTGGTGATTGTTTAGAAACTCCATCCTTCCTTCTGCATTTAGTTACAATTCTACTGTTAGGAAGACCTTTTCCTTCTCCCTCTTTACTGTTTTTACATTTATCTATATCCATGGACTCATGGATTCTTCTTTGTTCCATGGCCTGTAGCCCATCACTATCATTATTTATTCTGATGCTCAGATTGTCATAGATCCGGCCGTTGGGAGGTGGCTCCTAAGTCCTCTGGACATGCCCCCATTTGTCCTTCATTTTGGCACAATACGGTAGCCCAGGCTCATCTTGTCTTTTCCCTGCACCAGCCTGGAAACCAGTCACTTCTCCAAGTGGCCCTGCTTCCTTTTATTGGAGAATGGTATTTAGAAGCCAAGATCTGGGCTCTGGGTGTGCCCATGGCAACTATTTTCTTTGAGACCCTCTCATGAGCAGACAGAGGTAGAAAATGTGTGTATGCGTGTGCGTATCTATCTATCTAACATCTATCTACCTATCTATCATCTACCCATTCATCCATCCATCCATCCTGACACCTCCAATTCCAATCCAACACCATGGGGTTCATTCTAACCTCCCTCCCTTGCACTTTTTTTTTTTTTAAATAAATTTATTTATTTATTTATTTATTTATTTTTGGGTGTGTTGGATCTTCGTTTCTGTGCTAGGGCTTTCTCTAGTTGCGGCAAGCGGGGGCCACTCTTCATCGCGGTGCGCGGGCCTCTCACTGTCGCGGCCTCTCTTGTTGTGGAGCACAGGCTCCAGACGCGCAGGCTCAGTAGTTGTGGCTCACGGGCCTGGTTGCTCCGCGGCATGTGGGATCTTCCCAGACCAGGGCTCGAACCCACGTCCCCTGCATTAGCAGGCAGATTCTCAACCACTGCGCCAGCAGCGAAGCCCCCCCTTGCACTTTAATAAATCTCTTTTCCAACAGTGAAAAACCTGGCTTTCATTATTCACAATATGTTTACTTTTTACTCAATCCTACAATATCCATAAAATAGTTTTAGAGTAGAATTGCTAACCCAGGCCACTGTGAAAAGCAAATCAGATAATTGGCATTTAATCCTTTTTTTTTTTTTTTAAACAGCTCTTTGTTTTGTTTGTAGCCTGAAGTGCTAGGGGTGGACGCAGTGCCCTGTTCAAAAGTTCCTCAAGTTGGCTCTTCTCTCTTCAGTGTGCTTGTGTCCAAAATACATTTAGGTTCATCTGTTTCTGTTTGCATTCCATTTAGGGTTTTTTCTTCTTTCTTAATTAAAATTTTTGAGTATCTGAATTAGCATGGCTCTAAAAGCCAGAACCGTACAAATATTATCCTCAGAGGACTGTCCCTTGTCCCTTCCCTCCCCCCTGTTCCCACCCCCTGACTTTTTCTACCTTTTCCCTTTGGGTACCAATATTGTGGGGTTTTGACTTAAACTTCCTGTGTTTCTGTTTGCACAAATAAGAAATATACAAGTATTTTTTTTTTATTTCCCTCCTTTTCCTACAACGGTATATATACCTTTCTTTTTACACTTTCCTCTTTTCACTTGACTAAATATCCTGAATATCACTAATGGTTCATGAAGATCTTCCTCCTTATTTTTACATCTTCTGAATGGACTGCCTTATTTTACTCAGCTTCCCTCTTGCGTGTGGCCATTAAGCTGTTTCCAGTATTTTGCAATGTAATGCTGCCATCAATAGCCTTGTGTCTCTCTATTTCATATTTTTGGAGGTGTATCTTTAGGTTAGATTCCAGAAGCTGGATTCCTGAAGCAAAAAGTAAACACATATGAAGCTGTTTTAGCTATTGCCATATTCTCCCTCCCAAAGGGTTTTACCAATTGGCATTCCTACCATCAATGTACAAGGGTGCCTGTTTTCCTACAATTTCACCAACAGAACGTGTCGTCGTATTTACTAATCTTTACCTGACGGATGAGAATTTCTCCAGCTGCATCATCTACTGAGGGTGTGGATGGGCTAAGAAACAGGTCCCTGGATTTCATGTGCCCTGCTCCCCAGGAAAGGAAAGAAAGAACCCCCCAACCCTGTGCTGTCAGCACCTAACTTCAAGGTGCAGAGCCTTTGCTGATGCCCGAAGCACAGGAGCCTCCCCAGTAATGCCCGGAGTTTCTGATTTGGAAGCTTCTCTCTGGCTGCAGGGTCCCTCCTTCCAACAAACGGCTCCTCCAGGCACAGGCGTGTGAGGGGGGGTCCATTGCACTCTGGGTGGCGCCGTCACCCGAGGAGAACCTTTGTCTGCCTGTCTGCCGCGGCAGAGATGGGCAGAGAGCTGGAAGCATCCACTGGCAGGGGGCGGGGGGCTTCTCCCAGGTTCTGTAGTCTGGGGAGGAAGGCAGGTTGCTCCCACCAAGGGCCTGCTCGGGGGGGGTCCCTCAGACAGTGCGCAGCTCTCCCAGCGGGAGCTCAGTGCAGGGGACCAGGCTTGGCTGCCCAGCGGGGCTGGAGGGCTGCTTTGTGCTCAACTACCTGCCCTTCCTAGTAGACACGGACCCACAGAGCTGCAGCCAGAGGGACAGATGGTAAGGTGGGGCGGCTGGGGTGGGCTTGTGCGCCAGGGATGGACATTCCTCCCCCCAGGAAGAAGGAAACAAAAGCAAAACTGCTTAGGCCGTTCGGACATGGCTGCAGCACGAGGGTCTGGAAATCTTAAAGGAAGAGCCTTCCACTTACAAGTATTTCAAGTAAGAAGCTGGTGAAAGTTATAAGTCCAATGCTTATCGTCCTCAGGAAGCTGTAAAGACTACGATCTCGATGAAGCAGGTTTGGGGTGTTCCAAGTGAGGACAGTAGGACGTGAGAAGTGAACAGAACCCTACATTTATGGGAGAATTTAACCTTCCTTTCTGGTCTCTAGTAGAACAAGTAGGCAAGAGACAAATTAAGATGTTGAGGATTCAAATAATGTAATTCATAAGGATGCAATGATAAAGGTGTTGATGAAACCTATAGAGATAAGTTGTTTTCAAGTATTCATTAAAAAAACCCCACAGTCATTGTGTATTGTATGTACTCAGAGAAAATCTCAGAAAGGTCTCAGAAGTAGAAAAGGACCAGGCCACATTCTCTAGTTAGGATTCAGTAAAACTAGAAATTATGGATATGTGTTTGACCATATATCCTTGGTTTTTTTTTTTTTTTTTTTTTTTAATTTATTTATTTTATGTCTGTGTTGGTCTTCATTTCTGTGCGAGGGCTTTCTCTCTAGTTGTGGCAAGCGGGGGCCACTCTTCATCGCGGTGCGCGGGCCTCTCATTATCGCGGCCTCTCTTGTTGCGGAGCACAGGCTCCAGATGCGCAGGCTCAGCAATTGTGGCTCACGGGCCCAGTTGCTCCGCGGTATGTGGGATCCTCCCAGACCAGGGCTCGAACCCGTGTCCTCTGCATTGGCAGGCAGACTCCCAACCACTGCGCCACCAGGGAAGCCCCTATCCTTGGTTTTTAATGCCCTTTTTCAATGAGAGGAACCAGGGGTCCTTGGAGCAACAGATGATTCTGGGACTGAAGCAGAAACACACAAGATGAGCCTGGAGCACCTGGAAAGGTCAGAAAGTAAGGAATTGCTCAAAAAGCATAAAGATCAGGGTGTGTTAAAGGGACACAGGAGCCAACTGAAAGAGCCCCCGTGGTCAAAGCTGGAACAATTTGAGCAAAAGAATAATGTACTGGATTATAACTCAAAATATAAAATAAATATCCATGAGTCTATATGGATGTAAATAAATGATCAAATAAATACACAAATGGAGAAGAGACAAATGTCCCGTGCAGAATTCCAAACAATTTATGTAGATGCTCTGCCTTCCAGGAGGTGGAGCAGAGCACCCCCCTTCTTAAGTGTGGGCTTCCTTCGAACCATGCAGTCTGGAAAGGGGGTGGGGGGGGAAGCTTTTCCGTGGAGAAACCTGAGAAACACGGCCTCAGGCAGGTGGTCACGGGCAACCTCAACAGTCGTAAATCATGTGAATAGTATGAACCCTTGAAGTAGTGTGATGGGAATGGTAGTTTACCTCTGGGGTTTTCTCTAAAACTCAAAACCCCAATCTAATAATCAGAAAACCATCAAACTCACATTGAGAGACATTCCACGAGATACATGCCCAGTACTTCTGCAAACTGTCACCCAAACAAGGACGGTCTGAGAAACTGTCACAGTCTAGAGAAGCCAAGGAGATGGGGTGAATGAGTGTAACGTGGTGTCCTGGCTGGAGTCCTAGGACAGACAGAGGACATTAGGGGAAAACCAAGCAAGCCTGAAGAGAGTATGGATTTCAGTTAACATCATTGTATCAATACTGGTTCATTATTTGGGCCAACGTACCATACGGGTGTTAGATGTTAACAGTGGGGGAAATGGAGTGACGGGTATCCTGTTCTATCTGTGTGACTTTCCCACAAAACTAAAACTACGTCAAATAAAAATTCTCAAATTCTAAAATATCTAAAAATATTTTTAAAAGTTCCTTTCACCTACTCTCTCATTTCACTATCCCCGTAGTCCTGTGGCGTGTCACTCCTCTGCAGATGGAAGGTTTGATCAGAGAGGGCTGATGTGTTTTGCCCGAGGCTCCAAGGCGACTGGATGACCAAGCAGGACTGAAGCAGGGCAGCCAGGTTCCAGAACCTTCCCTCAAACATAATTGCTCCACAAATACTTGGGGGAGCGAGCAGTGAGGAGGCAGGCTCGTTTCTTCAGGACAGTTTATCACATCCAAAGCTGCCTGGAACTGGCTGTTCTGGTATCCGTGCTCCCACAGAAACCTCCGGGGACTTCGGTTGGAGAAAAGATCAACTGCTTCTTGAAACACTGAAAATACATGTACCAGGAAGCTGGAGTGCGGAAAATGCAGAAATGAAGTTGTTTTCCTTCCTGAGTTAATGTGCAACAATGAGAAGCTTGATCGCACTTTGTGTTTAACAATTTCTCCAGTTGCCAGAGGCATTTACACATGAATTCCGCCTGCCCTTGTTCCCTTTGACTGAGGGACGTAAAGTCTGGTCCGGGCGACGCGGCCCATGCGGCTCCAGGGCTGGCCACCAGAGGGCGCGCTGCAGCCTCCCCTGCAGCCAGGCTTGGGGCAGCGGCCAGCAGGTGCTTTCCATTGGACTTGGGGTCTGCGGGGCATGGACCCACAAGACCCAGATGCGTCTGTGTTCTCCTTCTTCTGGAGAAAAATCACTTTTTCCGAGTTCCGTGTCCCAGGCACACAGTGAGAATGCCCAGTACGAGCTGGGGCTGGGCCGCCAGCTGGCCAGCTGGTTCAGAGGATGGCAGGGCACCTCCCGTGCCCTTGTGTCCCTTCCAGATGTCTTAGCGCCTCGTGGAGTGAAGGTGGGACCGCAGCTGGAGCTCCGGGAGTGAGCCCCAGTCCTGCCACTTCTGGGAGGTGCGGGCCTTCTGTGCCTGTTTCCTCACTGGTAAGGGGGGCACTGTGCCACTTTTCTGTTGGCTAGATGTCCGAGAAGAGAGTGTGTTTTCCTCTGGTTTCCCCTGTCTCCCACCGGGCTCTTCTGGGAGCCCCCTGGGGTGGCTGTAGGTGACCCCTGGCCGGCCTCGCCTTCTGAGACCTCCCTGCCGGGGATGGGTACCTTCTGTCTCCCTGACCCTCACCGAGGGGCCGAGGGTCCTCTGGCCTGCCCTCCCACAGGGCACTTTCACAGGTAATTTCTACACTTTTCCCAAAGGAGCAGTATCTGGCACATTTACAGTGACCTTATATCTTGAGATTTCCTAAAGTTAAATATTTTGTCCCGTGACCCTCCTGTACCTGGGTCCCGGTTCTGTTCCAGGACAGTAGGGAGACCACCCCACTGTTTACAACTGTGGTGAATTAAGTCCCCTTCACCCCCGCCCCCCAGCCTGTGTCACCCTGAGGCCTTCTCCTTGGCTCACCCTTTGGGTCCGCCGGGGGGCCCTTCAGTGACCCCGCGACTCCCTGGACCGCAGCTCGTGAGGCGCCGCTCCTCCTGAGAAGTCCCACCTGCTCGGCTGTGCCACTCTCAGCCTTGCCATTGCTTTTGGAGCCCAGAGCCCCGGGGCTGGAGGAAGCAGCTCCAGGCCGCCTCGGACTGGAGCTCCGCGGCACGTGACCTCAGGACAACAGCGAATTCCTCCCACTTCCTCCTCCCGGCTCCGCTCACCCCAGACGACCCCTGTCTGGCTTGGTGTGGCCAGGACGGGTTTGGGGAGGAGGCGTGGGTGTGGCCCAGGCTCTGCTGCGCTTGCAGGACGTGGGAGTCTGCCCACCTCCACCCGCCTCTGCCTCGCTGAGGCCCTGGGGGCAGTGGGCCCCTCCAGGTGCGCGTGGCCCCTTCGCCCTGTTCCCAGGCATCCCTCACGGTCAGGGAGGCAGGTGACACCTGGCCGGGACAAGAGGGATGACAAGGAGACAAGTATCCCATCTGCAAAACGGCCCCGAGAAATGTTTCTTTCCCTGGGACCGAAGCTGGTGTAATTAGATATCCCAGGAAGGTGCATATTTCTGTGCTTAATACAATTATTTACATATCAGTATCAACATCCGGTGTCAATACATATGTGGTGTGTATGGGTGATAAAAAGCCTCAGACAGGTGACATATTTATGTGTGGTAAATATTTAAAGACTCCCATGTGTTCTGATAGAAAATGTGTATTACTGGACAATTTAGTTTCAAAGGTTTCTCTCTAAGGTGAGATTTATTAAGGTTTGTGAGGTTGCTGCAGAGGTGGGATTGAGTCTATGTGAAAGTCCTCGGGGGTAAAACTGGGTCTCTACCAGTGACTTTTGCTTTCAGAATCCCATTGATGAGTCAGGACTCTTCTCTGTCTGTTATTAAGACGCAGTGATTGGCTCTGCATGAGTTAACAGCTGCGTAGTATTGCCTGAGAGGAACAGGGTGGCTACTTTGAAAAGTCAGCTCCAAGGTTATATTTTTCCATCACAAGAGGTGGCCCGTGTTTCTCCTGGGCGGGGACCAATGGGAGTGAATTCAGACACCTCAGCGAGTAACGAGGTGCGGTTCCGGAACAGACCACTAGATGGTGCACTAGAGGCCGCCGGGAGGGCCAGAGGCTCCTCATGGGGAGGGCGGGTGGACCCCTAGCCAGGAAGGGGAGGGCTTCATCCCACAGGTGTCGGAGGCCTGGTTTGGTCTGGAAGAAATTTCGAACAGGGTAACGAGGCTGCCCCCTGAAGACCCACATCTTGGCCGCGTTGTTTCGTATCCCCCCATTTAGTACTTCTGCCCCAGCCTCCTCCATTCCAGTGGGGCTCTGTCGAGCCTCGGAGGGCATTCTTTTGGGGCTGCCGTTTGCAGGCAGAGATGGAGCACGTAATTAGAGGGGGTGCCGATAGTAACCAGGTAAAGAATGAAAGGGGTGCCTTCAAGCTGGAGCTCTACTGTGAGTTAGACTGTGTCTCTTATCCCCCTAAAGATATATTGCAGTACTAACCTCCAGTAACCTCAGAATGTGGCCTTGTTTGGAAATAGGGTCATTGCCAGTTTAATCAGTTATGATGAGGTCATGCTGGAGTGGGGTGGGCCCCTAATCCAATGACCAGTGTCCTTATGAGACGACACAGAGACGCAGGGAGATGGCAGAGATTGAGGGATGCAGCCACAAGCCTGGAGCTTTCAGAAGTTGGAAGAGGCAGGAAGGACCCTCCCCTAGAGCCTTCAGAGAGAGTATGGCCCTGTGGACACCTTGTTTTCGGCCTTCTGGCCTCCAGAACCGTGAGACCTTAAGAGTCTGTTGTTTTAAGCCAACTACAGCACGGTGTTTGTTATGGCAGCCCCGGGAAACTAACACAAGTGCTGAAAACGTAAAGGCAAGAGGAGCCCACTGCCAAGAAACGTTCTGTGTTTTGCTGCTGAGACACGAGATTTCTCAGTAATTGGTCAAGTCTTGGCCTACATCCTGTGCCAGTTGTGGAAATAGTAGGAAATCCCAGATTCCTGCACCGGAAGCGATGGGGCTGTGGTTGGCTCAGCCGGGCAGGTGCAGGGGGTGGACGGGAGCTGTTTCCTTCCTTCCTGACCCTTGCCTCTGCCGGGGCCTTCTCTCTTTTCTGGTTTTCAGAGTTACTTCCTCCGAAGAGGGATATAGTTGGACGGTGGGAGAGCAGGAAGATTTATATTAGTCTTTAAAATTCAGCCCAGGACTCGGGCACAGGGACACTTCTGAATGAATGCAGCATGTTGTGAGCACTGCCGGAGTGTACAGATGCACAGCTGATTTCTACAACTTATCTTGGCAAATAATGCCTCCAAGGGGCTCCGGGATTCTGTCCTCACAACCTGCTGTATCTGAGCAACAGAGGGAAGGAAAAGGATGCTGCGTCCAGAGCACTCAGCATTGCCTGGAGGGAGGTGGTCCCACTCGACCCCACAGGACCCCAGGGTGGCTCTGGCACTCTTCCCGTTGGGGTGATAACTGAACAAGGATGGCAGGGCCTCGCTGTCCCCCCGGGGAGGCAGTCTTTGAAACGTGCTCATTCCTCTGAAAACACAGGAGAGGCGTGGGAGCCCCTGGCTTCTCCCTGGACCATGTTCTCCTCCGGAAGAGGCAAGGCCAGGCCAGCGGTCATTCCAGGGAGGCCAGGGCCGGGGCTGCACCACGCCTGAGTTGGGAGAATCTGGTTTTCGGGGGTGAAGGGAAGGTGACCACGTCCCTGGTCTTCTATTTCTGGATCAGAAACCACGTTCTTGGGGGATTTTAGCCCACTTGCAAACACCCCTGCCTCTCTTGGGAGCCCAGGCTGGGTCTCGCTGCTCCTTTCCGGTGGGCGAACCATCCAGCAGGCAGGGCGGGCGATGGACATTTTCTTGGAAGACAAAGCCAGGTAGTCAGGTGTGAGCCTCCAGGCCGCAGGGGAGCAACATTGTCTCACCTCCTGCGAGGAGCGAGCAGTGGTGGACGTCATCACGGTGGCGGTGAAGAGTGTCCATCTGCCTCCCAGGCCCCTCCTGAAATCTCAGTGTAACTATGGACCTGCCGCTCTTTGTAGAGTTCTCGGCTTCCGGTAAATATTAATGGCTTGCTTTTTATTCATTTAGCTTGTGTTTTTGAAAGATGGCCTCACACAAAAAGATCATATCTGTATGTCGTGCTTTAATTTATTTTCACCTTTTTTTCTCCTTCGGAGACCCCTAGTGTATCATCACTTTGTTTACCACAAATTAAACCGGGGCTGATTGTTTACCAGACTGTAGGCCCCTGTGCATTGCTCTGCACTCTCCTTTTTTTTAATAATCACAACCTGGGATCATTTGCAAGAGGCCCTAATCTGCATGAGAATTATACAATTAACTTTTGATTAGCCACCTAGTTTTTTTTTGAAACCACAGTGTATAGGATACTCTGCATTTAAATAATTTTCCTTAAATTGGGAGCAGGTCCTTCATTAAGCTGGAGAGTTTGACTAAACAGCAACATTTGGGATAATCAGGGTCAAAACAATAGGCAAGCCGGCAGGGCTAGAATGTCATCTTTAAATATAACAGTGGAGATAAAGGCCCCCAGATTGGGCCTTATCGAAACACAAAAATATCAAAGTGCTCTCTTGTCTGTGGCACAATGCGGAGGCCCCAGTGATGTCGGGCGACCATTGTCTGGCGAGGCTGCGGCAGGATTTTCATTCAGGCGCCCGGCAAACACACGTTGCATCACGCAGAGGACTTATCTCCAAGTCTGACAATAATTATCAGGAAGAATGTACTCAGGATGACTTTTTTGTGATTTTTATGCCTCCCCAACACAAGGAAGGGGAGATAACAGCATTAGGAGAAAGGGGAGCGTCTCCAAAGATTCTCCCTGGAGCTGGTTCTTGGATTAAATTTGCTCTGCTACTCCAATGCCGCTGAACAAGGGGGAAGAAAGCCCGCGAGCCTTCTATATCGGGTAATAATAGACCTGAGCACAGCCCTCGCCCAAGATAAGATCCATTGTCGGGAACAAACAAAGGAGCCCTATTAAACACCGCGGCAGGAATATCTATGAGCAAAGTTTGAAACCCTCCTTTTCTCTCCTCCTCTCCTTGCTTGTTCCTTCACCTGGTTCTGCAGGACATTTCCTGGGACTCCCAAGAGAACGTGACCGGAAGCCTCTGGTCTAAGGGAGCCTGGGCAGTGAGGTCATGGTCTTGGGAGTTATCAAGGCCAAGGTTGCCTTAAGATTTACAAGGTCAGGGTCGTGCCCTTTGTTCTGTGGGTCCCACCCTTCTCATTTTTGCTTCTTCCCCCAAGTTCAGCCGAAGAGACCTTGATCTCACATACTGAGAATCCTGGGAGACTTGGCGGTGGGTTGAAAAGACACAGTCATTCTGCCTTCCATCCACCTTGCTCCAGCCAGCCTTCCCCAGCCTTCGGAGTCCTCAGGTAGCTCTTTGTCCTTAAAAAGAGCTGGTCTGCTTCCTTCTAGCGGGGATTGGTAAGCAGCCAGTGTTATACCGATGCAACATCCCTGGCAAAACAAAGTCCCGTGCTTCCCATTAGCTGCTTTTGCGAAGCCATCGCCCTGAGCTGGCGAGCCCACGGCATTGGTCTTAGTCCCAGTGTCCCAGGGCCGGTTGGTACAGCATTCCTCCAGCCTTAGAGTGAGGAAGACTCCGCAATACGTGTTTTCTGGTTAAATTGAGATCAGATGACCAGTTTTGGTTTTTGCTTTTTTCCTTCAACCGAAAAGAATTGCCAGCGGTCGAGATTTGCTCAATATGAGCTTTGTTCAGCCCCCTCACCTCTTCTTCGCCATCCACCCTCACAAGCCTTTCCTGACCTTGTCTTCCTGCGTGGGTCTGGGTCGGGGTAGAGGTTATCGCAAGACGTCCTCCCAGCATGCAGGACGGAGGCAGCAGGCTGGGGGATGGGACCTGTGGCCGCTGCAGCCCCAGGAGCACGGGAGCCCCTGGGTCTGAGTAGCCAGTGGAGGGGTGGGTGCGGGGAAGAGACGGGCACAATGGGGGCCTGGGGTGCAGCTTCCCTGCGTGGGAACCTTGTCCAAAGCCTGTTGGCAAGTGCGGTGAGCGAGCCGGTGAAGCCAGGGTGGAGGGCTGTTCACCCACAACCCAGGGCATGGCAGCATCGGTGCCCTGCTCAGCCTCTCCAAGCCCGGGGCTGCTGTCTTGACCCTCAGGGCCACCCACCTCCGCCAGGACGGAGGACCCAGGCCTGGTGCCGGAAGCCTCAGACCTAAGGGAAGCCAAGCACCCCACACCTGAGAGCATTTCCACTGGAGCCGGAGGAGGAGGGGGCAGAGGGGTCAGAGGCCCGGTCGGCTCTCCCTGCCTGCTTTTGTTCCCTCCGCCCCAGAAGCCTGACCTTCTGACTTTCACAGACCGATAGCCAGGGCTCCCTGAGGCCAGCATCAGCCGTGCCCTCCTCCTCGCCCCCAAGGTTGGTTCTGTGGCTGGGACCTTTCTTCTCCAAGGGGGGCCAGACTCCAGGACAATCAGGCCCCCCGTGGGCGGGAGACGCTAGGCTGCCTTGACCTGCCCAGAGCTCCATCCCTGCGATGCGCAGAGACAGGGCATGGCGGGCAGAAATCATCTCTAGCCACACTTTTAAGAAAATCAGGAAAGCCATGAAGTTTGATCTTCAAAACATTCTTCCTGTGAGTGGCTGAAATTATTTTGAGATTCAGAGGAATGTAATGCTCAAAATAAGCTTGATGTGTAACTGGATTCTCGGGCAGTTGGGCACTGGGTGGATTATCCTTCAGGGATGATGGCCGAATCCTTATGCTCCAGCTCCAGCTTATCACGTGGTCCGGTTTTGTGGGGCTGAGCACGTGTCCACTGGTTGGGGTTCTTTCACCTTGGGGTTGTTTTTTTTTCCGAGTATCTGCTTTTTTTTTTCTTAATTAATTAATTAATTAGTTTTATTTTTTGGCTGCGTTGGGTCTTTGTTGCTACACGCGGGCTTTCTTTAGTTGCGGCGAGCGGGGGCTACTCTTCATTGTGGTGCGTGGGACTTCTCATTGCGGTGGCTTCTCTCGTTGCGGAGCACGGGTTCTAGGCGCATGGGCTTCAGTAGTTGTGGTGCGTGGGTTCAGGAGTTGTGGTGCACGGGCTTAGTTGCTCCGAGGCATGTGGGATCTTCCCAGACCTGGGATCAAACCTGTGTCCCCTGTATTGGCAGGTGGATTCTTAACCACTGCACCATCAGGGACGTCCCTTGGGGTTATTTTGAGCAGGAAAGTGCAAGGGCAGCTGGGGAAGTGCGTGCTACCCTACGGGTTTGCTAGTGAGCACGATTCCCCAGGTGCAGCTGGGAAATGCCAGCTAGAACTGGCCTTGACCTACACAACCCCAGGCACCTAGTGGGTGGAAACAGTTACGGCAGAGGATGAGGTAGTTGGACACTGAGACTAGTTCAGAAAGGGCTTTGCAGATGCATCCTTTCAACCCGTCTCCATCTTATGTTATAAAAAGTGAAAAAATATAGGAAGGGCAAATTGGGGACTAGGAAAATTACAGTAATATAGCTTCTCAGCTAATTGATTAGCAATTATGGCTAGTAATATTGTTCATTTTAATTGTGTTTCATGTCTATTTTGGTAATAAAGATTATTGTTTTGGATTATGACTTTATCCTCCTATACTAATTACTAACTTGTGAAATTAAAGTATATATTTTCACATCCTGAAAAAATTCACACCATGTCCTTATATAATAGCTTCCTTTTCTGAATAGCCCAGTTGTTTGGGGTGGTTTCATCTTTAATATCTGAGAAGGGCTCAGTTTTGGCAAGCAAACTAAATGATATTTGGTTTATTTACCAAGAAATAGTCTTACAAAATGATGTGTTAAAGGGAGTGAAAGAGACAGGAGACATTGCCAGAAATCTGAGATATGACAGAACACAAGTGGATTTATGTGGAAAACTGATTTTTAATTTTAAAGGGAATTTCACCCCTCATGATCATTTCTGCAGGTTTCACGGTAGGGGCACGTAGCTTGAACCACCCCAGAGCTCTTAAATCCTTCAACCAGTGCCTGGCTTCCTCTCTCCTGAGGCAAACATCAGTTTGACACATCTACTTCTTGGGATTAAATTTTTAATTTTTCACAGACAAATTTCGTGTATCCAGTGGCCCATATTTATGGCTTCCACTTCCTCCCCACCTTCTCATCCTGACAAGAGATGGGCAGCACATGGTGGGCTAGAAGGAATCCTCAAACCTGTGCCAGGCACCTCCAGCCCAACATTTCCACTTGGCCTTCTCACGCCTGCCCCTCATGGCGCCCAGATCGCCCCTGGCCCCGAGACGCTTCCCCAGCTCCCGCCCCTGCCCACTGCCCTTAACCTAGAGCTTTTGTCTTTTAAAATCTCCCTTCTGAAGGACAAAATCTGCTTTACTGCCTATACACTGACCACAGCCCATCCTGTGGACATTCATGGAAATCTCCAATGACCAACCCCCAGCAAAGGCCTTTTCTCAGACCTCATGCAGGATCTCCACTCAGAACTTGACCTCATAGACGCCGCCCTCTCCTTCCTGGCTTCAAATATTTGAATTTCCTATGTACCGTACAAGTACCTGTACACACACTGCCCACCTCACATAATTTAAAACCTGTGTGTGTTATCAGGGTGCTACATACCCAAGCCATAGTCAACAGCCTGGAATATTTCCCTGTCTTTTTTCTTTGTATTTATGTAGATTAGGTGTCTGTAAACTGTTTTTTGGTAGTGGACCAGATATCACATATTTTAGGCTTCTCAGATCTCTGTGACAGCTACTCAGCTCTGCTGTTGCAGCACGAAAGCAGCCACAGACGACAGCTGGGTGAGTGAACCTGGCTGTGTCAGGTAAAACTTTACAAAAACAGGCAGCAGGACGGATTTGGCTGCAGGCAGCCCAGCGCCAACCCTTGATGTAGATGTTTACGTGTATAAGATATCATGTATGTTTGATTCATTTAATGTTACATTGGGAACGTTTCCTTTGGTTAATCAAATTTGTTTTGGAATATGATGTTAATGGTTGTACAATATCCTAGTCCAAACATTTGTTCTTATTTTAGTTTCAGAAAGATAGTGCCAATTTATAATTTCACTAGTGGTGCATGAGAGTGATAACCTACCACAGGCCTGAACTGAATCATTAAAGACGTAAAGAAAGGCTATCTAATTAGACAGGAATATGAGATCTTAAGGAACTGGAGCTGGTATTTTGTAGAGTCTGGGTCCCTTACGGCGATGACGTTGATGACACCACCTTAGAGTGAATCGATATTTTCTGAGATGTGGCCCTGGCCCTACATACTAGAAAGCCATTCCCTCTGCATTTCTCACCCATTTCCCTCCCGATGATGCTGTGAGCCACCTCCTCTTCATTTGTCACTGGCAATACAGCTGGGAAGGGGTCCACGTCAAAGTCTGGGACGCGGGGGTGGGAGGTGGGGTGGACCTTGAATCAGGTCTTCTGACCCTGCGCCCCGAACCTCACCTTCAGCCAGTGGCTCATGATTTCCCACGAAGGTGACTGTCTTTACAGACAGACTCAGGCAACCTGCCCATTGCACTGTGTGGCTGGGATGTGTCCCCAAGACATCGCTGGACGTCTCCACACCCCACGTGAGAGCCCTCGCTTCTTTGTGGTCCTGTTTCTTGCCACGTGCATCCTCAGGGGTTACCCTAGAGATAGGATCACTCCAAAATGTCCCCAGTGCTGATTTCCTCATAAGCCCGATTACCTTCAAATCCAGCCTCTGGCTCCTGGTCCCCTGGCCCCTCCTTTGCCTTGTATTTCTTAGAAATGCATGTGAAGCAGGTATCACACAGCCACAGAAACAGAGAAAATGTAGCTAGACTAATATCCCTTTAAAATAGGCTAAGTAGGTTTAGGGCTTCCCTGGTGGCGCAGTGGTTAAGAATCCGCGTGCCAATGCAGGGGACACGGGTTCGAGCCCTGGTCCGGGAAGATCCCACATGCCGTGGAGTAACTAAGCCCGTGCGCCACAACTACTGAGCCTGAGCTCTAGAGCCTGCAAGCCAAAACTACTGAGCCTACGTGCCACAACTACTGAAGCCTACGCGCCTAGAGCCTGTGCTCCGCAGCAAGAGAAGCCACCACAATGAGAAGCCCACACACCGCAACTAGAGAAAAGCCTGCGCACAGTAAGGAAGACCCAACACAGCCAAAAATAAAGTAAATAAATAAATTTATTTAAAAAATAAAATAGGGGCTTCCCTGGTGGCTCAGTGGTTGAGAGTCTGCCTGCCAATGCAGGGGACACGGGTTCGAGCCCTGGTCTGGGAAGATCCCACATGCCGCGGAGCAACTAGGCCCGTGAGCCACAACTACTGAGCCTGCGCGTCTGGAGCCTGTGCTCCGCAACAAGAGAGGCCGCGATAGTGAGAGGCCCACGCACTGCGACGAAGAGTGGCCCCCGCTTGCCGCAACTAGAGAAAGCCCTCGCACAGAAACAAAGACCCAACACAGCCAAAAGGAATAAATAAATTAATTAATTAAAAAAAAATAGGCTAAGTAGTTTTAAACAGGCTTCCTATTTTTTTTTTTTTTTTTTTTCAGCAGAAGCAATGGAATTTTTGCATAGTTACCTCTACCCTGGAGCATCTTACATCACATCCTCTTTGTGATGAACCACTTGAATGAAAGGCTTTAGGATGGTGCCCAGAGGTTAAGCTGGCACTGATATCAACCATCCGAGCTACAGGCAAGAAAGCAGCGCGCTCTGCCCCAGCCTCCGTCTGACTGATGAATTAAAAATGAATCACATTCCTAATAAATGTAATCGCACAAGTTCTCTGAGTGAACAGCACTGAGAGCAGGAGTTGGCATGAGCGAGAGCTTCGGAGAGAGCGCTGCCCACGGCTTCTGCAGGCAAGACTCTCCTTCCTTCCTGGAATATTGGAGGCACAGTGGCAAGTATTTGTTCTGATGATGCCCTTGGAAAGCTGGGCACCTCCCTTTTGTTTGGGCACTTTGCATTTGTTAGACAGTGTCTAAATGCATTGAATCAGACCCTAAACCCACTTTGGAGACTTCTTTCCAGGGAATGGCATTACAATGAGCTTTTGTGCTGACGGCCCCAGGCTAAGGGCAGTGGTTCCTCGTGGCCTCTCCAAATATCGTGGTCAGGGACTCATTCCTATTTGAGACCATCCTTTGATTTATTTTTCTCAGCACTTGTGCCAGAACCAACTGTATTACAGGCTGTCTAATTGAGAATTGGCAGCAGACAGGCCAGATCAAAGGCAGCCCAAGCGCAGATCTTGGATCCCAGGCCAATGGGCACTTAGCAAGGCTCGGAAGCAAGTGTGCCGCCTGTTTGCAGCAGCTCATGCCAGCGCTGCTGCCCCAGCATCCCACTGGCTGGCGCATGGGCTGTTCCGCCCTCGGTTCCAGAAGGAGCCGCTTGTGAGCTATTAAAGACAGCAATGAAGTGCCGTGGTGACAGTGGTGATTCAGGGAAAGACGCAGGAACCGTCGGGGAAGGCGGTCTCCTTGTTTCCTCTGTGTTATGTCTGTGAGCAGGAGGGGAACTCCCAGCCAACCAGAGGCAGGCGGGGAGGATCCTGATGGGACCAGGAGTGTTGGGGGGATGGAGAGGTCCTGCAGGGAAAGAACATGAAAGAACATTTGCTAAGTTCACAGGCAGTAGACTACAACTACGTTCTCAGATGTTTACTAATCCAAGAATCCTAATTCTTGGAGCGACAAAAACGGAGGGTCAGTTATCAGTTTAGGAATAAGAACAAATAAGCTATTTGATATAAGTGCAGTTACTCTCAACACTGATCTATAGATTTAACACAAAATGTACCAAAATCCTGGCTGCCTTTTTTTTTTTTTTTTTTAAGAAAATGACAAGCTGTTTCTAAAATTCATATGTGTATGTGAAGGGTTGAGAAAGCCAAAACAATCCTGAAAAAGAAGAACAAAGTTGAGGACTCACACTTCTCGACTTTGAAACTTAGGACAAGTTGCAGTAACCAAGACTTAACAATATTGTCTTCCAACCTAGGAATGTGGATATTTCTCTCAATTTATTTATATCTTGTAAAATTTCTTTCAGATATGTTTTGCATATTTTTAAAATTAATAGACTATTTTTAAAGAGAACTTTTAGTTTACAGAAAAATTGTGTGGAAATTTGGAGGTCCCATGTACCACCCCCTACCCCCCCCATAGTTTCCCCCATTTTTAACATCTTGCATTAGTGTGGTACACTGATGAACCAAAATTGATACATTTTTATTAACTGAAGTCTACTGTTTACATTAAGATTCACTTTTTGTGTTGCATAGTTCTATGGGTTTTGACAAATGTATGACATCATGTGTCCACCATTATAGTATCAGAGAGCAATTTCACCACCCTAAAAATCCCCTGTACTCCACCTATTCATTCATCCCTCCCTCCCCCAGGCCCTGGAAACCACTGATCTTTTTTACTATCTCTATAGATTTGCCTTTTCCAGAATGTCAAATAGTTGTAATCAAACAGTATACAGCCTTTTCAAACTAGGTTTTTTTCACTTAGTATTATGCTTTTATGGTTCCACTGTGTCTTTTCCTGGCTTAATAACTCATTTTTTCATGTTATTGAATAAGATTCATTGTCTGGATGTACCACAGTTCATCCACTCACCTATGGAAGGGCAATTGGTTGCTTCCAATTTTTGGTAATTATGAATAAAGCTGCTATAAACATTCATGGGTGGGTTTTTGCGTGGAACTAAGTTTTCAACTTTTTTGGGTCAATACCAAGGAGCACAATTGCTGGATTCTGTGGTAAGCCTGTGTTTAGCTTTGTAATAAATTGCCAGTCTTTCAAAGTAGCTGTACCATGTTGCATCCTCACCAGCCAAGAATGAGAGTTCCTATGGCTCCACATTTTCACCAGCACTTGGTGTTGTCAGTGTTTTGGGTCTTAGCCATTCTCATAGGTGCTTAGTGAGATCTCATTTTTGTTTTAATTTGCACCTCCCTAATGATATATGATATTGAGCATTTTTAAGTATACTTATTTGCCATCTGTATGTTTTCTTTGGGAGGTGTCTGGTCAGACCTTTGGTTCTTTTTTAATTGGGTTGTTTGTTTTGTAATTGTTGAGTTTTAAGAGTTCTTTGTACAGGACACAAATATGTGTTATAATATAATACATGTTATATATGTTTTGCAAATATTTTCTCTGTCTTGTCTTTACATTCTCTCAACCATATCTTTTGCTGAGTCGAAATGTTAATTTTAATGAAATCAAAGTTATAATTTTTCTTTCATAGGTTGTGCTTTTTGTGTTTTATTTAAAAAGTTATTACAAACCCACAGTGACCTAGATTGTCTCCTGTATTATTTTCTAGAAGTCTTATAGTTTTGTGTTTGACATTTAGGTATATAATCCCTTTTGAGTTAATTTTTGTGAAAGGTAAAAGTCTGTGTCTAGATTAATTTTTTTTTAATTGTATGTGGCTGTCCAGTTTTTTCAGCAGTGTTTGTTGAAAAGACTGTCCCTTTCCATTGAATTTCCTTTGCTCCTTTGTGGAAGATCAATTGATTATATCTGCATGGGTACGTTTCTGGGCTCTGTATTCTGTTATATTGATCTTTTTTGTATTCTTTCATCAATGTCACACTGTTTTGATTACTGTATCTTTATTCTAAGTCTTGAATTGAGTAATATCAGTCCTCCGACTTTGTTCTTCTTCAGTATTGTGTTGCTATTCTATCTTCCCATACAAACTTTAGAATTAGTTTGTCAATATTCACAAGATAACTTGCTGGGGTTTTGATAAGGATTGCACTGAATCTGTAGATCAAATTGGGATGAATGGACTTCTTAAGAACATTGATTCTACACATGAACATGGAATATGTCTTCATTTATTTAGCTCTTTGATTTCTTTCATTAGAGTTTTCTAGTTTTCCTCATATAAATCTTATTCATATTTTGGTAGATTTATAGCTAAGTATTTAATTTTGTTTTGATGCTTATGTAAATGGTGTTGTATTTTTTTTTTTAAAGGGGGACTTCTTTTTTTAAAATTTAATTTAATTAATTTATTTATTTTTGGCTGTGTTGGGTCTTCATTTCTGTGTGAGGGCTTTCTCTAGTTGCAGCGAGCGGGGGCCACTCTTCATTGCAGTGCGCGGGCCTCTCGCTATCGCGGCCTCTCTTGTTGCGGAGCACAGGCTCCAGACGCGCAGGCTCAGTAGTTGTGGCTCATGGGCCCATTTGCTCCATGGCATGTGGGATCTTCCCAGACCAGGGCTCGAACCCGTGTCCCCTGCATTGGCAGGCAGATTCTCAACCACTGTGCCACCAGGGAAGCCCAATGGTGTTGTATTTTAAATGTCAAATTCCTGTTGTTCATTGGAGGTATATAGGAAAGCAACTGATTTTCATATATTAGTCTTATATCATACAACTTTACTATAATCATGTCTTAATTCCAGGAGGGTGTTTTGTTGTTGTTGTTAGTTTTTTGCTTGTTTTGTTTTGTCAGTTTTTTGGGATTTTCTACATAGACAATCAGGTCATCTGTGAACAGAGACAGTTTAATTTCTTCTTTCCCGATCTATATATTTTTATTTCCCTTTCTTGTTTCATTTCATTAGCTGAGACTTCCAGTACTATCTTGAAAAGGAATGGTGAGAGGGGCCATCCTTGCCTTGTTCCTGGTCTTGGGGAAAGCATCTAGTTTTGCAATAAATCTGTAGATAAATTTGGGAAATACTGCCATCTTAACAATATTGAGTCTAACAATCAATGAGCAATGGAATTTCACTCCATTTATTTAGACCTTCTTTCATTTCTTTCAGCAATGTTTTGAAGTTTTCAGTGTACAAGTCTTGCACCATTTTGTTAAACTTACTGCTAGGTATTTTATTTTTTTGATGCTTTTGTGAATAGAGTCATTTTATTAATTTTATTTTGGATTTTTCATTGTTGGTATAAATAAGTTAATTTTTGTATTTGCTTGTTAGTTTTGTAGTTTTTCCCATGGATTCTGTAGTGTTTTCTATCTACAAATTATGGTGTCTGTGAATGAAGACAGTTTTACTTCTTCCTTTCCAATCTGGATGCCTTCTATTTCTTTTTCTTGCCTGATTGCACTGGCTAGAACTCTAGGGCAATGTTAAATAGAAGTGGTGAGGGGAGACAGCTTTGTCTTTTCCCCAAATTTAAGGGGAAAGCATCCCATCTTTTATCATTAGGTGTGATGATTGCTGTAGGTTTTTCATAGATGTACTTTATCAGGTTGAGGAAGTTTTTTTCTATTCTCAGTTTGTGAAGAGTTTTCATCACGAATAGATGTGCTTTCTTTGGCTTTTGTACAAGGGTTTGTGCCACTTTACCACCAAAAGATAAGGAGGGCAGAAGCTAGGACTGCAGGAAGAATGTTGGAGGCCCTGGATCACATCAGCCCTGGGACCCACCCTACCTCTCGGCATCTAGTTGTGTGAGCCAGCAGGTGTCTTTATCACTGAGGGCTCATTGACTTTGTTTTCTGTTACGTTTAACAGGAAACCTCCTCACTGATACACTGCCTCCTCCAAGCGGTCTTCCTGATCTATCTTCCAGGTGTGCTGTGTCCTCTCTGAGTCCATAGCTCTCTGTAGCTCAGTTCGCGCATTACCTTGGCTGCCCCATCTGACTGTTTGTCTGTGTCTTGCTTCCTCTGCTGGTTCCTTTGGGCAGAGGCTTTGCTGCCTACATGTCTGCCTGTCTTGCAGCATTGGCATTGTCCTTGCAAAGAGTAGACACCCAGCTCTGTAATGAACTAATACAAAGATACTTAAGTGATTACTGCTGAAACCAGATTCCATACTTTAATTCTTCCTCTAGGAAGATTCAGAGGAAAGATTGTGAGACAAGACCAGTTTGTTTTTTCGTTTTTTGTCAATTAAAAAAAAAAACCTTAGAGCTAGCTATTCACTCAGTGAAACCATTCATCGGTTGGAGGGAGGTGGGGGCCCAGAAGCTTCTTTCATTGGGGAGGCCCCTCCCTCCCATCTTCCAGCTTTGTGCTCGGTGGAACTGCTTTGAGAATCGTGGGCTCTGTTTTATAGATGGGCCTATCAAGACCAACAGACTTGTCTGGTTTCACGCAGCTAGTTGGAGCAGGGCCAGGGCTAGAACCCATGTGTCCTGAATCCCAGGCCAGAGCTCATTGTGCCTGGAAATGAACCCCTGGTTGTTGTAACTCCACTCATAATCCCATGCTACCCCTAGTGTGAATCTTCCTCATTTATAGCACCCAATGATGAGAATCATGAAAGTCCCAGAGACAATCTTCTATGATTCTTTAATTTTATAATTAAGTCCATGGATACCTAGAAGGGTGAAGTGGTTTTGGAGCAATATCACATGATATCGCTTATATGTGGAATCTAAAAAATAGGGTACAAATGAACTTATCTACAAAACAGAAACAGAGTTACAGATGTAGAAAGTAAACTTCTGGTTACCGGGGGATAAGGGGGCAGGAGGGATATATTGGGAGATTGGGATTGACATATACACACTACTATATATAAAATAGGTAATTAATAAGGACCTACCGTATAGCAGAGGGAACTCTACTCAGTACTCTGTAATGACCTATATGGGAATAGAATCTAAAAAAGAGTGGATATATTTATATGTATAACAGATTCATTTTACTGTACACTTGAAACTAACACAACATTGTAAATCAACTATACTCCAAGAAAAATTAAAAAAAAAACACACCCAGTATAAGAATTGTCAGATCCTGGGGACCATCAGGTGTCACAGGGGTGATGGAGAGCAGCCTTGTCCCTGCTTCTCCCTGGTAGCGGAGCCACAGAAACAAGCAAGGCAGCACTTCAGGAGCACACGTAAGGGGTCTGCCTGGGAGGGTCCCTGGGGCCGAGGGTGGCCGGGGAATGTGAGGCTCGGCCCCTGGAGCTGCCAGGGGGGACAGGGCTGGAGATGAGGAGGCTGTGGGGGGATTTGGAGGCGTCTTTTAATTCCTCAACATGCTCACTGCTGAGGCTGCAGGGAGTTTCTGATTTCAGACCCAGTGCCTTAGGGAGCCTCTGATTTCACCCTTTGTTCTCCTGTCTCCTAAGAAGACAGGGCTGCCAAGATCAGCAGGGGTCAGGGGGCCGGGGCTCTAATTACTTTCATTCCCTGAGTTGCTGGGAAGGGTCTTTGGAAAGCAATGGAAGGCCTGCTTGTCACTCCTGCCAGCCAAACGGGGCTCACACATTCTCTGTAAAGTTGTGTTATTGTTGGTGAAGCCATTGCTTGTTTCAAACAGCAGCGTCGAGGTCCAGGGCCCGGGAGTGGTTTATGGGTGAGATGTGACCCGGGCCTTCTCGCATACGATGGAGGTTGGTTTACAGGCTTGGAAAATAAATTTTGGGGCGGAGGCATTTGCAACAACCTTTAAATTGATCTGAGGGTTGAACTAGACACACACACAAGAAAAGAATGTTAAAAGAAGAAAAGCTTTTGGCAGCGAGGTAACGAGTGGGCTTGCCTAGCCCGGTTGCCATGGGGATGACGCAGCCCTCCTCACATCCCCGGTGGGGCTCTCAGGAGTGACCCGGCACCTTCTTGCCCAGGAGATCCTGGACTCAGCGCAGTCCTGATCAGTCGATTTGCCAGAAACACCAACTTGTCATTTGATCACTTGTTTCCAGGATTAAGTTACTCCTAGCGCTATGATTAGGGCCATGTTTTCTGTGCTTGGGAAACTCTCACATATGATCCAAAACATTAGAGTTAAATCTGTTAACCCTAAAATTAGGCAACATGAAATAAAATGTTACCTTTAATAGTTAAGAGTTATTAAGAGCCTCCATGCTAGGTATTGTTCTAAGGACCTTACCTGAGAAAGCTCATTGGTCCATCCCACACCCCTGCGGGGAGGTGACATCGTTGACCTCATTTTACAGAGGAGGAAAGGCTGCACGGAGAGGTTAGGTGAGTACCCAAGGTGATACAGTGAGGAGAGAGCGAGCACCCACACGGGAGATCTGGATACAAAGCTCGGGTTATGTCCCAGAGGTCCTCTGCCCTCCCCTGCTTTCTTCCCACCCCACCTAAAACCATGGCTGGTTTGGTTTCTGCTACTAAAAAATTAAAGTGGAAAAATGGCATCCTTTGAGGAAGTAAAATCACAAAGTGCTCCCGGAACCCCACTCTGCCAGTCGCACATCTGAGGATAAGGCAGCTGGGGGCGCCTTCCAGCCACAGCAGGTAGCCATGGCCTCAACCTGCCCAGGTCAGAGGCAGGGCCCTAGGAAGTGCTTGAGGGAAAATCCTTCTCCAAAATTCTCTTGTTTTCTGGTTTAGGAGAACTTTGCCTTATTCATTCATTCATTTATTCATGCATTTATTTATTCAAATCCAGGGTATTGTTTTCCCTAGAGACCTAAATTGTTTGGCCACATTTTGGACTCCACAGTTGCACAGGATTTTAAGGTGCTACCTCTTTCTCCTCTGTGTCTCTGCCTGACCCTAAGGAGCAGACAGGTGGCCCCCAGAGAGCAGGCAGAGGGGCCGCTGACCATCCCGAGACCGGGAAGCCAAGTTTTGTTTTACAAGGAGAGTTCAGCGCCCTGGACTGTTCTGGCCACCCCGAGCATCCCTAGCTGTGGTCCAGCAGGTGAGACAGCAGCTGTCAGGATGGGTACATGTGCCCTCAGATGGGGAGAGTGAGGTGGGAGTTCCGAGTCAGGGTTGAACAGCTGAGTCCTTGGTAGCGAGGGGACCCTGGAAAGAGCAGGACAGTGACACAGAGAAGAGGCACACGGAGGCACGTGCGCACACACACACCAGGGCTGCACGACCATGCACACGCATGTGCCCAGGCACTCACACACTTGTGCACGGAGAAGGGGAGTTGGAGACGGGGACTTGGGTGCAGAGAAGTGAAAAGGGCATCTGAAAGGGGCGTGAGATGGTCAGGTAGGACTTGAGGAGGGGGGTGAGGCTTGAATGAGCTTTTTTTTTATTATTATTAATTTATTTATTTACTTTTGGCTGCATTGGGTCTTCGTTGGGTTGCGCGGGCTTCTCATTGCAGTGGCTTCTCTTGTGGAGCACGGGCTCTAGGCTCAAGGGCTTTAGTAGTTGTGGCTCTCGGGCTCTAGAGCGCAAGCTCAGTTGTAGCACACGGGCTTAGTTGCTCCCCGGCCTGTGGGATCTTCCCAGACCAGGGCTCGAACCCGTGTCCCCTGCATTGGCAGGCGGATTCTTAACCACTGTGCCACCTGGGAAGCCCATGAATGAACTTTTTAAAAATAGATTTTATTTTTAGGTTTTAGATTCATAGCAAATTTGAGTGGCAAATACAGAGAGTTCCCATACACCCCTGCCCAGGAGATGAGCACTTTCTTGCTGTGGATTTTAAGCTGTAATCGGTATTGTGATTGTTCATGTGAATGGCTGCAACTGGTGCTGACCAGAGACGACAAACTGGTTAGATTGTGTCTCTGGGAGATGGTTAGGATCCCAGTGCAGCGCTCACCCTGGTCCCTTTGAGTCTGGCATCCTTCACGTCCCTGTAGGGTGGCACAAGGCGATTTCGTATTTCCCTGGGCTGAGGATGGGAATGCTGTCTCGGTGGCCAGTCGTGTCTTCGTCGGACACCAGGCTCAGCCGGCTGTGCCGCTCTGGCTGGGATTTGCCTCCAAGCTTCGCCAGCGGACGGGCAGGCAGGCTGGAACTGAATCCAGGAAAGGCATCCCCACAGGCCGGAACGCACACGTAGCTCTGCTCTAGGGCTCAACCTGACTGCAAAACAATGACCGATGATTTAAGAAGCTCTGGAATTGTAGCCACCCATCGCTCCCAGGCATTTCTGGACAGTCACTTGGCCCCTGTCTTTGCTGAGTTGGGTCCCCCTGGATTTCCAGCATCAGGGGTGTGTGTTGTGATCTCTGTGTCCTCCTTGGCCCCCTCCTTGGGCATCACCTCCATCGTTGCCAGGTGCAGTGATGCTCTCACAGGCTCCCTACACCCCTCCCCAAACAGTGCCTTCCCAGCAGTTCACCTTGACCCCAGGCTGGTCCCTCTGCCCCCCAGACCCAGCTTTTGCAGCTGAGAGGAACGTCTCCTGGCTCCAGGGAGGCTGGCAGGGCCGGAAGCCTTGAAGATGGTTCTTCTTGGAGGGTCAGGAGGGTCCCGGTCTCCACAACCTGTTCGATGCACCAAGGGGTCCCCCTGGCTGGGAGGAAGGGGGAGTGTATAGAGCATGTGGGCTCTGGGTGGGGAGAGACGAGGGTCACTTTCAGTCCACGTGGACGGAGGCGACCTTGGAGCATGTTCTGTCTCTGCTGCTCCTTCATTTCCCATCTGAGCATTTCAGCTCCGGGCTCGGGCCCTCCCAGCTGGAATGTCTCTAGATTTTAGGAAATACCTCTGACTGTATAAATCCTCCACACTTTTTTTTTTTTAAATCATAAGAGAAATAATACATGTTCATTGTAGAAAAGTAAGACAATATAGATTATGCAAAAGAGAAAGAAATAAAACCAACCCTAATTTGATCTCTATGACTATTTTTTGGCATATATTTATAGACAATATATATCATTCTGGACTTTTCTCCTGGGTATGTGTATTTAGTTGTGTGTGTGTGTGTGTGTGTGTGTGTGTAAGCAAAATAAAATGAGACTATCCTATTATATATAGTATCTTGTAACCTGTGTTTTTGCTTTAACAACATACCCTGAACATCTTTCGGTGTTGATTTTTTTTTTTTTTTTTTAATGAACATAGGTCATTTAGGAAGACTAGAGATTAAGGGAACATTGTCGGATACATGCAGATTGACTTAATTAAAGCAGTCGAACACGATTTGACTGTTAGACACTAGATGTAAGGGATGGTGAGACATGTTTCCTGCCCCCAGGCAGTTAGGGGAGATAAGAAGCACACACACAATTTCTTGGCCCAGCACCACATGATCAGCAGTCTACTGCAGCTACAAACCAATTCTGTTTTGGAGGTACCTGGAGGGCTTCTTGGAAGAGGTGACATTTGTGGAGTGGAGCAGATTTTTTTCCCTTACTTGGT
This sequence comes from Balaenoptera acutorostrata, assembly GCF_949987535.1. Classification (NCBI taxonomy): domain Eukaryota; kingdom Metazoa; phylum Chordata; class Mammalia; order Artiodactyla; family Balaenopteridae; genus Balaenoptera; species Balaenoptera acutorostrata. The sequence continues at coordinate 4,433,051 of NC_080079.1, read as the reverse complement.
AACCATTTGCATTTTCTCTTGTGGGAGATGTGCTGGCAGAGAAGTCAAGAGCCCTGGCTTTGGAGTAGATGCATCTGGATGCCAGGCTACTCTGTCACTTTCTAGCTGTGTGACATTGGGCAAATTCACAAGCCCTCTGAGCCCTGGGTTTCTTCTCTGCCAGTTGTGGATAATTGTACCTACTTCATCAGTTTGTTGTGAGATTTCAGTAAAATAACACATGGCAGGTATCAAAAGCCCACACCTGATGTGTTGTAAATGCTCAAGAAAGGGTCATTATTATTATTATTAGAATTTGGCAAAAATAACTATTCATATGTAAATCTGTAGTAAAATGGGCAGAAAATATGTGAGCTTTTAAGTAATGAGGAATAAAAAACGTCTTAAGTGTTTTCACTGTCTTCCAGAATATGTTTTCAGTAAGTCCAAGTAACTCTTCAGAATTTTTTCCTGAGATGCAGAGAAAAACAGATACTGGGTGTTCACAAGTTGCTCTGATTTCAAATTTTGGGAAATGCGGGGAGTCTGCTGTGATGGACTCTTGTAGACAACAGACTATTCCTCTAATAATATCAGGAAAATTCCGATAGTACTCTGGCATAATGCTGTACTGATATAACTCGGAAATCATTATGTATTCTGCTATTTCTCTGAAATAATATTGCACTTAATTAATAGAATATCCCAGTTGAAAAAATCTTATTTAACTTAGATATATCACCGTGTTAAATTCCAGACTCAACAGCTGATCTCCTTTCTTAGTACTTTTATGAAAGGAACATTCAGATTTGATCAGATTTGATCTGTTTATAGTATTGAGAACTATATTGAAAAGAAACTCTCATTTGGCTTTCTAATCAGGCCAATTTTCAGTGAATATTAAAAAAATTACAATATGGCATGTGTATACATATGGAATAGATAAAACCTTCTGCTTTTAAGTTGTTAAGATGATGGCTTTTCTTAATGTCTGTCCAAATGAAATGCTCTTTTAAAACATATACACGCCACACACACCCTCTCGGAGGCTGTGATCCTAATTTCTCTTGCCACCCAAAAGTCATGGCTAAATTAAATTAATACATAAGAGACTTGTTGTGTTCAGCTCCTGCAGTAACTACTTCTGTTTCTTGAAAGGCCTTTATTTTTACCGACTTCCTTATCTGAAAAGGTTTACCCTGTCTTCGTGCAAGTGGTTGTCATGCTTTAGAAAAATCACAAGCAGCAAAAAGTCAGAATTGTCAGTTCAGAAGACACTGCTTGTTCCACTGGGTACAACCAAGCAAGCGATGCTGGCAAACGATCTTTAGAAAAAAAACAGAGGATGGGAACGGCGGCAGAATGAAGATAAAAAGAGTTGCTGGCTTTATTCTCGCTGAAGGCTGGCAGCAGGAGTCTGCAGGAGGGGGACGCCTATCAGATAGGTCATCTGTTGGGTAATGAAGAAAAGAAGACAGGAGACAGGCGGGGGGCAGGTGATGGTCCCTCTCGGAGGGCAGGAGGGCCTGGAGCGGTGGGAAGACACAGCTTTAGGAGCTGATCACCTTTCATTTAGAGGCTTGTGGGGCAGAGCTTCCAGGGGAGGGGCACCCACTGATAAGGTTACAGGTAAACATGAAAATCCTGCTCATTTCCCCGGCTTCCTTCATTATGGACTCATTTCTATCTGTACAGGGCGTCCTATTAAAAATTACTAATATGTCAAAAAATGTCCTAGTCCTGTGATATTGATATTTATACTACTGTCCTACCATCTTATTTTGTGTTAGTGAGGAGGTCGTGTGGTTTTAGGAAGAAGCAGCAAAATGATGGTAACAGGTAGTAACAATTTTAGATGCACGTCTTTGTCCAGGAACTTCTGCCTCGTGGGGCTCTGCCCATAAAATGCCCTGTGTTTTGCTTTAAAAAAAAAGTACTCAAAAGATACACCCTCCATGAAAGTTGGTTTATAGATCTCTAGTTTAAAGTCATGATGGCCTCCTTGGACTATTACGGCTTTGAGTTTCTACAAGAAGGTTCAGTTTAGCATCGTTATCTGCTGACTTGAGGACTCCTGGCTGGGCGGCTGGGGGTCCCTGCAGGCTGGGTGGAGCCTGGGGCAGCCTGAACACTTGGTTGAACCTAGGGATGCAGGCATGTAAAATGAGTTTGGCCTTTACTTCCAGAGGACCCAGAACCCTGCTCTTCTACTCCGGAGGATACAGGAGATGGAGAAGGGGCCTTTAAGCCAGATACACTTTGACAAATGCCTCCCTGCAAGGATTGTTAAGTCAGGTCTTTAAGAAACGTGCTAGGATTGAATGGGCTAGGGGGACACCCAGGAGACTGGCCAGCCTGCTGGAATCAATCATGGCCATTTGGGTTCAGTGAGAGAAAGTAGGAGGCATCATCTCTGCATCACCATCTAGGGTACAGGCCACCCTGCCAGGGTGGCCAGGCATTAGGTGTGACCACAGCGGTCTGCGGGAGAACCACAGGGATGGGCCCCTGGACGCTGGGTTTGCCATTCATCAACGGCCTCAGCCTGGGCCGGGCCGGTGCCTTGCACGCACGCGTGCATCATGCATCAAGTCCGCCCTCCTTCACAAACAATCTAAGGGAGTATGATTCTTTGCTTTCTGCCTCCTGACATGTGGGCCTGGCCACGGGACCCGGCAGTAAATATCTCTCTTAAACAAATTGCTGTCACTGCCAAGTCACCGGGGGCATTTAAGAGGGAATTAGGAATTAAGAATTTGTGGCGATGGGTAATAAAAGATGGATTGGCTTATTTGCATGGCTCTGCAAATGTGAGCGTTAAAATAGGTGGAAAAGGCTGAAATAAGACGGCAGTTATGCTTCTGAATGGGCCCTACTCAATCATTTGGCAATTACTTTGCCAGTTACTTTGTTAAAGTTGTGTGTAAGTCTAAGCTATACTTATATCTAGTGAATATCTTGTGCCTATATTACTGTGTATGGTGTATTTACATATATAACTATGTGTATTGTGTATGATGTACACACACACATAGTGTACACATTAGAATGGGAAAGTTAAAACACAGACTCTGCCTGTATGTCTCTGCGGCAATAGTTCGGTTACCTGATGGTTGTGCTGTGCAAAAGTGGCACGTTAAATGTCTGCATTTTATGTGCAGGGTGGTAGCTTTTGTTTGAATAATTTAAAATTCAAATGGGAAAAGTCTGTGTGCCCACACTTCAGGATTTCATCTTTGTGGCAATCTAAAAGGAAAAAAAAAAATAGTTAGCTGGGGCCAATCGCTTGGTTATCCGGCTGTATGTATTTTATATGCTGTCAGTACCCTGACATAAGAAGATTATGATGTTGAAATCAGGCTTACAGATGTAGTTTCTGCTTTCTAAGCCAGAAAAATCCTCCAAATTGTTACGCCTAAATTTTTTAATCTCCCTGTTTAGGCCAAAAGGTTAGCTCAGGAACAAAAAGAATCGACCATTTTCGACCATAAAGAGACGCTGAGGGACATTTCAGGAAGCGATTGTTTGGCTGTACTGTGCACATCAGAGGAACAGCACTCGGAGAGGATGGTGTCTGTTGGGGCTGGTGGCAGCCGGCCCGGGAGTGCCTTCCTCTAATGGACTGTGTCCTGTGCAGCCGCCGCCGAGCCTCGTTCACATCCCAGGGAGGGAGTCATAAGCCGTCAGGACTGAGTGCCCACTGCTGTCTGTGGGAGAGCCGGACGGGGTAAAACTGGGGAGCACAAGGTGTGTGGCTTCGGCCTCCCCGCTTTAGGCAGCCACACTGGGTTGTCCCCAGTTTGGAGGGGCACCAGGATACCCCAAGCTCCTTCCAGGCCTCTCCTTGGCCCTCGTCCATCCCTTCTGTCTCTGCCTGGTACCAGGTGCTGATAAACTTAGTCAAACTATTCGTGACAGCCCCTTTCTCTGTTACTTTATTTGTGGTTTGTTGCGGCGAGACAGAAAGCCTCTGATGTTTTGACCAGATGGGTTAAGGAAACGAGGGAATTTCAGTCCCTGAGAAACGGCTGATTAGAAAGGTACTGTTAGGGCTGCAGAGAGCCCCTGGCACTCTGAGCTTTGCATAAGCCCGTCCGGGGGAAGGGAACCCGGGCGCTGGTACCTGGACCAGGCCGGTGACCTATGGGTTGGGACAAAGCGGTACCACAGGGGCAGTCGGGCTTTGTAGATCCTTGCAGGACCCTGGGGAGGTGAGGCTGCCGTAACCAAATATCACACACGGCGTGGCTGAGACGACGGACGTTTAATTCTCACAGTTCTGGAGGCTGGAACGTCCAAGATCAGGGCACCGGCCCATCTGGTGTCCGGTGAGGGCCCCTTCTTGGTTCACAGACGGCCGAGTTCTCGCCGTGCCCTCAGTGGAGGAAGGGCGAGCAAACTCTCTGGGGTCTCGTTTATGAGGACACCAATCCCAGTCACAAGGGCTCCACCTCAAATCCCGCACCTCCTAACACCATCACCCTGGGGGTTATTAGGGCCTCCGCGTGTGAACTTGAGGGGCTGGGGTACACAAACCTCCGGTCCGTAACACCCGGCCCCAGAGGAAGCGGGGATGGGGACGAGGAGGGTGCAAGGACATCAGGGCCCTGCCTGCCCCTCTCTCGGCTCCTAGTAAATGCTGCTGTGAGCTCGGCTGCCCTCCTGGACTCCTTCATTTTCCTCCTCCGCAGTCAGAAGCCTCAGCAGTTCACCTGTACTTCCTTCCCCTCTGCCACCAGCCCCACCAGCCTCCCTGCCTTCCACCCCCGTTCCGGCCCCCGCAGCATTTCGGTGGTGTCCAGCGTCCTCAGATAACATACAGGCGACATAAAGTGGCCTCTGAGTGACCCCGGCCAGCTCTCTCCTTCCCGACTCTCCTGTCTGCAGCCCTGCAGACCACGCATTGGACTCCATTCTCCGGTGTCATCGGGCCTCTTCCCCGTCCTTGCCTGGTTAGCACATCCTGGGGGGCTCAGAGCAGTTTCACCTCCCCTGGCCGTGAGTAGCCCCTGAGCCCACTGGTCCTGTGCGCGGGGTCAGTCCTGGGTGACGGTTAAGGGTGTAGGGGTCACAAGCTGCCGTGTATAGTAGAATCGCCCGGGAGCTCATGCAAAATGCAGATTCCGGCCCCCTCCCCCTCCCCTGCCGCCCCCGTCCCCCCAAGTCTCCTGTAGCTTATGGTCCCGGGAGCCTCTGCGGGGCGGGGAACCTGCACTTGAAGCGGCTTCCCAGGAGGTGGTGACGCAGGTGGTGCCCGGACCTCACGCTGAGGGTGCTTGACCCTGAGCGGTGATTCAGAGTCCCAGGGAGATGCTGGGTCCCCCTCCTGCCGCCTTTCAGGGCTGTCGTGCTGCACGCGCTTCATTAGAAGTGAATCCCATTTTAGCAGAGGAAATGCCTGGGTTTTTTTAAAGTCCCCCCCCCCCCACTTTCTACCACCTGGGGGGATAAAGGCGTTTTAACCTATGTTCCAGAGTAATCATATTAAATAACATTAATGTATTAATAATTTAATAAATCTTGTAGGTAATATAAATAATATTACGGAAGATGTTAAGATTTCATGTCCAGGGGTACAGGGGGCATCTGTGAGCAAGCTGACTTTCCCGTCACTCACTATGGGAGTCGGGGAAATGCCAAGGGTGGTGGGCGGGTGGCGACATGGGGGAAAAGCACGCGTTTGGGCTCTGGGGGTAGGAAGAGACCCCTCGGGTGGGAGAAGGAGGCTGGGACACGAGAAGCCCCTTCCTGCTGGGCCATTCCTACTGCCCCCTCTGAATTGGGCTGTGACCACACCACGTCTCAGCCACTGTCCCTGAGGGGAAGGTCTCCATCTCTGTCCCCCACTCCCACCCCCATCATGGGGTGGGTCAGCAGCAGCCCAGGGGGAAGGGGGCTTTTGAAGCAGGTCTCTGTGGTTTGGACTCTCCTCACTCCCACCTGCCAAGGGGACCAGCCCGGGTCTTCTCCAGAGCCCGGAGCCCCCATCACTCCCCGACCTGGCACCTGCCGGCTCTGGCCCTCGGCCCCCGGGGTTCAGGCTGGCACCTTTGACTCGGCTCCTCTGCATCCCATTAAGCCCGGGGACAGACACATCTGCACTCGGCATGAGTTTCTGCAGACCACTGAGTCACTAGCAGAGATGCGATGAGTCCAGATGTTCAGGAACACGGCAGCGCTTCACAGGCCGCCACTGGGACAGATAAACACGGAACGTGTGCAAGTCTATCGGGTACCAGAAGTTTGGCAAGTCAGCGCCCTTATGAAAGGAAAGGCTGGTGACATTTGAGGGGAGGTGGCAGTGGGAGAAGGGGAAAGTGCTTTTATCTCAAACATCTCGAGGATGAGTGCTCACTTCTTGAAGGAAGGGGGTTGGAACTATTTCAACTTCACTTGAAGGGGGATGATTTATTCTCATTCTACAGCGTCTTCTGATGCTACAAATGTAATTTCCGGCCTCTGCAAGGCTGGGCTTGATGTGTTCCTGGCCTTGCCGTGTGCCGTACAGCGTGAGCTCTAGAGTCAGAGGGAGGTTATTTAACACCCCGAGGCTTCAGTTCTCCTGCCTCTAAAAGGGAATAATAGATACTCCCATTCTCAGAGGCCTGGGAGAATTAAGGAACCTGTGTTAAGTGATGTATTAGCTCAGGCTCATAAAAGGGGCGCTGTTAGGACGGCTGCAGGATTTAGTCCCTCTTGCTCCGTCATCTCCAGTGACCCGTGCATCAAACCCCAAGCTTGGTGATCTGAGAGCAGGATCTGGACTTAAACATGTGCATTTCAATAAAATACTGAAAAGCAAGTGCTCTTTTTTTTTTTTTTAATCTTTTGTTTAAATATAGCCTAATTGCAAAGGATATTGCCCTTTGAGTGGTACCTATAGTCAATGGCTTGGAGGAAATTAATGGGAAAATTGGTGATACATTATATCCACTTAGGGTTCTGAAAAAAGAAGAAATGTTTCTGCAAAATTTAATTAAATGTTTGCATCAGAAGTTTATTCAAAATAACCCCTGTAATCACACTGTGATCAATGACATGATTTGTTGCACATTGAGATGTTTCACGATTTGGGTCTTGCGAGGATTCATCTGCTGAAGCCATTTCCAAAACAACGACGAATGGTAAGAAGAGACATGGTCTTTCTCTCATGAATGGATTAAGGATCTAGTTAATGTAAAGCAGACCAAGCCAGTAATTGTGACATTGACTAAACCAAGATGTCCAGAGAGTGTGCTCTACTTTGGGAAAAGGACCACAAAATTTCATTTTGGATTTTCTGAATAAAAATGAACTTTGCATTGGTGATTCCTCTCTTCCCTGACCAACAAAGATGTCCAGTTCATTTGACCATGATACCTGAAGATGTTATCCGTGTTCACACACTTTTTTTAGATTAAGGTTTTATTAAAAGGAAATCTCTCAAGATGGCAACCTACAGAAATAATAGTACCGATGTCAGTTTCATTTAAGATCTACTCTCCGCTACTCCAGGTAAATAAATCTTGGAGGGATGTTCAGCTTGATGCTTACTTTGTTGACTGGAGAAGGCACACTAGTATCGTCTTGCAAAGTTCATTTTACTCAATTGTAAGTCTCATTCATTGATTTGTTCAATACTTGTGAATTGAAACATTCAAGAAGGACCAGCAAGTGACTAGCAACCAAGATTTGAAGCTCAGGAAAGAGAATCACTCATTGATTTTTTAAAATGTACCCATTCGTTTCTTCAGCAACTTTTCTTTGATGAGCGAGATGTGCTCCCTGTCCTCCCAGGGCTCACAGCCTATCGGTGACACAGGCGCTTAAGGAATCACTTTCCCTAGCGTGTGATGACTGAGGACCACAGGAGGCTGTAGGTAACACTGCTGGGTGTGATTCATCTCTCGGGGTGGAGACAGAGGCATCAGGTCAGAAAGATGGAGATGGGGCCAGAGACTCAGATTTGGGAGGTGGCTTGGTGGTGAGGAGAGAGGAAACTACGAAAGATGGTCCTTGAACCTGAGGATTAAGAAATTAAAAGGAGTTATTTAACAAGGTCCTACTGTATAGCACAGGGAACTATATTCAGTATCCTGTGATAAACCATAATGGAAAAGAATATGAAAAAGAATGTATATATATGTATAACTGAATCACTTTGCTGTACAGCAGAAATTAACACAATGTTGTAAATCAACTATACTTCAAATTAAAAAATTAAAGAAAAAATGAAGTTGTTTAAAGCCTCAGTGATCATCATTGTCGTATTCTCGAGGCCTGGAAGAATGGAAATGTTTAAGAAGATTCTGTCTCTCTCTCTTTTTGTCACCCAAGCACTACAACCCAGTCCCCAGGTGCAGAAACTGTCTTTAGCTCCGTACATCCACCAAACAGGATAGTTGTGCTTTATCGACTGGATGCAACACAGGCAAAACCAGACTGAACTGGCTAGTTCCGAGAAGGCTAGCAAAGCGGGCTAAAGTTCACGCCTTTTCTCCTTACACACTGATTGTAACACATTATGAGGCTAAGGCCTCCTCCCGCGGGTGCCATGACCCTATAAGAACAGAAAGAAGGCGTGGACCCTATTTCCTGAAACTCTCTGCCTTTTCCGAGAAATGAGATGATGTCAGACTCCACACCATCCCTCCCCTTTGACCCTTTACTATAAAAACTTTCTTGTTTGGGGAGAAGGTGCCTGTAGAGCATGAGCCCCCTTTCTCCGTTCTCTGGCCATCGAATAGAATAAAAGCCTGTCTTGCTTGTACCGAACTCAGTTTCATTATTGGCAGCTTGGACCTCATAGGGAAGGAATTTCTTGACTGAGCGGGGACAGGGGGGTGGGTGGGTTTCAGTTCATTAGGGCCCCAAGAGGGGGCCTCATGTCTAATTCGGTAACATCTGATGATGAGATTTTTCTCTATAGGGGAATATCATGGCTGGTCCTATCAGGGCTCTTCCGTATCAGGGCTCTATCATGGCAGAAGGGTGCTGTAATTAAAAATGGGTGCTGTAATTAAAATTCAACCAGACAATAAACTGATCCCCATTAAACCTTTACGGATTTGACAGACACATCTACTAAAATTTAAGCTCGTAAAGACAGAGACGTTTGTCTTTTTTGTTTGTTTTCTTCATTGACAGAGCCCAGGCCCCTGGAACTAGCACAGAGCAGGCACCCAACTGATAGAGGTAGAATGGAATATACTTTCCCTTTGTCTAGGTGAGGAAGGACGTGGGCCTCTAACCTGATACACTGTATTGGGAATCTCTCTAGTCCTTGTTCAGATGTATTTCGGTCAGGGCTTCATTGAAAAAACTCAAGCTCAGGCTACATGTTGGTTCCCAGGACAAGTATTTCGAGAGCAGATCCGTACTTTCTGTTTCTGGACACATCTTGTCAGCAGGTTCATCAGAGGCATGTTCCCTGTGGCTGCATGAGGCCAGGGGAAGTTATTTGAGTCTTGTTGTCAGCAGAGGGTGAAGCAGAGCCCTGGAGAAGGTGGGGTTTAGGTGCCTTTGGGCCCAAGTGGCAGAGGCAGGCCAGCCCTGGCTTGTGGATGTCCTTCCCTGGGAGATCTGTGGGGAAAGGTCAGGCCCGCCCAGGCTTCCGTGCAGGCTCTCTGTCACCGACACACGTGCTCCTTAAGGAAAGCCTCTCACTCAGTGGCTAGTCCTTCAGAGCCTGGCTCTTCTGACCCGTTCCCACTAGCCCTTCTAGCCTCAGCTCAATTGTTCCCGCCTTGTAAGAGACCTCCTTTATCGTCTCATGCGCTGTCTGAGCTCATAAGCCCCTCCGCTATGGCCCGAATCTCATTGTGCGGTCCTTGTCCAACTGAAGTCTGAGGTCCTCTTGCATAGAAGATCTGGGGTCTGACTTCCTTCACTTCTGGTGTCTGCATTTCGACAACCACCCCTGGATGCTTCTTACTCCTGCCAAAGTTCAAGAACCCTTGGCCTTTTTTGGGGGCTGGGAAAGCCACCTGGAATCTCTGTGGGTGAGTCATCTCCCAGGACCGTAATTCCAGGGAATGACGGCGGCCAGCTCGGGCTCCTGTGCACGGTGGCAGGTCCACGGCGTGGCTTACGCTGCCCTTCTTGTGATCACCCATAAGGAAAGGCTATCTCAAGACAGATCTTTCTGGTTTTTGTTTCTGTTTTCTTACTTACATAAACTGTAAAAGTTTTTATATACAACAAAATGAAAATAAGGGGTAAGTTATAAACGCCACCTCTTAATAGGACAGCAGTTAAATTGGAGCTGTACATCATTGACCACTATGAAACACGACTTTCATAATTGTTTTAATTTTCTCTCTTGGTGTTATGAAGACCTTTATTACATACAGTTCTATATTTGCACCTTTATTTGTAATGAAATAAAGGTTGGAAGAAAATTGAAGTTCAGACATGGGCTAGCTTCTAATGGCAACAAGTAAAGATAAACTCTCATTGAAAGGGATTAAATATAAGCTTGAGTCTCTGAAAAGCAGGATCCCTGCCTCCTCTCTTCCCTTGCATTTGACCCCCTCTCTTCCTCTTGAACGTTTCTTGTTTGTTTGTTTGTTCGTTTAAAATTTTTGTGGGAGTATTCACAATGTTGTGCTAGTTTCAGGTGTACAGCAAAATGAATCAGTTATATATATACATATATCCACCCTTTTTTTTTTTTGAACGTTTCTTGAACATGTAATCTATGCATGGCTTTATATCCAACATACAGAAGGATGTAACTAGAAGTTTGATCCATTGATATTTCAATTTTCAGAAATATTTGCTCATAAAAACCTCCCTCTGGATTTTTTTTCCCCATCATGATAAAAAGGCTTGCTTTTTGCTAAAAGCCAAAAGAATGTCCCTTGAAAAGTAAATATTCAAAGATATTTTTCCTTTTCACAGGCAATATCAGCAGATCATTGGATTTCATAGGTATTAAAAACATGTCTATGTCTTTAATTTTCAGTAGAAAAAAATATATTGCATTTTTTGGGGAAAATTTCTTGCGGTTGGGAACATAGCAGCACATACGATGTGTACGTGTCAGGGGGTCGGGGTGTGGGTGTATCTGGTTGTTGATTTTCAAAGCAAGTACCCCCTTTGGAATAAAAGTCAGGCGACAGTGTTAAGGAAACATTTGCCTACTAGACAGGCATTCAGTGCTCGTGGGCGTTCAGAGGCTATTTTGTCACTGCATCGGAGAACTCACTTTTGTTTCACGATGAATCTGTGTGAGTCCTGTACCTCAAGACAGAGCAGCAAAAAGCCAGCCTCTGCTCTGGCATGTGGCTGAGATTTCAAACAGAGAAACAACCTCCTGTCCCCTAAATGGAGTGGATGAATATTGGAACCGCAGAGAAACTAAGACACTCGAGATCATTATTTGAGGTCAGGAGGTTTCCTGCTAAAAATCTCCCATTTAAACCCAAGGGGACTGGACTCAAAGCGTTTTTTATCAGAAGGCTCTGGAGTCAGGGATATGCTTTGACTGCTGGCGTAAGGCTTTTGACCTGTAAAATTCCAGAGCTGGCGTTTGAACTGGGGCTTTAAGGAGACGAGTGATGACGGCATGGGTGAATTTAAGTAAGTCGTCTGTGTATTTGTAAGTACATTGTGGAAGGGGCTGCTAGCGCTTATAAATCACGCTGCATTTTCAGAGTGGTTGGTATCATTACCCTTCCTTCTCACAAACGTGGAGCTAGGGGGGCACTGCTGTTTCTGTTAAACAGCCAAATAGCTGCCCCACTGAAGTCGGGGGCTGCCTTGAATAATATTGTTTATGAATTAAAAAAACGAGGTGTAGGGGCTTCCCTGGTGGCGCAGTGGTTAAGAATCCGCCTGCCAATGCAGGGGACACGAGTTTGAGCCCTGGTCCGGGAAGATCCCACATGCCGCGGAGCAACTGAGCCCGTGCGCCACAACTACTGAGCCCGCGAGCCACAACTACTGAAACCCGCACGCCTAGAGCCCATGCTCCACCACAAGAGAAGCCACCGCAATGAGAAGCCCACGCACCGCAAGGAAGAGTAGCCCCCACTCGCCGCAACTAGAGAAAACCCATGCGCAGCAACAAAGACCCAACGCAGCCAAAAATAAATAAATTAAAAAAAAAAAAAGAGAAAAATGACATGTGACCTGAATGTCTTGGGACTTGTAAATGGATTCTAACCCAGTTCCAGACAAAGAGTCTCAACCCGGCTTGAGCAGAGGGGGCCCCTTTGCAGCAAAGGCTGGCGAGGAAGGAGCTTTCCAAAGGGATAACCCTTCTTTAGATGCGACAGCATTAGTCCGTATTAAAAAAATGAAAACCTCATGATTCTGGAGTCATGCCTCAGACCATGGGGCTCCTCATAACGTAAATAATTACCAAATGGGACTCACTTATTTATTATTTATTTATTTATTCACAGCTGTGAATTAATAGGATTGCAGCTCTGTTATGAATGGAAGACTATGATTGATTAGACTCCCGATCAAAATCAGATCAATTACTGTTCATTTGCTATTGATCTGGTTGGTCCTAGAGGTTGGGTGTGGGTTTAATTCCCTTTGGCTGCTCTCCAGTAAGTACTGTTTTAGCTTCACCTTGGTCACGGCTTGAGTCCCGTCCTGTTGTCCCTTCACTAACATTTAACATCATGAGGACAATCCCTGGCACAGAGGAAAAATGTTTCCAAATCGAGGACATGGAATTCCGGCTTGTAGGTGCTGAGGCCAGAACTGATCATATGCAACTTTTGCTAAGCCCCTTCCCCATGCGGCCTCAGAACGGGTGCTGCCGTGCAGAGCATGCTATTTAAAACTCGGTTTTAGGAATGAGGCTGGATTCCGGGTGTCCATCAACACATGTGACTGGTCGTCACAGAGGCTGTTCCATCTGGCTCCTTTCCGGGCTGCCTGCCTGATGCCTATTTTGGACTGCTGAACAATTTTACCTTTATTTCACTTTATCTTTTAATCCAGAGCAGTTTTACAAATCAGATGGCCTCTTGTGATATGTATGTGGGCTTAAAGATACGAGATTCTTTTTTCTTTCTTCTTCTTCATTTTTTTTTGCTTTATAAATCATTTCTGCATCTCAGACATTTATAATCATCTTTCTATTTCAGGATATTTGTATTGGCCAAGGACGGCCCAAGATGGTGGGGCCTCCACTTGACCTCTGATTGTGGGGATATAAATGAACCCTGCCTTTAAGGTCTGTGACCACCTGGCCGCCTTCCAGACTCTCCGTTGTTGGGACAGGGAAAGGCGGAGCTGGAATGTGTGAGATCTCAAAGCCAAGGAAGGCTGGGACCCTTGGAGAGTAAATTTTGTGATGCTCACCCAGGCTTTTGTTGGTGTATCTTAACCGTGATTGGATTAGGAGGAATTTATCACGTCCGACAAAGTTATAAGGTCTCCTGTGCTGGATGGGTGGGTGGGTGAGTTGTCGGCCCCCCTAGAATTTTCTCTCCAATGTGCTGCAAATGAAGACGATGTTCCCGGCTTCCAGGATTTCACCTTTCTGTCCTCAACCGTTTGATCCACAAAATTACCCATCGTGCAGGCATTTGTCTGTTTACTATAATGAAGACAACCGGGTTTGTAATTGTCTATTAAATGGTCTATTAAATAGTGTCATAGCTAGAGGGACCTCAGCAAAAATAATTCGGCTTTTCAATGCTTCACAGCCTCCCTCTCCTCGCACTGTTCTGCAGCACTTTTTAGGAAGATAGCTTAAAGCGTTCTTTCTTCTTTTTTCAAATCTCGTAACCTGAAGCTATGCTGGTGATTTTTTTTTTTTTCTGGGATTCAAATCTCAGTTTCCCCAGGATGTCGAGGCGTTCCTGTTGCCTGGCGGCTTCCCCAGAAGCTCCTTTGTCTCTTCGATCTGTTGACATGGTAGTTTCCCCTCCTGGCTGATCGATCACCTTTGCTTTGGTCTTGCTCTCCTGTCTTGGGGGTCCTGTCTTCTCCAGGCTCCCCTGAATGCTGGGCTCACTTCCCGGCCACATCCCCTGGCCCCGTCTCATCTCTTCTGTTTGCCTCTTTGCCACCTTTATCCCTACCTGCGTTTTTAGGTGGACCTTCTGTAGGTGTTGATTTCGTGGGCTCGATTGATTTCTGCTCTGTCACACTCACCACTGTCCCCCACTCTTCCCTGCAAACAGGAACCTGGAGGCGTATATTACACCATACAGTCCCTAAACACTAGCCTCTGAGGGTCGTTCCCCAAATGTGGCCCTTGTTCCTTTGGTGCCCACAGTATGCTTTTTGGCGGATGTACATTCAAAACACTAATAATTAGGAATTTGTTTTGTTGCTTATAAGTAAAACTAGCTCGTCACATCCAGGATTTCATAGATGAGGATCAAATAGCGAGAATGAGGCTGGAACAGGTTTTTGATTAATTTTTTTGGTTAAAAAAGCCAGCTTAGGGGAAAATATTTAGTAAATAACATTAAGTGGGCACATGGACAACTGTGAAGGGGACAGACCACCCATCTGCTCTAAGCAGCCCTCATTTTACAATGAAGGAAAGTGGAGCCTGGGAGGGAACAGGCTGGTGTGCAAGGAACTGAGCTCTGAGGAATGCAACTGTGGCTCTCAAAGAGATGGGCTTGCTGCCTGTGGAGCCCCAGGGACCAGCCTGTAAGGCACTTTCTAGTGAGGGGCAGCCTGGACCCGGGCAAGGCGGGCCCCACAGGGGACATGTGCTTGCGTTCTGTGGGCTCAAGGGGCTGCTGGGAACTAGACCAGGTCGAGCCTTCCCGGGAGAAGACCCCGGCATCTGTGTGCCCTGGAGAGTGAATGCCAGGAATAAGGAGTAGGTCTGGAGTCCTGCCTCTTTGCTCAAGATTCTGTCACATTAATATCAGCCCTGCTTGACACCATTGTTCTTCCTATATTTTCACAATCCTCACTGTTTCTCTTTGAGCATCCCTCATTCTACCCATGGTGGCAGGATAGTTTGTGGGGATACTCATTTGTGTTTGGCTTCTAATTTTCCCCTTAAACCCTCCGACCCACTAAATAAGCCAGGGTGTGCCAGACTTTGTTGGGGACCTAGTACGATAACTTCGCTCCTTCCTTGCTAAGAGATCCCTGAATATGGGGGGCCCAGTTCCAGAGGGTCAACATGATCTGTGTCAGCCATTCCTGGCAATTTTGTTCTCCTTTGCTAGTGATTGGTGTTTAGGTTGTCATGTGATCCAGCTCTGGCCAATAAGAGCTATAGGAAGTCTTTGAGGAACTTTTGGGAAAGTTTCCACTTTTTAATAAGATAGAGGCAAATGAGGAGAGATTCCTTTCTGCTTGGGACAGCGTGGTATAAGGTGTGATATTCAGCACCACAGCAGCCATTTTGCCACCAAGAGGGAAGACATGGTCAACTCTCTGAAGATGAATGAGGAAGTATTGAAGGAGCCTTCATACACTATTGAGTCATCAAAGGATCCTTGGAAGTTCCTGTCTCTGGAGATCTTGTTAGGTGAGATAATTAATGCTATTATTAATTGCATCAGTTTTTCTTTTTTTGGCCAAAGTATCTGGAATGGTACACGGGCACTTTTACTCTCCCATGACCTTGAGGTTTTGTTCTGCCTAAGGGAAAAGTTGGCAGCAGAGTCTATCCATCCTGGCTTTTGTTTTCCAAAACCTGAGCTCCTAAAGAGTTCACACCCTGGGGGTCAGGGGAGGGAAGAGTTGCCAGGAATTCCTGACAAAAGTCATGATTGCTCAGAGATGCAGGTCTCCACGGTGTACGAGGAAGGCTTGTCCCTGGTAGGGGACTCCCAAGAGTTCCAGGTTTCGTGGCCCAAGCCCGCCTCCAGTGGAACCCTTGGGCTCGAATGATGAGGCTACCCATGAAGCCTTTGATGGGCTGGGGATGCAAGGACTTTGCCGATTTTCTGGACACCTCAGAAGCCCTGTACTCTAATGTGGACTGAAGGAAGAATGGGAGCTCCCAGGAGAGGGCTGAGATAGAATTCCTGCCGACCTAGTGGGAGGGATGCTGGGAGTTGGGTTTAACTTGATTCTAGGGAAATCCTGAGTCTGTGGTGCATGATCTTTTCCTACTCCACCACGCTGTGCATCTTGCCGCACTCCTTGCCCCACATTTGTCTGGCCGGAAAGCTGAATTCTCCCCAGAACATGCTTAAATGGAGATGATGGCAAGGAGCACTGGCCAAAGACAACCTAGGATCTGAGTAGATGCATCACCTCTTGTGAGGGTCGCCAACCTTTGCCTTCCTTCTGCAAAGGACTCCCAAGCAATGCACCATTAGGGACTTCCTACTACTTAGAGCACCAAGGAGCCAAGGACAGTGCCTTTACAGACCTTTCTTCTTGTATGAAGATCATTCAGAACAAGGCATATTTTGAGATGTACTAGTTCAACGTTTTAAGATGTTACCCTCTGGAGTCCTCTGATGGGTGAGCAGTTGGGATAGAATATCAATAGCTATACTTCCCTAAGTCTTCAGTGTCTCATATTATATTTACTATAGTTCATGGTATAAGTTCTCCCCCAAATGACTTAGGGTTTTTTCCTTGATGAAAATTTTCAACACTCCAACTGAGTTTCCTTTCCTGAGTCACATTTAAAAAAAAATAACCTTTTTTTGGTGGGGAATAATTTCAGATTTACAGAAAAATTGCAAAGATAGTACAAAGAGTTCTTGTCTGCCCTTCACCTGTTCCCCTCCTAGTGACATCTTACATAACTGTGCACATTTGTCAAAACTGAGACATTGGGACATTTGTAACTAAGCTACAAACTCTATTCATTTCCCCAGTGTTTTTTGTTGTTTGCTTTTTGTTTTGTTTTGTTTCCCACAAATGTCCTTTTTCTGTTCTAGGGTCCAATCCAGGATCCCACACTGCATTTAGACTAAGTCATGTTTAATTTTGTGTGTGAGATAGTTGTTTCTGTTTTCCATTCTGTTTTTAGCACACAGCTTTCAGTCACCTATCATGTTCATCTTGTGGCCTTCTAGACACCAAAATGTCATTCCTGTCACTGAATATAGAATTCATATCAGATAATGTCTCTTTAATAAAGTTCCCAGCTTTTACACAATATCTGTGAAGCTGCTAAAACTTGGACAAAATTTAAAGGCAGTCTGGGCCACAAGCCAGATCGTAGCTTCAAAATATAACTTGGTGAAAAATATTCCCCAGAGAGCACCTTGGAAGGGAATATGTATAAACCTGCACAAGTTAAAATATTTTTTCTTTTCATGCAAATTTGGAAATTTCCATATTCCTCCTTGTTTAGGGGCTGAAAGGTTAGGAGGCAAGTGGATTTGTATTTTTATCCTTTCTGTGAGAAGATTAGCATGTGCTGCCTTTAAAATGCTCATAATCGTTTTTAATATCCATAGACTCTCATATATGATTGTCTAAGTAATCCAATTGGGAAATTAATTGCTTGATCTTGTAAGTTTCTGAGTACAAGACGTGGAAGAGATATCAGAATGTAATTCTGTTTGATGGTATCTTGAGATAGAGTCACTCTTGGAATTGATTTTTGGGTCCGTAGGCACCGACTGTGATATCCTCTACAGTTGGGGGAGCCCGACCTTGCTGCTTGATGCTATATAGTCGCATTTACACTGTGTCTACATTTGGCTTCATAAACTCATGGAACAAAATTACAAAGTGAAAAAGAGGTCCATAATCAATTATTTTGCCTTTGTGACATGATAACTGACTTGTCAGATCCTTTTCTCACCGAGTCACCTGTGCTTTTTTACGGTCACGCGTGTATTATTGTTATTATTATTATTATTATTATTATTATTTAACTTTTTGGGTTTATTTATTTATTTATGGCTGCGTTGGGTCTTTGTTTCTGTGCGAGGGCTTTCTCTAGTTGCGGCAAGTGGGGGCCACTCTTCATCGCGGTGCGCGGGCTTCTCACCGTCGCGGCCTCTCTTGTTGCGGAGCACAGGCTCCAGACGCGCAGGCTCAGTAAATTGTGGCTCACGGGCCCAGCCGCTCTGCGGCATGTGGGATCCTCTCAGACCAGGGCTCGAACCCGTGTCCCCCGCATCGGCAGGCAGACTCTCAACCACTGCGCCACCAGGGAAGCCCCCATGCGTGTATTATTATTTCTTCATCAGCTTATGGACACCTCGCCAGCAGCACTCCATACAGGGATGCATGTCAATCTCATCTTGACAGATACAAACAACGCAGCACCAACCACCATATTTGAGCATCCTGCATTATTTTCCCCTGGCCTTGTGCATTTTTTTCTCAACTTACATTCTCTAAAGACATGGGTACAGTCTTCATGCGCTGGAAACTTGACTCTAGGGCAGACTAGCTTCATCTTCATGCTTCTGGAGATTTAGCTTCTTTCAAACCCGCTTCCTGTGAACTTCCTCAACTGCCCTATTTGCATATAATCTCGCCCTCTTCAAATCCCCGTAGATCTAAGATCTGACTTGCTCGTTTCTTGGGAATCACAACTTTCTTTGCTGGGTTCTCCAGGTTTCTCTAGGTGTAAGTGATTTCTGCCCCGGCTCCGCATACCTAGCTTGCAAGATAGTGACAGAAACTGGTGAAGTTCTGTCCATGCCCAGTAGCCAATGAAGGGCATCATTTCTTGAGCATCTTCTGGGTACCAGACATCGTCCATTCTCTCAGGAAACTCATGGATCCTCCCCACAACTTTATGAGACGGCTCCTTCTATTTCCCCCATTTTGCCTGAGAGGAAACAGAATTTAAGTAGTTTAGTGTGAACTTAAATAGCTTCTCTGGGCCACAAAGCTAGTCCCTGGGCCATAGCGCTGGAGCTGGAACTCACGTGTGTCAGGACCCCAGGGTCGGACTGTGCTTCTCTCCCAGGAATAGACCTGTGATCAGGTGAGCACACAATACATATTTTTAGCTCATCAATCTAATGCCCTTTCTTAAGCAAGGAAGAATTCACTCTTCTAAAGTGCATTGTGACTGCATAATGCAGTCTCCCAGTATATTGTTTAACTGCTCCCTGATCTTTGAATGACTTTATTGTATTACCTCCTGTCATTATTACATTCTGAAATTGATTTTGGAACAGTTAAATCTTTCCTTTGAGCTGAATAATAGGATGCTCCCACGTTGCCAAGATCTCCCCATCCCGCGCAGGCATGGAGGGAACTCTCCAAGCTCTTGGGAAGTTTCCTGATCATTTTCACTAGTGACATCAGGCAACGTGGACCACCACATTTTTCGAACCCTCCCCCTGGGTTGTGGCCCCTTTCCCAGAACGGAGGTGTTGCAGCTGCCTTTGAACATTTGGATTTCCTTGAGAGCTGGGTGACCGTGTCCAAATCTGCCTGAGGGGTGAGATGGCATGATTTTCCCAGGTTAATATAGGCATTTCTGGAGGCTCGGGGCAGGAGGAGGAAGGTCCGCTGGCTAGGCTGAGGAGCCATGTCCTCTCCAGGCTCTAATTCTTATGTGGGTCTCTCCGGGGGCTTAGTCCAAGCCTCCATCCTTCACAACTTGACCATCCTTGGGTCTCTCTCCATTTGGACTACGCTGTGTCTCAGTGTTGTGTCTGGCTGGGGGACCCTCAGTGGGACTGGGCGGGAGAGTATCAGAGGCCTTTGGGTGCAGGAGGTGGAGTTGCTGAGTGAGGCATTGGCTGGGGCTCAGGAAGCACGGGGTAGTGGAGAATGCAGACAGGTGTGCAGGTCATCTTAACCTTCTCGTTTCCAAGGTGGAGCCAAAAATGTCTTGTTGGTAGAATTAACCAGATGTTTGTGGGCGTCTCCCTCTCTCTCCATTGGTGTAGTCGTGCCTAGTGGGTCCTAATGGTCATTTTGGAGCAAACTTGGCAATTTGTTGGACCCTGAGCATGGCAGGCAGGGGCGCACCTCTGGGGGTTGTTTTTGTTAGCGATTTCTCTCATGTTCCATTTTCTATGAAACAAATTATTGACTGAAAAGATAATTTATTCCCTCATCCTCTGTCTCATGACCTCAAGTCAATTTATGCCACGTTAGCCAAACTCGGTGCTGACTGAAAGTGGGATCACACCACACAGGCTGCCCCCAAACGTGGGCATGGCAGGGGCACCGAGAGTGTCAGCTAATTTAGAAACAAACGCCTGCCTGTGTGAGGATTTATTTATAAAGTCTATCAGATATTTTACCTTGAGAAACTGCATTTTGGTGAGAAGTGTACCCATGAGAGGAGTTGCCTGGGCAGACCTCACTGCTCTGGGTTTAGGGCAGGATCCGTGTATTTCTCCCGTGCCGTGTCCGGAGTGAACTCTGTGGTGGGATCATGCCCGTGTCTCCAGGCACTGTGAATAGTTTCAAAGCCTTTCCAGGCCCGTTGTTTTATTTGTTCTCCATAACATCCCCAGGCTCTGAGCCCCAGAGAGGTGAACTCACCTGTCTGGGCTCACAGGTGGGAGATGGGGCTAGAATGGGGGTCTCCCCATTGCCGGCCCCGCACTCACCTCTGGAAGGACGGGGTCACGGCCATGCTCACCTGGGGACTCACTGTGACACTGTGTGGTTGCCACTGCCACTGCGCCCAGTGTTAGCGAGAGCCGGGAAGACGGCGCCCTGGCAGGCGGCCCGCACTGCTCCCGTGGAGCGCCACCGTCACCCTTCCATCGTTTCTGGAGGGCCACCTGCAGATCGCAGGAAGGTTTCTGCAGAGTGAATGGCAGCGGCTCCATTCACAGTGGATGCTCAAGGCTCAGAAGGTGAGGAGAAGAGGTCTGTGGGCTCCTGCGCTGCCCGCCCCCTTCCTCTGTGTCATGTACCACGCCCACCCTCTTCTGAGCACACGTGGCTTCCCTCCCACAAAGGGCACAGGCTCTCCTTCCCACGTTTCTGCTCCAGGGCAGGAGGGCTTGTGGCCAAGATCTGGGGCTGCTGAGCTGGCGGGAGTGGGGTGTGGGCGTGGCGAGCAAGTTTGAGAAGAGCTGGTGCAAGGGTGGAGGAGGTACCACTGGTCCGGGCCGCGGGCCGTGTTCCAGGGGGAAGGATTGGAGAGCAGGAATGCAAAAGTAAAATACGAATGCAAAATGCAACACCGGAGAAATTCCCGGGGGCCGCCCTTGCTTAGGATCACGCTAATAGAGGGAGACAAGTGGAAGGACGGGTTCCAAGCATCAGAAACGAGCCCTCAACATCCGGGGCAGTTGAGATCCAGAGGGCGATCCTCAACAGTGGGAAGATGGACCACGGAACACCATCGCCAAGCTCTCTCCTTCCAGCTGAAGCAGGCGTCCGCTGCGCGCAGCCCCTTCAAAATGAACAGACCGAGTTCATTCCGGGAGGCAGGCTGGGAAGACAAACTGGCTCCAAGGGCCCGCCACGTGGGGGCAGCAGCTCTGAATAGTCCACACGGCAAGCCACTCTCTGTAGCTGAGACGCTGGCAGACGTAACTTGCCTATTAATAAAGGACATCTCGAATTTTAAACAGCTTAGGCGAGAAATCCTGCTTGAATATTAGTCCAGAGTTTCCGTGTATATTCATATTCAAATTTATCTCTAGAAAATAATCCATAGATAAAGAATAGAAATCACAGCCAGGGTGAAATAACCCTCAGAAAATCACAGTATGTGGTCGATTTTCTGAGTGGATGAAACTGGGTTTCTAGCTTATGCCGGGAGTATTTGAGCTAAATTAAGTCACGAAAGAAGATAATACAATGTACCATCATTTTAAAGTAATTTAATCATGAAAACTAAAAATTTGGAAGAAAACAGATATTTTACTTAATAGAAACCATCTGTACCGTACAGTAGGCAAATTGTATAAAAGTGAATAAAACTGTCTCTGGAGGAGAATGGCTCAGACACTGGCTTATATAATGAAGATGTATTTGTGCCTTTTAGCATTTGCATTGTGTATTAGATGAAGTAAATCACACCGGAGTATAAGGGAAACAGTTACAAATTTTATTACCATCATATGACTGGTGACAAATGCAGCATTAGAAATAATGCCTATGAGGGGCCCGTCCCCAACTCCGAATGGCTCTCCACTTCGGACCGGTCTTGGTGGCTCAGTCGTTACTGAGCGGTGGGTCACTCGGACGTTTTCGTCTAGTTACTATCGCTTTAGTGGCTGGTACCCACGAGGACCATCTTTTAACTTGTTTAGGCTCCAAGTGTGCAATTTGATTTGATTTGGCTCCATCAGGGAAGGAGCTAATTTAAACATGTCTGGAGTGGCTTTCGCGCTGGACTTTTGGCTGGAAGGATGTGGGCGGGTGATCTGAAAACCGTCCCTTTACTCCTGTTGACCTACATCAAAATGCATTTATTTGACAGGAAACTTTTGTTCTCCCGTAACAGGGGCTGGCTCACTCCACTCTGTAGCTGGAGGTCGAGTGGCCACATTTTTCAAAACAGGCACTTGCTCCTAATCTGCAAATTAACTAAATAATCACAACTGCTAATTATACAGTATCAGGCCTGGAATACATAGGGCTTGAGTAATAATCAGCTTTTTAAATTAAGTTGGTGACAACCACTATTAGCTGCTGTGATTTAATAATCCCAATAAATGTGCACATTTTAAAAAGGGGCTCTTTGTAATTTTTTTCCCCAGCATTTGCAACTGAATCTGTTAATGAAAAGAGAACACAACAGTTTTATGTTACAGATGATGCCATAATAGGTAAATAAAAGGGCTCCTCCAGATGCTATTAATGATGGAGATGCCGTGAATATGAATTGGAGAAGCAGAGCGAAATCTGAAATCAGGTTTCTATTTCTGTTTGTTATGATGAATTAAGACCAGAAAGAGAATCTGATGCCTATTGTATATTCAGCATTTTGGGGCAATAAGGAACAGACCGTTAACAAATACGTAAAGTAAAAACACCTCCCTGAAGATTTAGAATTTGGCAAATTTAGAACAAATGAGATGCAATTTTCTACCTCATAGGCTCGCCTGGATTTACCTAATGTTATTATAATATATTGGCTCCAATGGGGGACCTGCGTCCCTAGGACTGAGGCACACACCTCAGCGGCAGGTGGGGGGCTCCTTGAGGAGAATTGGCCCCTTTCCCACCCCCCAGGACTCCTGCACCCCAGAGCCCCCTGGGGGGAAGCCACCCCACAGTGCAGCCTCAGCTGCAAGTCTGAAGGGCATAGGGGGCACGGGAAGCAGAGTGGGTCTGGGGGGGCTCCATCTGGGCCGGCGGGGACCCTCACCCCGCCGGACTCGTGCCCTCCTCCTCCTTCTCTCTCCCCACTGCTGAGAGCACTTTTTTTTCCTAGTGGTCAATTGAAATTTTATGGCTAAGTTATTTAAAAGAGACTATAGAAGAACCAAATGAGGGAAGGATGATGGAAACACTGCCTGTCTTTTACAATAATTACTCTTGATAGCAATTTGCACTAATTTGCATTAAAAACACCCATTTAACCAATCTGCTGAAAAGGGCGACTTCTTGTACACTGTTTCCTAAGACCTCGCCGCAAGTCTTTTTTTTTTTCTCCAAATATAAATTTAGTTTAAATCGTGGAAGTAGTCCAGGGCAGTGAGTAAATCTCTGCGTAGGCCCGGGATTAGTCTTGTTTTAAACTACCTGCGCAAAATTAGGATATTGCATTTCACGGCAAATTGGCCTCATTTCTCATGAATTGTCCTTTTTATGTGGAGCAACTTTAAAAGCCAGGAGATGAGGGCAAAGGTCAGAGCCAGGATTCCAGGCTCTGTTCTCTCAGCATGACCCTAGACAAAATCCCTGATCTTCATGTCCTGGGTTGTTTTTCATCAGAGCAAGAAAATTAGCAAAATAGTTTAATCTCTTCACTCTCCAAGGCCTTCACAGTATATACGCATGTATAATGTAAGCGATGTTATTACTAATTGTAAGCTTCGGTGGGGCGTGCCCACTCCCATACGATGCCTGCAAACTGACAATGATGGTCTTACTCGTCTCCCAACCCAGGGGTGGGCTCGTGGGCTTGGATGGTTCTGTGTGTCAGTCACGTGACCAAGGAAGCCACGTGGAGACAGTTTCCCCTGCACCTCTCTCTCTCCATACTTGGCTTCCTTCTGCTGCACCTGATGTTCTCCTTGTACTTTATTTCAAAAAGAGAGATGAAGGTCCAGTCTGGCTGTAGGTGGCAACCATTTGGACCCTCACTGCCACTCCCTTAGTTTCTTCTTTTCTGCCATTTTTGGGTTCTTATTTTGTTTCGTTCTGTAACTCGAAAACACTTAAATCTAAAACTCGGGAAAAGAGATGAAATTCACGGGAGGTATTATTCTGAGCCCGCTGGCTACATCTAAGGCTTGGTGAGCAGAGAGTTGAGAGCAGTGTCTGGAGGGCACCGGGCTAGAATTCAAGGAGCCGCCAAGTGTCTCATTTTACAGATGGAGAGACTGAGGCCGCCAAGGGGAAGCCAGGTGGAGAGCTTGGGCATTTGTTCCTGTTTTCCTTCATTTGCGTCAGTCCCTAAAGTGCCCATGTTTTCTGTACCCATGATTCAGACACTCTGAATATGGAACTGAGTTTCTGGAATTTGAAGTTATGGCTGAAACCAGCTGAAAGCCAAGTGCAGACTATTTGGTCCCGTCCCTGGCTTTGTTCTTACCCCTCCCTCCTTTCTTCCTTTCGTTCTGCTCTTCCTTCCTTCTTTCCTTTCTTTTTCTCTCACTTTTTTTCTTCCTTTTAAGCTAATGTCCTGATCAGTTTAGTTTCACCTGAAGTTCAGAGTGCAGACCTTCCCAGCCCTGAGCCGCGCACAGAGCCATTGCAGGGGTGCCTGGGAGCGCAGGCTCTGTGACGAGGGACCGAGGTGGGGTGCATGGGGTGCAGGTGCAGAGGGGCGTCCCTGTGCCCTCGCTTCAAGCCAGAGCACCTTCTGGCTGTGACGCATCCTGCAGAGGCCAAGAAGGAGGGCTGGGCCAGAGGCAGAACGAAGGGAAGAAAGGCAGGCTGCTCCTTCTGCCAGAGCTGCTGGAACCGACCCCTCGCAGTTGCATCTCGCGTGCACTAGATGGCACTCTTAAGCTTTACAAGGAGCCGGGTGCGCGGAGCATAAATGCGACATCCCAACCTTCCCCAGCGCCTCCTGCCGGAGAGGCTCCTGGCGAGGCAGGGAGAAGGGAGGAGAGTTGGAGGCCTCGTGGACATTTCCTGGGGCCCCCAGTGTGGGGGCCCCCCCGCCCCGCTGTCCCCTTGGGCCACCGGGGCTCCCAGAGACCCACAAAGCCGCTGCTGTCAAACCCAGGAATTGCCAGTGTGGTCCTCACCGTGGGCTCTCAGGCTTTGTTTCCTGAAAGGGGCAGAAGCGATCAAAAGAGCTGACTCTGACCCCCAACCACCCCCAGACCATCCAGGACTAAGGGGCTTCGTTCCGGGATCTGATGGGAGGTTCTGCATTTGCCCACCTTGTGCCGGTTCAGCGCTGTGCTGGAGAATGATCCCTCCTAGGGACACCTCTGCGTGTCTGGGAAACCTTGCCTCCCCTCCAGTGCGTGAGGACCCCTTCCGTCTGGAAGGCGTGCCCGGGGCCCTGTGCCGAGGGGGAGGGTGCCCTGCTGTACACAGAGGCTCCCGGGCCACGATTCGCCACCTGGTTGCCTGTGGGTCCCTGAAGCTGGGCCCAGCCGGGGCCAGGTGGGGATGAGTGATGTACAAGAGCTGGGTGCAGTGAGCAGACAGTGGGGTCAGATCCTGTGACGACTGTGTGTCTCAGCAACCAAAGCAACGGGAGGAGCCAGGAGGGCTGGGCCAGGGCCACGGCAAGTGGTGTTGCAGTTGGGGGTTAGGGTTAAGGTGAAAGGTCAGGGTGCCACGCCTTCATACCAGTCGGCTGCTAGCCAATGGCAATCCACGCAAACTCTCTGGACCTCAGTTCAACCGTCTTAAAAGGAGCCTGGGAATCAAATCATGTCTGAAATTTGGGTTGCATGATAAACAATAAATGTCTCATTTGGGTCGCACAATAAACGTGAACTAGAACAGATGAGGAAATATCAGATTTCACAGCATGTGATAAAGATAAGTACTATTTCTTGAAACTTTTTATTTATATATTTTTAATTTTTAAATTTTTATTGATTTTTTTTTTAACTTTTTATTTTATATTATTTTATATTATCATATATCGTTGATTAACAATGCTGTGTTAGTTTCAGGTGTGCAGCAAAGTGATTCAGTTATACGTATACATGTATCTATTCTTTTTCAGATTCTTTTCCCATTTAGGTTGTTACATAGTATTGAAACTTTTAGCATATCTGTGTACACACACACACACACACACACACACGAATGTGTGCATATACATAGATGTGTGTAGATCAGACCATGAAGTTAAACTTTGAGTATCACCAGCCCCGTGCTCTGGAGAATAGCACGGTACAGGGTACCTGGAACAAGCCAGGGCTTTCCAGTCCCATGCACCTGGGTTCCAAAGTGGTTCTGCCACATATGAGGCACGCGACTCTGCTCACGTGGCCGCTTCCCTCTCTGAGCCTCGCTGGGCTGAAATCTGTCGCTATGCAGAGCCCTGTTTTACTTGGTGCTCTTGAAGTCAAGTCCACCTGCACACACGGCTTCCTAGGTTGGAACAATTTTAACTTGGTTAGAGACATGCTGGTGGGTCCCAGTGGGGTGCACAGAGGGAGGGGTCTGCCGGATGGAAGGATCCAGAAGGACAGGGGGTAACAGTGAAGAGTCCCGGGGTGTCAGCAGGCCAGCGAGTTGGCCAAAGAGGAGAAGCCATGGATAGATGCCAGGCAGGACTGGTCGTGTTCCTTTCTGCTCTGAATGTCAGTTGCACCCGGATCTGAAAGGTGCAATCGACCCTTTCTGTCATCACTCACTGATCGTCTTTTGCAAAAGTCTGTGCAACGGTTTGGATAGAGGTGTAGATGTTGTCTTGTGTTTCATAACCTGGTGTCTTAGAACCAGGCTGAGAAGAAGGGCAGAGCCTGCTCAGGCAGAGCTGTGAGTGGAGGTGGCACCTACTTGCCCGTCTGACCGGGCAGCTGAGCCCCTGTGCGCTTATCCGTCGGCTGCAACCTCACCTCCGGCATCCCTGAGCTCGGGCCACCTCCTGAGAGTACCAGCCTTTGCTCCCCGCCTGGGTCACTGTGACAGAGAGACACACACTGAGGTTGTGGAGATCCGTAGGCCAGCTCTGGTCTTTCTACCTGGAACGCCTTGGGCAGATCTGTGCCTCGTGTCTCAGTTTCCTCAACTGAAAAGCAAAGAGGCCATGTGGAATCATCTGTAGGCCCCTTGAGTCTGGCTGGAGCAGAGGTTACTCATCCGTTTTCGCATTCCTTGGACTTGGGTCTGAATGACCCTCCCCCAGATCCAAGTTCCATGGTTCCCAGCTTTACCTTGAATCAGACCCTAATTCCTAACAATTTAATTCATAAAAGCTTTGGTTTGCTGACTAGCATCCTGGCTTGGACTCCCATAGCCCTGTTTCCGATCCAGTGGGAAATTTCTAACGTTCAGGAATGTCTTGCAATTATCTCCCAGGAGTTTTCCTATTAGTTTTATAATCAACTTCACTGGACCAACTAAGAATTGATATTCAGCCCAAATGCATTCTTGTCGAACTATAATTTTACCTCCTGGTTCTATTACTTTGTCCTATGTTATTATAGGTAGTATTTTAACTAGCATTGCCTTAATTGTGTTTGCAGAACGTTATTTCTACAATATATTGGAAAGAGTTTTGCAGGGAAGTGGGAGGAGTGTTCCACAATCCAATATATTTAGGAGGCACAAGTCAAATGTATGTGAACTGATGTCATTAGTGCAGACCTTCTCAGAGCCTTATCTATTCAAAGAGTATCGGGTGAGGGGGAGTTCAGAGGCCGGGCTCTGCCAACTCTACCTCTTCCCTGCTAGGAGTTTGTGGGTCTACAGTCACTGCTGCAACAAGGGGTTGAAGGACATCATCTCTGAGGTCCTTTTCAAGTTCTGCTATTCCTTAATTTTGGTTCTGATTCTCTCTTCCTCCTAAACAATCATTTGAGAGGAATTTCTTGGGCTTTTACAATATGTAAGATACCAATGGATTATATTTCTTATCTCATGTAGCTTATACCCATGTCCTGTGGGAATACCAAATGTATCAGACATGGCCTCTGCCCTCAAAAAAGGCTAAATTCACCTTGGGAAAACAGGAAGTGCCAAAGGTTTCCTGGTAATTCAAGGTCACCTATGTAAAGCTACATGATAGGTAAGAAGTCCAGAGAGAGAAGAACGGTGGTCTGGTCCGGTCAGGGGAGTTGAAAGGGTCAGGTTGGACCTAGGTGGATGTTACAACAAGGCTGTGTTTGGATAGATGGGGACCACAAGGGAAGAGCCTTGAGTAGAGACCCCCAGGGGGGTAGAGACTGGGGCTGTGCATCTGACCTCATTTTCTAAGGGAGGGGTGGGGACATTTCTCCCCTACAATGCAAGTGGCAGCTCAGTTTTACCTAAGTAGGCTTCCTCTGCCTGGTCCTGGCTTCTTCCTGTCTGCCCATCCTCCCTGCTCAGGCTACTCCCTCCCACCTGAGTTGACTTGTTTGTACTTTTCCAGAATAAAAGTAACTCCTATTCGACGGGTGTGTGTAGTGTGATTCTGGTATTTCCCCTTTGCTCTCATGAGTGAGAGGTTTGAAGGACGTAAGGCAGCCCCAGCATGACTCCTGGTGTGTAAGCTTGTCTTGTCTCCTCCCCTGCTTTGTTCTGAGGTGCCTGTGTGGGGACAGTAGAGCACAGATGTCTGCAGGTGGCTTAGGGAACCGATGTTAACGGTCGCTCCTCCGTCACGTTGCCTTGGAGCTGTCGAAGCCACCTCAGTATAAAGAAAGAATCGGTGACAACTGTCATCTTCGGGATGTAGGTGTTCACGTTGAACAATTCTGTAAATTAATTAACTCATTAATTTGTTCCACAAATACATTTATTTGAGCATCATTCATGTGCTGTGCACTCGGGATACAAAGAGAAAAGGCAAAGTCAGAGTCTTTGTTTTGGGGGTGCTCGTGATCAAGGAAGAAAAACACCCAAGATAAACAACCATGACAAACAAATAAATTAAAATACCATGCAACTGACGTCATACTGAACTTAGCCCCTGTGTATTGTGCTCGTGTTCCAAGTACTGAGCTAGGTGCTTGGCATTTTTAACTTTCTTCTTTCATTAAATGCTCACAACAATCCTTTCTGAGCTGGTATAGTTAGTCTGTGGTTTATATTGTTACGTATTTTACAGATGCAGAAACTGAGCGACAAGCAGGGTGAAGACCTTGGTCTGTGTGATTCTATGGTGCTTGTTCTCTCAGGCACCAGGGTCATGATAGACATGGGAGTGAAGGTCCTGGGCCACAGAGAAGGGAGAGGTTAACTCTGCCTGGAGAGCCAGGGAGGGCTTTAGGGATAAGGAAACATCTGAGTTGGATTTTGAAGGATGAGTAGGAGTTTTCAAGGTATGAGTTTGGAGCAGAGAAGAGAAAAACGTTTTTGGAACCTGGGAACAACATGTGCAAAGGTCACAGGTCAGAGAAAAGGGGATTAGGGATCTGTGAGGGGTTAAGTCTATTGGGTGGGATGCTTGGGCGTGGTCACCCTTGTATGTCGGGGGGAGGACTTTGTATAAAATAACAGAAGTTAAGCCAGAAGAGTTAACGTGAATTTCTCTCCTCTTCTCCCCAAATTTACTAAAACAAAGTGACATAGGTTATGCGGAGGGAGGTGATTTGTTCATCTGGAGGTGGAAGCATGGAGCAAACCATTATTCACTCCATGAGAGAACCACCTGTGAAACTTTACATGGTATAAAAGAAGCGCAAGAGCTCCTGCCCCTCCTCATGGCCCACAGCAAACTCCGCCATCTGTGGACATATGACGCTTCTTCATTGAGCAGAGCTATCTCAAAATCCCCATCCATTCCTCCAAAGTTAAAGATAGGAATTCCATACGCAGTTCCACTCCTGAGTCTATGCCCCAAAGAACTGAAAACAGAAACCAAAACAAGTATCTTTACACAGATTCTTAAAGCAGCTCTATTCACAAGACCCAAAAGGTAGAAACAACCCAATGTCCATCCACAGATGAATGGATAAATAGCATGTAATATATTCATGCAATGGAATATTATTTGGCCTTAAAAAGGAATGAAGCACTGGCACATGGTACCACGTGGATGAACCTTGAAAACATCCCAGACAACAAAAGACCATATGCTGTGTGATCATATTTGCATCAAAGATCCAGCATAGGTAAATCCAGGGAGAGGGAAAAGGTAGCTGTGGGGGGCTGGAGGTGGGGGGAATGGGGAGAGGCTGCCCATGGTACAGTTTTGTTTGGGGTGATGAGCTTGCTGGGGAATTGGATGGAGGTGATTGTTGTGCATCACTGTGAATGTAATCAATGCCATTGAGTTATGCATACTTTAAAGTGCTTAATTTTATGTTATGCGAACTTCACAACAACAACAAAAAAAATCCTGGTCAATGCCGTTCTGGGATGGGCACTGTTTATCAGCTGGAAAAGGGGGCAGCATGGCCAACAGCCTCCGGGTGGGCCCCATGGGTTCCCGCATCCCCGAGAGGCCCGGTCCCCCTTCTCACCTCAGAGACCGTTCCCCGGGTCTCCTGGGAGGAAAGGATTCTTCACCATGTAAAGCAGTTATTTCCAAGTGGATCCACTTGGCTCTGTAAATCACTTTCTTGAATGAGGGATAGTAAAGGGCAAAAGTTACTCCTTTCCTATTCTTTTAATTGCCTGGATCGATAGGCACAATTGATTTGAATTGAGACATAGTCTCCAGGTAACATTTAGGAAGAATCACTGAGATGGGCGCATCGCGAATGACCCTCTGCTGCTCTCCGCGGGGACCGCCTTTGGGGTTCTAGCCAGTGCAGCTGGGCCTACGCTCAGAGTAAGCGAGGCCAGAGATGCACGTCTCCACGTGGTCCTGTGGACAGGCCCTGGATGCTTCCAGTGGGATGGTGTGGAGTCAGTCAAGAGGCTTGTGCCCTAAACCTGCCCTGGAGGGTGGAGGCCGTGCCCTTCACCCGATGGTCTGGTGCTGGGGAGGAGTCCCTGGGCAGCAGCTGGCTCTCTGGAGCCCAGCCTCTGGCCCAGACCTGCTGGGCTTTGTCCCCCAGAAACACCCCTGCGACAGGAGCTGTCTGCTGAGGTCACTTTCTGAGGGACTTTCCTGCCACCGCCCCGGGTGACGCTCACCTTGGAGGGGATGGCAAACCTCGCCTTTGGGTCTGTGTTTTGGGCATCAGGCTGGGGGCTGCGAGGCAGGGACAGTGCACCACGCTCGGAGCGGGGCACGCCCATGACTCCCTGCCTGCCTGAGCCTTTCTGCGACTATTGGGAGGAACGGCTGTCTCAGAAGAGAAGCCAGTTTCCAGCCCAGTTCCTGGGGAGTGATATTACAGGGAGAAAAAAAATTCTGTGGACTCAATATCCTACGTTCGTTTAGACATCTCATCAATAAGATTGGGGGACAGGATTGATCTTTTACTTATAATGCAGAGCATTGAATGGATGGCAAAAGTGCTTTTAAAAGGGGCCCACGGAACACTTTGAAAATATTAATTAGCGTGTTGAAGCATTCTGCATAGCATTTCATAGTGAAGCTGCTCCAGGGGGTTGCTTGGGATGAATTATTAATCAGAATCCCTCTCTGTCCTGTGCTTCCTTCCCACCCTGATTTTGTGGGTGTGGGTGTGGGTGTCTGTTCTATTCATTTACTGCTCATTTCACGCAAGTGGGAAGATTGGGGTGGCCCATGTTGGGGGCCCACGTGTCTGGAAAAGAAGACATACCCCAAACACCAAGAACACACCATGCAGGAGAAAGGCAGTGCTATACATGGCGGTATTGGTTTTGGTGCTTTATAGTCCAATTGGAAACCCAATGGGTATGACTTTTGGGGGTGAGTTTAAGGTTTCCTAAAGATTCAAGGCTCAGAAAGGAGCAGCTTCTCAGAATCAGAGAGAATCCGGGGGCTTCCTTCTGTAGTCCTCTGACCCCCACTTGGCCTATATCACTGGTGGGAGGAACCACCATTCCCTTCTCAACGGACTTTAACTGTGTTTACCGAGCAACCTCAAGAGTTCACGGAAGCTCACCAAAATACAACGTCCCCTAAACAGGTTAGCAATCGGATTCCAAGCTGAGAGTGAAGCCTACTTTCTTCCTGTTCTCAGAAGCATAGATTTGGAGAAATAGAAACATATTAGTAGGGGCATTTTGCTTTAAAATTTTAAACTAATTCAATCAAGGATCATAGAAATACTTATAGTTCTGCAAAACTGAACAATGCGGACGGGGGGGTTAATCTAGTTATCCTGAGCATTCCTTACCTTGGAAGGAAGCCAGAGCATGCGTTCACAGGAATGCCTTAGACGGTCCCTAGTTTGTCTGCTTTTGTTCCCCCCTGCCCGCCCCCTGCCCATTTCACACTTCACATTTTTGGATTCCGTATCTTTTTTCTTTAAAAAAATATGTGCTGATATCTTCGCTTGCTGGAAGACAGTCCAAAACTATGTCTGTAAATCATGGAGATTTTTGACCTGATGGCCATGTTAGACAATCAGATGAAATGGTGAATTTTCCACTTTAATTTTATTAGTGTTCTCTGGTCTCAGGATATAAAAGACATGGCCCTTGCAGTTTCAAAATGAATTAGTCGACTGGACTTCTTTGTTCAGTACGTTTTACAGGGGTAACTCCGGTCTACTGGGTCACACATATGTGTATTCCCCGCCTCCCACGAAAGTTTGAGGTGTCACATTGGACTCCTTTGTTTAACCCTGCAGGGAAAACCACCAACCATGAGCTTAGCTGGAATTTTCGTGTTGACAACTTCCTGCTATTATGATGGGAGCTGATCGTTAGCAGTTGACTGTGCTTTAGTAGTGGGGACAGGGAACAGATAGCCGTGTGAGTCTTTGGAGCAGCAACGGCAATGTCTCTGCTTTCTATGAAGTGAAGAGGGGACATCTTTTCCCAAGGAAACCCTCCTCGCGCTGCAGATGTTTTGGAACACATTCTCTGGAGCGGGTTCGGTAGCCAACTGATTAATATTTTAAACATGTAGAGGACCTCTAGGCCTTCTGAGGCCAATTTCTCTCTCGCCATCTTTCTTCGTCCATGTCTTTCCTTCTTGGAAAAAAAAAAAAAGAGAGAGAGAGACTTCACAACTAAAGATCTCTCTATAATTTTACATCCCTGGTGCGATATTATTATTTTATTCACTTGACTTCATCAGAATTAAGCCCAGATTGAAAAGAGAAAAATCAGCTCTGCAAGCAGGGAGAGCAATGCCTAACCTCCTCCCTTTGGTGACCTTTGATAAGGGTTCTGCTTTTCGGAGAGTGTGACACGGCTGGCCCGTGGGCAGAACCTGCTGTCCATCTCCGGTGCAAAATGAACGCAGAGCCGGAAAGGGAAAGGAAATGAACCCGGAGATTCTGTGGCTGTGTTACCCACCTCCAAGGACAAAGGAATTTGCAGTGAGCAGTTGTGTGTGTGTGTGTGTGTGTGTGTGTGTGTGTGTGTGTCAGAGGGGCCTGCTAGAAATTGCAAAGTTTTATTTTTATTTATTGTTTGGTGATGATTTAAACACCTTATGCTGCCAAAGCATAGCAGAAAGAAGCCTGTGTTTGGCTGTTATCAGCTAAGAGAATTAAGGTTATTTTTTTCCTTGACTTTTTTTTTTGTAGCAGCCCCAGTGCCTTGGCTGGATTCCAGTTCAGGTAATTACATTCTGTCTTCCTAAATTCCCTTGTAACTCCAATTGGGCAAGCTGCTCTTCACTCCCCTCCTAAAAGCTGATATGCGGGGTGCCTGGCACCGAACGGGGTGGCATTCCAATAGTGGGTCCCAAGGTGTTCCGCTGGAAATGCGTTTCGGGAGGCTTCTGCGTGCAGAGCTTGTGTGCAAACGGAAGGAGTATTATTTATTGCTCTTTTCCGTCAGCAGCTGCTAACCCGAAACTCTCTCTGAATGACATTTTAAATATGAAGGCCAGGGTCATTAGGACGATTAGATACAAGGTCCGTTTTGCTCACCTCTAGAATTACTGGGTGACTGAAACCGGGGTGGGAAGTGAAGAAAGGAAAACACGTCTTATCACGGGAAATGCTTTCTGTGTTCCATTTTCCACAAAATGGCTCTTTTTTGTTTTTGTTATTTGCTTTTATTTATTTTTTGCTATCTCCTGATGAAAATTAAGGGGGATTATTGGGCCCTTTTGGTTTTGTTTTTATTTTTTAGGGAGGAATGGAAATGGAGGTGTTCTCCATTTGTAGGAATAAAATGATACCGCTTTTTAAAGAAGTCTGAGGTTCAATTCATTTAAAGTTAATTTTTCAAATATTTGTTGAGTACCTGCCATGTACCAGACCCTGCCAAAGGGCTCTTTTGGACACATAAGCACTTACTGTTTTTAACCTTTTCATTAATATTTATCTTAATTATGGATACCGATGTGTTTTTCAAAAACAATGAAAGTAATTCCTATAAAAGAGCATCTGTAGGGGTAACCAAAGTATGAAATGACCTGCTTGCGTTTATGTGATTTGTAATGACACCCTCTGTAGACAGCTGATTTTGGCGAAGGTATATTTCCCAAGACGGACACAAGTCTTTGCCACAAACCAGAATTTAGAATGTGTCCTGAAAGATACAAAAGAAAATCTGATGTATGAAAACCATTTTCGTTTTAAAGATAAACATAAGAGTAAAGGGATCGTTTTTCTAGTTGACATTAGAGATTCAGGAACCTGCTGCCATGGGCCTATTGTCCATTCTGTTTGTGTCATAATTCCTACAAAACGAGGATGTGAAGGCTTAACAGACCGCATTTCTGAAAGAGATGGGTTTGATGCTCTGGGCATGCATCTCGGCTGGCCGTCCTAGTCTGGGGTCTTTCCACATACCTAGAAGTAGACAGATCTCCCCAGTACTTTAAATTTTTATTTCTGTTAGCTTTAATTTTCCCAACCCTTCGTCCTTCCTCTACTAAGTGCCATAAATCAACGGCCCCGTGCATTTATGTGGCGCAAGCAAAGCCACTCTGAGGGGCCTGACGACCACATCTGATGCTAGGTCTTATCACCCTGTGTTTAGATAATAATTCCTTTTTGCCCTTTTACCCCCTTTCTTTACAAAGCATTGGGTCCAGGCAGATATTAAACAACTCAACCCAACCCTGCAATCTCCTCTGGGCTTGTAACTCTAGTGAATTGCATTTTTTCCTAATTACAGGAAAAATAGCAAATTGGCAAACATCAGGAAGTGGGTACACCCCCTCTGATTTACAAGGAAGAGTGCAGGGTGACGCTATAGCTCAGGAATTCAGTGAAATAAATTTATGGTTAGAAAAATTCATGTTCTTAATGTGATGAAGGTCCTTTAACTTTTAACACGTTTCTCTAGTTAAGCTGCGCAGGGTTCTCTCGGAAATGGCTGTCTACAGCTGCTGCAAATTGATTTATCTTCAGATAATAGTCGGAGCTGCAGACCAAATTGTTGGAAAGAACCAGTTCTTTAATTTTGGTGTTTGGGGCTGTCTGTAGACTGTTTATGCATATTCCCTTTGTGTACATGAGCAGAGATTTTCGGTGGCCTAACTTTTCCGGGCAATCAGGGTAATTTCCCTCCAGCCCAGAGGGTCTGCACTGCTGAGAATCTCTGCACACGGTCGCCCTGCTGGGGTTTGCAGCCCACATCAGCCCCTTCCTTGGCAGTTGGGAAATTCCTTGAAGAGTCAAGTGATCTATGTGAGAAAGATCACGTAGACATCACGTACACATCACTGTGTACAGCAATACTAATTTGTGTTTTGAAAATTATATTTTGAGGAGCTGCTGAAATCATTTGCATTGTGAGAGTGATGAAATTTGCTCCGTTTAAGATGTTTTCTTGGAAAGACAGAGGCATCGCCCCAAGCCTGACATTGTCCTGGCTTTGCTGGGGCCTCCCCCCATCTCCAGAGGGAGCACAGCCAAGACACCTGTTACTGGAGAGACCTATGACTTCACTCAGTGAACATTTCCTGAGCACCTACTATGTGCAGAGCAGTGTGTCAGGTCCTGGAGACTGGGGTGCATGAGACAGACACCACTCCACCCGCTTGGGATTTACAATCGATTGAGACATAGAAAATAGAACAAGCAAAGCGATGCTTGCGTAAATAAATAAATACCAGTTGTGTAGGCACACCGAAAGAAAAAATACAAGGCGTCATGAGAGAGAATATGGGGTCTCCTGCTGTAGGCGGGCTCTGGGAAGGGGTGACTGGGAAGCAGAGATATTCAGCCCCTGGCCCTCTCTGCTAAGTTCCCAGGGGCATCCCTTGCTTCTCAACAGCAGAAAGAATCGTGGGGAGGCACTATGGACAGGGGGACAGATTACAGTCTGGTCACGGCACAAGGCTCACGGGGTTCAGCCCAACCCTGAAGTCCATTCCCCGTCCCAGGCCACCGTGTGTCAGTGATGTCCTTGGAGGGGACCGGTCACCTCCAGCTGCGTACTGTTTAGGGGGCCCCAGGCTGGACTGTCCCTGCCCCAGGGTCACCACAGCACGATGTTGTCTCTTCTCTCTGATTTGTACACTTGGGGTCAGGACTGTCCTCTTCCTGTCTGTGTGCACCTGCCTGAGCGCCCACCCATGACCCAGCTCCGCTCTAAACAAAGGAAGACCTAGCACTCTAGCCCCTGAATCCCAGATCTGATTTTTCACTTTTCCATAGATGTTTGGGTCTGACCTTTTTGTGGGTAGTTGAGAATGGGGGCACAGAAGTCTAAAACATTTTCATCTTTTTCATGGCTTTCTCCTGGAGAAAACACTCGCTGTATATTCATTTGCTTTGAAAAGATAACTGAATAAAAATAACTGAAAACAATGTATACCTGTGTGCGGTAACGGATGTTAACTAGACTTGCTGTGGTGATCATTTCGCAGTATATACAGATATGCAGTCGGTATGTTGTACACCTGAAACTAATATAATGTTACATGTCAATTACATCTCAATAAACAAAAACCAACCCCCTTGAGTTTTATGACATTTTTCTGTTGCTTCTGATAAAATTAAGAAATAGAAAATTACGATGAACTCAAGAGACAAACAGACATACAAGAATTGCAAATACCTTAGAATA
Organism: Balaenoptera acutorostrata; assembly: GCF_949987535.1. Classification (NCBI taxonomy): domain Eukaryota; kingdom Metazoa; phylum Chordata; class Mammalia; order Artiodactyla; family Balaenopteridae; genus Balaenoptera; species Balaenoptera acutorostrata. The sequence continues at coordinate 4,395,974 of NC_080079.1, read as the reverse complement.
AGGAGAACCTATCATGAGTGAGTCTTAAATCCTTACCCCTCCCTCCCCGCCTCCTTTCCTCCCCTCCTTCTCACCAAGCATCTGTTGAGTACCTCCCTGATCCTGCTGAGACGCTGCCAGGTCCTGGTGATGCTGAGAGGAAGGAGATGTGGTCCCTCTGTCTTCATGAAGCACAGCCTGGCTCATGAGACAGCTATGCACACATCAGCCTCTGGGAGAAACCTCGCTGACATATACCTGTGCACAGGTGAGCCACTGGTGAAACTTTCTTTGAGAGCAGAGGAAAGGGCGACTGGAAACATCTGGGAAGCCTCCCCAGCAGGGTTAGTATCTGATCTAGGCCTTGAAGACTGAGTGGGATTTTTCTAGAAGGAGCCCTGGGGAGAAGGGCACTCAGCAGCAAAGGCAGCGCTATGGATGTACGCAAAGGAAGGACCGTGCCGGGGACAAGTGGGAATGGAAAACCATCTGCCTGGGACTCCCAGGGTGACCTGCTGAGCAGCCTATATTGTTGAACCTTTCTGGAACCTTTCCAGAACCTTCAACACTTAGCAGCCCTTTGTACCATTCCGAGGGGCCTGCTTCTTCTGTTGTCTTGATGAAAACTCTAGAAGTAAATGCCAGAGCACTTCAGGGTCTTGCTCACAAAGTGACCACGATCCTAGGAGAAGGCATAGATGCCTGGAGCAAGCGACCCTGGTGGGACCTGTCACCGCCAGGTAAGGGTGGGTGTCCCTGGACCGGGTGCACCTGAGTCAGGCCCGTGCCCGGTAGAGAGTCACTGTGGGAACTCAGTCACTCACTCAGCAGAGGTCTGCGGGGCCTCGTATGACAGGCAGGAAGGCGTGATCATCCTGTCGTCTTGAGCAAATTTGTGCCTAAAAGAGAAAACACTGAACCCTTCACTAATGTTTGCTCTGCTTTTTATTATTCAGTGTACTTAGCTTGGGCTTTTCAAGGAGAACTGCGAAAGAATTTGCTTGACATCCAAGAAAAAATTATTTTCACCTTAGTTCACCTTTATACCCAAACTCATGTGAATTCCTATTTCTTTGATAAATTGAAATGTTTGTCATTCTTCTTTCTTCCTTAGTGTTTAGAGAGTCATTCTTGGATGCAAACCCAATATACTGGAGACCTATCCATGGTGCCCATCTGAAGGCTCTTATTTGTTGGAAGCATTTATTTCTTTATCCAGAAATTTTTCATTGAGGCTTAGGATGTGCTAAGTAAACAGGGCACCTAGTCCCTGTGTTCACGGAGCTGACAGTCTAGGGGGAGAGTGAGAAAGTCCCACACATCACTGCAGTGAGGCATGATGCGGGTTCTGAGAGCCATATAACTAACGAGAATGGTTGAGCCGGAGATAGTTCCTGCTGGGAGCTTGGGGCAGGGGGCTCTAAGAGTGATGCTTATGGAATGTATACAGCATCAAGAGGAAGAGAAAGGAGGAAAAATGGCATTTCTGGCAGAGGCCATGGGGCAGAGGCAGGGAAAGGTGCAGAGCTGGACTGAATCTAGCACGGCCAAGGTCAGACTAGGAGGCTGATCTCCAGATAAGGCTCAAAAGATGGCTTTGGCCCGGTTGGGAGGGCCCCAGTGCCATGCTGGGGACATGGCCCTATTTATGTAACCATACTTTATATGTCCCTAGGACTGGAGAAGAAAAGTAAGAGGTAGGAAACAGGGAGCCATCAGGGCTCTGAGAAAAGGGTTACAGGGGAGATCTTTGGTTTAGGGACACGACTGACATAAAAAGAGAAAAGGGACAAAAATGGGCCAAAGAGTCTCTTTACGCACGCACACATTCAGAGAAGTGAAAGGTCCGTGAGCTAGGCTTCCAAACCAGGACCTGCACTGTTCACAGCTCTGCTCATCGCTGCCTGGTGCTTACACTGCAGGCAGGCAGCCATCTAACCACTCCTCCCTAGATGGTTGTAGACTACCTACTGTGCGCAGATACAGCGGTCACAGAGATGCCAGGTCCACTTGCTGCAGCAGGAGCTTGTAGGCCAGTGAAGGAGGTCCACGGTGGTGGGTAGTTCAAGGGTCTGTGGGCCAGGTGCCAGGGCAGCACCGTGATGGTGAGATGTACAGGTGTGTGCAAGATACGGGTTTGGGCCTGGCTTTCAAGAAAGAGGCAGGACATGGATTGGCCGAGAGAGGACAGGAGGCCCTTTAGGGCGGGGGAGCCTCAGACTGTGCTCTTCTCAAATAAGGGTTCATATGGGGGAGACAATAAAGACAGGTTTGGGGGGGTAGCCACGTGTGGGGCCTTGAAAACCAGCGCTAGACTCTGGCTGGGAAGTCACCACAGGCATCTGAGCAGCACAGGGGCCTGGGGAAAGGACACATGGGAAGACATGGGGCCCAGAAGCCTCTCTGCCTGTGGGCGGCTCCCATCCTGGGCTGGGGGGACAGAACCCCTTGGGAACAGTCGTGTCCTGCTTTGGGATTTTGCCCTTTGATGACGGGACCTGCTGATGGCGCTTGGCTTTTCTGCCCGGTGGCCTGGGCAGGCGGGGGTGGGCTTCTCCTCTCAGGAGCTCACGGATGAGCGGGAGGCTTGTTTGTGACATTCTGGTGTGTGCGGGGGTGGCCCGAAGGGGAGCTGGCTGTCTCCCGGGTCTGCTGGCCCCAGAGGGGCCCGGTCTGGTTTGGGTCACTCGTCATTTACTGAGCATTTGCTCTTGGCTGAGCCTGTGCAGGCACTGGGGAGTCAGCAGCAAGGCGACCTGCCTGGGACACAGGGACTCCCAACCTGGCAGGACACAGAGCTGAGCAGAGGCAACCAGGACCGTGGGAGTGGGGATGCTGCACCATGGTGCTTGGCTGGGGGGGGCACCTCAGTGTCCCTGCTTTGTCCTGAAGATGAGGGCTGGGCCCCAGGGCCACCCTCTCGTGGGTTTGCTAAAGCAGCCCTTGGCACCTAGACAAGTGTTGGCAGACCTGAACAACCATGAGATCGAGTGAATGGGTTTCCCCAGTCTTTCTGATGGGCTTCCTGAAAGGAGCTCCGGGCAGGTGACTCCTGAGGGGCACAGATAGCTGCTCGTGTAGCCCGGGCAGGTCACCCAATGCTTCTGGGCCAGGAACAGGGTCCCATGGAGGAGCGAGCACCAGTGCACCTCTAGGAACCAACAGTGACCAAGACAAGCATCTGTCCCGTCCTCTTCTGTAGTACTCAGAGGAGCCCCTGCCAGGGCAGGGGACAGAATGGTGGCTGTGCAGGGCCACCGGGGACAGGTGGGGAAGCCTGAGGGACACCAGCCTCCTGGCCATCCTCTAGAGTTTCTGGGCTGTCTCCTGTTCCAGCGTTTTTGGAGAAGAGACAACAGAAAAGAAAACGTGAAGCCATGGGGAGCAGTAGGTGGTCAGAAATCTCAGAGACATCAAAACAGTCAGAATTTACCCAGGAAAAGAGATGCCATTGGACTGACCTTTGAGTCTGGACAAGATAAATAATTACCTAGGAAGGCTTGCAACAAAACCAGCCTGGAAGAAATAAAAGCAAGAAGGGACAGCTTGATTGGTCAGGATCCTTCTCAAGAGCGTGCCCTCCCCAGGCTGAATGACATTCACAGTGTATTTTAAGAGCGGTACGTACTGGGAGAGGTTAAATGAATAGACTCAACCTACTGTGCTGACTGTGGTCCCCAAGACTGGGAAGTATGTGAAATATTCCCCAACTACAGGAGCGGAAAAAAAACGAATAAAGAGAAGACCTTATGGGACAGTCTTCCAAGTGAACAACCCCGTGGTTTGGTCTTGTGAGCAAGTCAGTTTTTCAAAGTATTCTGAATTTGCTGAATCCACTCAAGTTTACTATTATTTATTATCAGGTAGCATCATAACGAATGTCTACCTCCTGGACACTTGGGGGTCATCAAATCTGTTCTGCAGGATTTTAGGACACAGGTAGCTTTGTCCGTCCAAACGTGGGCAATGAGGAAAGTAGCATCCATCTCTTATTGATCATGATGTCTGAACTAAGGGATACAGAGCTCTAATCTTGGTGTAAGAATTGAATTGGTTTTGAAAATACCAAATATTACCAAACAACTCCAGCGCGGTTATAACCGCGGTGTGCGGTTTGCAAACAAGCTGCTGAAATGATACACTTTAAATGAAAGAAACGTTTGGCCCTTAGGGCGTGTGCCGGGTGGCTATTTGCGCAGAAAAAAAGGAACGATATTCTTTCTGCATTGGTGTTTTCACTGCTTTGCCAAACTCTGCGCCCCTTCTGGGAAGGGCGAGTTAATTTCCAAGCTCTGCCCACACTTTCCCTCCATCCAGCCACCTCCTCTCCCCTGACAGTGTTTCCTGGAATGTGGGTGACCTGGGGATGCCTTGGCCACAGCGCCCCGGGGTCAGCGGAGGAAATTACAGTTGGAGCGCATCTCAATCAAGGCCTCTTGAGAGCGCTCTGGCCTCTCTTGGTCTTAAGAGGAGGTTGCCTCCTGGGCCGGCGCTGGGCTCTCCAGACTTATGCTAAGTAGCTCCCACTCATCCGTGTAAACACGGGCGTCCTGGCGTTTCCCACAGGCCTTATGTAAAGTGATAAATTGCCCCTAGAAAGGCTCGACCAGCACGTGGGCCTTAATTGTCTCCTGGCACCAGGGGTCCCTAGAAGCCCTTGAAGATGAGTTTGCGGCTCCTGCGGACCATCCGGGGACCCTCAGCCCTCCTTGCCCCCGTCCCGCTCCCGCTAAGGCCACGCAGGGTGCACCCCGGGCGCGCCCCTGGGGATGCCCGGCGGCCTAGCAGCCACCCCTACCCCCCCAACACCCCAGCCGGAGCCTGCAACGCGCGCCAGCCCGCTTTTGCCATCGCCGTCGCCGTCGCCGTCGGGGGCAGGGAGCGCGTGCTTCCATCGATTAATTAGAAGCCGGAGTCGGTGGAGCCCCCGCCCGCCGGCCTGCGCTCCGCCTGCCAGGGGCGCCCTCCCCGCAGCCCGCCGGCCCTTTGATCGCCCGCGGCCCGCAGCCCACGCGGCGGCGGGCAGGTGGCGGCAGCCGGGCGCAGCGCGCCCCAGCGCTTGGGTCCCCGGGCCGCGGCGAGCTCCCCGCCAAGCCGCACATCAAGGCCCGGCCGGCCGGCGGGCGCCTTCATTAGCAGCCTGAAATTATAATATTATGTTAAAGAACAAAGCTGCTCCCCGGAAAAATATGTGCTGCATATCTGACAAAGATAAATTGGATTATTCAAAATATTCTTGATGAAATGTTACATTTTGCAACTAATTATCAATCTGTTTTATCTGCAGACCAGCTGGGCATTTTTGTGCATGCAAGACCTGCCTTTGCAATGATCATAAGATGTCACTGTAGCGTTTACATCTTTTATTTCAAGATTTAAATAACTAGGAAGTAGCTAATGTAATTCACTGCTGAGAAGAAAGGCCAGCTTCTTGATTCCTTTCCAAAGCGATCTCCTCCTAATGAACTTCTTTGGACTGTGCGTAATGAGGCTTTATTCAAATAATGTTTAAGGAAGCCTCTGTCAGTGTAATTTCTAAAAAAAAGGGACCAATGTTTAATACATTTGAAACATCTCTATTCATAGGACATTAGCTCATGCAAGCACACAATGGCACTTGCCAATGAGACATCCGTGTTGCTCTTTTCAGCTGAACTCGGCCTGGCCGAGCCCTCTGATACCCTCACAAATCCGAGGCCTTGGCCTGCCTTTTTATCTGGCATTTTCTAGAGCTGAGATGTTTAAGATACTCTGGGCTGATATAAATCCTCACCATTAGGAAGATTCAGCTTTCTGCCCTTGTCTACCCATCAAAATCTCTCTCCTGTTCTCATCTGTCTGGGGGATTGTGTCAATGTAGTTTTCTTGTTTTGTGAGCATTTTATGGTTGGAGGCAACTGAAAACCAGAATCTGACAGATTCTAGGCCCTTCACACTTTCCTGGAGGGTAGAGAGTGGCTAGAAGATGCACTTCATCTATATGCTTAGCGGTCGGCCCTCTTGCTTGGCTGAATGCACTTTCCATCCAGACTGAGGCAAAAGACTAGAAGCTGTTGCGTATAAACACTCAGAAGTGCTTTCCAACCTGCTCTGGTCTTTCTTTTGTTACAGCTCAGAGAGAGATATGAGAATATTCTCTTTGTGGAGCAATCTTCCCTTCTTCAGTCTCAATACTCTTTTTTTTTTGTATATAAATTAATTAATTTATTTTTGTCTGTGTTGGGTCTTTGTTGCTGTGCACGGGCTTCCTCTAGTTGCAGCGAGTGGGGGCTACTCTTCGTTGTGGTGTGCGGGCTTCTCATTGCGGTGGCTTCTCTTTGTTGCAGAGCACGGGCTCTAGGCGCATGGGCTTCAGTAGTTGTGGCACGTGGGCTCAGTAGTTGTGGGGCACGGGCTTAGTTGCTCCGCGGCATGTGGGATCTTCTGGGACCAGGGCTCGAACCCGTGTCCCCTGCATTGGCAGGCGGATTCCCAACCACTGCGCTACCAGGGAAGTCCCTCAATAGACACTCTTGACAGCCGGAGATGGAGAAGGCAAGGCTGGGCTTCATTCCCATTGCATAGATGAGAACACAGAGGCACAAGGGAGGGAGGGGATGATGTGATTTGCTCAAAGATACCCTGAGAGCTGCGGTGGAGGCGGGGCTGCCAGCCTTTCCGCGCTCTATGCGCAAGCTTGAAGCGCTCCACTTAGAGGGATGAAAGATGAACTTGTAGCTGATGGGAGGAACATGTGGGAACCTTCAGGCTGCGGATTTCCCTTCTCAGTTGAGAGGTCTTCAAAGTGGTTATGAGGGAGCACGCCAAGGAAAATCAAGCAGCCATTTTCCCACTAAAAATGACAGAACATACATCCTTCTTGCTTTTCTAATTGATTTCATTCTCACCACCTTTCCACAAAATTCTCCCCAGACAGGTTCTCAGAGCTGTCAGTAAACCATCTGAAATTTTGCATGAAGCACATTTATGTGTGCATTTCTCTATCTATCTATAGAACTCTTTTACCCCTTATTTGGCTTGGTTAGACAATGTCTTTTGTTCAGATTCCAAAAGAAAATTATACCTGATCTACTTTCTGCCTGATTTGACTCCGGGTTTTTCTATTTTGACATTCCCATATTAATGGTCAAATTACAGTGCTCAGAACACAAAGATTTCAAAGAAACACTGACTGGGCCATCCTAAGACTGCTCTTTGGTCAATCTCATCTTTTCTTTTTCTTTTATTTTAAAAAGTTTTTTAGCTTCTTTTTTCATGGCAAATTAATTAATTTTTATTGGCGTCTAGTTGATTTACAATGTTGTGTTAGTTTCTGCTGTACAGCAAAGTGAATCAGTTATACGTATACATCTATCCACTCTCTTTTAGACTCTTTCCCATATAGGTCATTACAGAGTATTGGGTAGAGTTCCCTGTGCTATACAGTAGGTCCTTGTTGGTTATCTATTTTATATATAGTAGTGTGTACGTGTCAATCCCAATCTCCCAATTTATCCCTCCCCCCCTTTCCCCCTTGGTAACCATAAGCTTGTTTTCTACATCTGTGACTCTATTTCTGTTTTGTAAATAAGTCCATGTGTACCATTTTCTTAGAATCCACATATAAGTGATATCATATTTGTCTTTCTCTGTCTGATGTACTTCACTCAGTATGACAATCTCTAGGTCCATCCATGTTGCTGCAAATGGCATCATCTTCTTTTTTCAAAATGCTTGTTTCCTGCCTAATGCTTCTTTTGCAGGAGTCCATGTTGTGCCAGATGTGAAGGTGAAGGGGTCCCTTCACCCCACTGGCCGTTGTCTTTTCCCACATGGTCTCCTGGGTCTTTTGCCCAGAGTGATTTTGGGGCTGTCATCACATGATATCAAGAAAACAAACAAACCCCCAAATTCTCTGAATGGAGAGTGAAATCTCTCTGTCACAGAGATAACTATTTATAGGGCACCAAATGTTGGATGCTGTGTTTTTTTCTAAAATAATTTCTAATTATTATTTATATTTTGGAAGACATAAAACAGTTTTTATTTTCTCTTCTATAGAAGAGTTATTGTGTGTGTGTGCAAATTATTTAACCATCTTCACAGTATGTGATACAAAAAAATGTTGGAACTCTTCTGAAAAAGTGTGCTGTGCTTTCCTTGTCCTCATCAGTGGGTGGTGAGTGTGGCTGGGACCACAGTGGTACTCTGCAGAATTCTTTAACGTGTCTAGAGCAGGGATCGGCAAACCTTTTCAGTAAAGGGCCAGAGGATTTGTGTTTTAGGCCTGCAGGCCATCCTGTTTCTGCCGCTGTGGCTCTAAAGCAGCTGTAGACTATGTAAGTCAACAAGCGTGGCCGTGTTCCAATAAAACTTTATTTATGGGCACTGAAATTTGAATTTCAGATCATTTTCATGTGTCATGAAATATTATTCTTCTTTTGATTTTTTCCAACCGTTTACAAATATAATAACCATTCTTAGTTTGTGGGCTGTACAAAAGCAGACCGTGCCCAGATGTGGTCCACAGGCTGTAGCTTGGCCTCTCTGCTTTGGAGTGTAACGTAGATCTTTCCAGCTGCTCTAAACTCCCTTGCTGCTCTGGTAGGCGTTCATTGTAGGAATGCCTTTTTTACCCATTTGTATCTGCTTACATAATATTAGGCTCTCTATTAGCCCCTCTCCCAGTTTTATTGAGATATATTGTAATTGACATTTAATATTGTATAAATTTGAGATAATGACAGGATTCCGTATACATTGCAAATCGATCACCACAGTAAGTCTAGCTACCATACGTCACTGCCCAGAGTTACAAGCTTTTTTTTCTTGTGGGGAGAACTTTTACCATCTATTCTCTCACTCAAAGGGAGGGGATTATATAAGGTCATCTGTTAGGATGAGTCCATGTGGAGGTTTAATTTATATGGTTTCAGCGAGCGGGAAAACTCTAAAAAGTCAGATGGTTAAATGAATTCTGGATCTAAACTAAGGAATGAAAGTGATTTGGACCAACCTCTCTGCGCAGCTGCTGACAAAGACTGTGATTAGACGGGGTGGGGGGGGGGGTGGGAGGGGAAGGTGAGGCAGAGGAGAGGTGAAAGGGAAGTAGCAGCAGGGGGGAAGCGGGGAGGGTCCTCCTGAGGACTCTGTCCAGGCCTAGGAGTTAAGGAACAGACTGCGTGCTGCCAGCCCTTCGGAAGCATCTCTTAACCCCAAGTTTTTCTACAAAATCGCACGCTCATACTTATCCATTCCACAGACCTGTACTGAGCACCTACTATGCGCCAGGTCAGTGCCAGACAGCCTGGTGGGGCAGCTCCCCGTGGCTGCCATCACGGATCGGCAGAAACTCAGTTGACCTGTTCCACGTCTCTCTCTCAGTGTCTGGTGTTGCTGGCATTCCTTGGCTCGCAGCTGCATCACTGCAATCTCTGCCTCCGTCTTTACATGGTACTCTCCCTGCATGTGTCTCTGTGTCCGAATTCTCCTCTTCTTATGAGGAAATCAGTCATTGGATCAGGGCCCAGCCTACTTCTGTATGACCTCATCTTAACCTCATGACATCTGCAAAGACTCTATTTCCAAAAGAGGTCACATTCACAGGTACCAGGTGACTTGAACATCTTTTTGGGTGACACAGTTCAACCCACACGAGACAGAAAGCTGAGTAAATAGATGTTAGAATTGGGACCCAGGTGCTGGCTGTTCCTTCACCGTGTGGCTTCGGTGGCCTAGGATTGTCCCTGATTTTTCCTTGCAGCAAAACCCAGTTGTGGCGTTTACTGCTGCTGCAGGGTCTCCAGAAAGATCTGTCCTCACACAATCCCTAGTGAAATCATGCACAGGCTACTGAAGGTTTCTTTGGGGGTTTGCCTTGCTCACTCGGGGAACAACTTCACAGGCCCCAAGGCCCTTCCTGCCACACTATCCACGGGGCTCTTTTCTGGTCCCTCCTCCGTGTAGCTGCTCCTCTTTGGGATTTCTCTTGGGAATTAGGATTCCGCCATCCTTAATCAGCTCGGCCGCGATTCCTGTCCCCAAAGCTTGCAGACGCCACCCAGCATTCAGCGTAAGGAAGGGTCCTCCATCGCCTGGACCCCGTCCTCGTGCACAGCTTTGCATCCCTTCGTTAGGTAAGCTTGCTCTCTTGGGGTCTCACAGCTCCGCCCCAAGACACTCGCCAGCATATTTCTTCTGCACAGGCGCACCTCGTTTTACTGTGTTTCACTTTATTGCGCTTCACAGATACTGAGATTTTGGCAAATTGAAGGTTTGTGGCAGCCCTGTGTTGAGCACACCTATTGGTGCCATTTTTTCCAATAGCATTTGCTCACTTCACGTCGGGGTCACGTTTTCATAATTCTCACAATATGTCAAACCCTCCACCAGCAAACAGATTTTGACTCGCTGAAGGCTCAGAGGATGTTTAGCATTTTTTAGCAATAAAGGATTTTTAAATTAAGGTATGTACATTGTTTTTTAGACATAATGCTATTGCGCACTTAACAGAGGACAGTACAGGATAAACAGAACTTTTATATGCACTGGGAAACCAAAAAAATTTTGTGTGACTCTCTGTATTGCAATGCTTGCTTTATCGCAATGGTCTGGAACCAAACCCGCAATATCTCCGTGGTGAGCCTCTGTGTGTATAGTGTTGTCCCCGAGAGGAATTTGGTGAATGAAATGATCCCCAGCCCCTTTCCAGCCCCCTTGATAGGGAGCAAACACAGGAAGAGTGTCCAGCTCAGGTGTGGAGAGCAGAGAAGCTGCCTGAGGGATGGACAGAAGGCCCCGGAGATGACAGCCAGGTGAGGTGGGAGGGGAAGAGTGTCTGCAGAGTGCACCTGCGCGGTGAGGTGCTTCAGGAGAGGCGCGGTCCTCCTGCGGCCTCGGAGTGGTCTCCGGGGAGGAGCGGCGCTGGGCAGCTCGGAGCTGCCGTGTCACCCCGGACGCTGGGCCTCAGCCACAGGCCGGGGGCGGGACCGTCCCTAAACATTAGGCCTCAGGGTCTGGGGGGTAAGAACTTCTCAGTTCCAGCCTGGGACTCTGGCCAAGTGCCAATGAGAGGAGGTGATTCCATCCCCCGGGGAATTTCTAACCCCTCCCGTGTTCTGTGCCCCGTCCTCAACCCTAAATTGCACTAGATGTGCTGCCCTTTGAAATTTCACTTTATTTGACCTTTGACCCCCATCCATGCAACCAGTCTCAGAATTTTGGACTCATACTGTTTCCTGAACCACCGCCCCTAAGTTAGACCCTGTGAGTTCAGGTGCTGGAAACATACAGAGGGCAAACAGGTCCACAGCCAAGCTGAAAGAACCACAGGGTGGCTTCTGAAAGGGGCTCAGCCAGGAGTCACCTTTGCTCTTTTTCATTACGACTACCACATTCATCAACACATTCACCGTCACCATGACAATCGTCACCACCACCACCATCACCACCACGATCACCATCATCACCATCACCATCACCACCATCACCGTCACCACCACCACCTCTACCACCATGACCACCTCTACCACCACCACAATCACCACCACCACTTCTACCACCATCACCACCACCACCATCACTATCCCTACCATCACCATCACCACCACGATCACCACCATCACCACCAACACCAACACCACCATCATCACCTCCACCACCACTACCACCACCATCACCACCATCACCACCATCATCACCACCATCACCACCACCACCATCACCACCACGATCACCACCATCATCACCACCATCACCACCATCACCACCACCACCACCACCATCACCACCATCACCATCACCATCACCCCCTCCACCACCACCATCACCACCATCATCACCACCACCACCACCACCACCACCACCATCACCACTGTGCATTTCATGCCCTGTGATCTTATTTAAGGCTCACAACAACCCGGCAAGTAAATAGTATTATTATTTAAAAAAACTAGTTTATCCCTGTTATTCAGATGAGGAAGTTGAGGCTTAGCTAGCAGAAGTACTGGTCTCACTTTACCTCTGCTGCAGGGGCGCTTTCTCCCAGGATCAGTGCGTGTGAGCGTGCATGCTTGTGTGAATGTGTGTGTGTGTGCACATGTGGGCCTGTGTGTATGTGTGTGTGCAGGTGTGTGTTGTGAGTCCTCAAGGAACAGCAGAGCACGTCGTCTCTGAGAGCACATCAGGACCACAGGGAGTGAAATGTGGGCAGGCCCGCAGCGGGGCTGACCCTGGCTTTGTCCACCAGCCTTGGGGAGTGTGGGAGCCATGCTCCGGTCTCCCCTGGTTGCCTGTGTGAGCCAGCCAGGCCCTTTAACTGGCAGCATCAGTGCTGTGCAAGCTCGACTGCCTCTGTGTCCCCTGGCAGGAGGGGCTGGAAACCTGGGGTCTGCAGAGCTCTGCGTGCGGGTGCTCAGGCTGGGGGAGGAGAGCCAGAGAGGGGGAGGGGGGAGCAGCCGCGTGCCCGGTGCCTGCGGTGCATCTCAGAACAGCCCTGGGCTCCAGACCCGCCCGCCTGCCTGACAAGGAGCAGTCCAGGCCTGTCCCAATACAGCGTCCATCAGCCACAGGTAGCGGTTTAAACATAATCAATTAGCTGATTAGTTATCGATCAGTTAAACAAATTAATTAAAATGAAATGTAAATATTCAGATCCTCAGTTGCAGTCACCACATTTTAAGCGCTCAATAGTCACATGTGGCTGGTGGCCACCAGCTCTGGTGGCACAGATGAAGAATATTTTTGTCATCACAGAAAGCTCTGTTGGACACCATTGCCCTAAAGGGCAGGTCTCTGAGCACGACCCCATGGCCTGGGTCAGAGGAAGGATGCTGTCGAGACTTCAGGGTCCCCCGGCCCTGCTTTGTTCTGTATAGAGCCCATCTATACAGCCACCCACGAGGGGAAGGCTTTCACTGGTCCCTGGGTCATTGGAGGACTTTATAGGCAAGTTCAGGGGTTTAGATTCCATCTGACCTATGAGAGGAGATGGGGGAGGGGCAGGGGGACAGGGAACTGTCTTTGTGGCTTTTTTTTTCTTTTAAATACACCAGTCATGGTACTGCACACTTCACACATGCTACCGACAGTAAATAATAGCAACTATTGTGTACTGGGTGCTTAGGAGTGGGAGGGCTTAAGCCCCTGTGTGCCAGATCCCATGCCTGTCCTCGCTAAGCTTCACTTCCCACCGGGAGTGGGTGTCAGCACCAGCCTCGTTCACACACTGAGACACCTCTGGCTGGAACAGCCCCAGCCCCAGCTTGTCCCGTCCGTAACCGTGGGACTGATTCTGCTTGAATTCTGTCTTTAAATCCATTTCCCAAGCATTCACCCCAGTCTCATGTTTCCTCTTTTATTGGAATAATTATAACTTTTTAGCCTGACCTTAACATATATACTTTTTCCCCCTATTTAAACTCACCCGGGGACCACTTGCGGTAAAATGGGACGGGGACTTGGTGACTGGGTGTTGACCCCTCCAAGCCCCCTGCCATTTGTTCTTGTTTTTTTCTTCTTTAATTAAAATGTAGTTGATTTACAATGTTGTGTGTTCTTGCTTTTTTCCTTTCTTTTTTTTAACAGACTTGCAGATTCTCTTAATTTTAAATCTCATCGTTTCCGTTATAAGCTGTCATCTTTTGGAAAGTTATTTGAGACCTTTTGTCCTCACATGATCACACAGTTGCTTTCTCCTCTAAAGAACTTGAAAAGAGTTTACGTTAAATATTAGAGCATCTTGACTACCACTGGCTAATTTAATTGTAGACTTCAAGATAAGCTTCAAGGATGTTTTTCCATCACTGGAGCTGTCAGTGGTATTTTCTGGTGAGAGGTTTCAGTTGAAAATCCCTGGCCAATCAGGACTTTACTCTCAGGAGGAAATTAAAGAAATCACTTGAAAATAGCTGAGAAATAGAAAAAAAAAAACCCCAACCCTCTTGGCTCCAGCAGGCGTCCTGGAAAGGTGGATGGGAGGTCAGCTGAGTGCTAAACGCTGTTCCTGGCTCTCAGGTCCTCCCTTGGTACAGCGGCTCCGATGGCCCAGCGATGAGACAAGATGGAGTTGGCTGCCTTAAAGATGACTTTTGGTGGGCTGCCGTGGTCTGTTAAAATCATAAAATACGTATGGCAAGTGTCAGCGTCGGGGCAGGGAGCAAGGCCCTCGCTTCAGCTGGTCTTTAGAAAAAGAAAACAAGCTCAGTATCTACTAGGAGATCAGTTTGCACCCGATTTGGTTTAAATGCTAAACCCTATGAAATGATCTTAAGCAGAAAAATCAATTTCCCAGAAGTCTGAGATGTACACTGGAACTCTTATATTTGAACTAAATCTAGGTAGAGTTAAATAATTGAGCTGGCTCTCTTTAAGTGCTACAAATGTATTTCACGCTAGAAATAACTCAAGTGAGTCGGGCAACTCCAAAGGGTGCCAGGGCACCCAGGCCCTTCAGAAACGGGCCAGGAGCAGCTTGAGAGGGGTAGGGCCAGGGTGGTACTGAATCCCAGGCATCTTCCTATCCAGAATAAACGGGGAGAGGCAGGGACCAAATCCATGATCAGAGCTGGAGACTCTTGAAATTACCTGCATTGACATCAAGGAGAGTCAGGGGCTTGCCCCTCGAATGTGGCATTTGAGAGGCCAAAGACACAGCCTGGGGACCCCTTGGTCTTGCAGAGGAGCAGAAAAAGATGAAGGTCACTGCTCCTGACCTTGCTGCAGTTTGGTCCTGACTCCCATCTCCTGCCTGGGTTGACCTGGGAGCCACAAATTCTCAGAGCCTCAGTTTTCCATTTGTAAAATGGGACTTCATTTGCTCCTTCAATTGTAGTTTTTGACTGTCCTGGGCACTGGGATACAACAGTGAACATGGTGGACAGAGCCTTGCCTTTCTGAGCTTGTGGGTCTCGTGGTAGAGGCACACGGCACAGAGCCAACAGGTTTGCAGAAGCATTTGCTTTGGGGAAGTGCTGGAAAGGAAAAACACGCACATTTTAACAAGCGTATCTGCTTCCTTGGGTCCGTGGGTGGGGGGGAGATTGAATAAATTAATACAGCAAACTGCACAGAGCTGCTCAGTGAACGCTAGCTTTTACTACTGTGGTCCTTCTAATATGATGGCTACTCTTATTGGTATTACCGTCAGCATTGTCTTCATCACACAGGCGGGGGAGGAGAGAGAGAGGAAAATAGGAATTTAGGAGAAGGGAATTAAGTAGAAACCCAGGGTTAGCGCAGGGAGAAGGGGGTTCTGGGATTGCGCCCACCAAGAGGCAGGCACATGTTTGCTGCCTCGAGCCCAGCTCCCAGCCCCCAGCCCAGCTCTTCCCAGGAGGTGACAAGGAAGCTCCTTGGGGCCAGGGACATGGCTTGGACCCCGCTGGCTCTTGAAGTTCCTCCATTCCCCTGCTTTATCTGCAGAGCATTTACAAGTGGGAGCAGGCCAGACCCTGGCGTGAGCATCTCCCTGCTGGCGAGGGACCAGCGGGGTGTGAGGGCTGGTCCAGTCCAATCAACTGAGGAGCAGGAGGCACCCCAAATGCAGGGAGCACAAGTGTGCATGTTTATCATTGGATTTCGAAGCTGGCCCTTGGGGTGCATTTACACTGAAGCCAGCACCCCCGTGACCAAGGCATCTGGACAGCTCTCCTGGCCTTCCTTGCTAGGAACCCATTCTTCTTTGGAGTGTTTTTAACAGCTGGATGTTTGCCTTGCCAATTAAGAATACACGGGTCCTGTAATAAAGGCATCGATAACCCTTTGTAAGGATGACGTGACGGGCGCAGATTTGGAAGATAGAAAGCAGATGAGGGTTACTTGGAGGTGAAATGTGGTTTTCGATGCTTGCAATTGAGGCTCTGAAATCCAAGCTCCCCCTGAGTTTCAATGGCCTATATTTGTTTGCTTATTTTGGCTGCTCTCTCTGCTGTTGGAATCCCCTCTCCCTCCCCTGCAGCAGGGCCAAGTGACACACGTTTAATCTAAAACCATGAATCCAAGGTTCTAGCGCCACTGCTGTCACCAACCAGCTGTGTGACCTCGACAGGCTACTCAGTCCTCTGGCAAGATCCCTGCTTTCTGGTCTTCAAGGGAGGGATTCATTCCTGACTGCAGGATTCTGTGGTTGCATGGGAACTTGCTTTCCTTAGAGAATTTGGTTAACACAAAATGAGATCATGGGAGGACCATCCAGGGCCTGTGAACCGAGGCAGGCAACAAGTGGGTTCATTTTTTTACACGTTCTATATTTGCAGGAAAGCACACCCGGCATCCTTCCGTTGACTTAGCTGCCAAGTCTGCATTTAATTTTTTTACTTCCTCTGGAAAGTCCTGGTAATACATTGATAAACTTCCATCTTTAAATAAAACCTCTGTGTGAAGAGGACACCACTCCCCAAAGAAGGCACGACTTTCATCTCAAACAGCACCCCAATAAGACTGATTAGTTGACATCAGGGTGGTGAGAAGTACTCTCTAGCCTGTGATGTACTGCAGTCTGCTGGAGGACGTCATTTTTGGGCTTTTATCCAGCAGGAATGGACAGTAAATAAATGAAGAAGTATATTAGGCTGAACCGCTGACATTTGTTTGCAGGGTAGTAAATGTTTGTGAATGAAGAGCAGCAAAAGATTTTTTAATAAATGCTTTCGTGGCGGATTTTATACTAAATCATTTCTTGACATTTCGACTCAAACCAACAGCTTAGATAATGGATCATACCATATGCATATACTCTGGTTTGATAAATCCTCTGCTAAGAGGACCTCCATGAAACTGGATTCCCTCTAGACTGGGAGAAGATTGTATGTGGAATAAGTTAATTCAGGGAAGTTGGGGAGGAACGGGTCGGTGATCTTGCCCACTCTCTGAATCTGAGCTGAGGCTCAATGAACAGTCTCCTTGGGTGTTCAGTTTGGGCTGGACTGCGTTAAATAAACTCCATAGTGAAGATGATGCTTCTATTTTCTGATGGGAATGTTTACGCAAGAAAGCAAGACAGGGGCTTCCCTGGTGGCGCAGTGGTTGAGAATCTGCCTGCCAATGCAGGGGACACGGGTTCAAGCCCTGGTCTGGGAAGATCCCACGTGCCGCGGGGCAACTAGGCCCGTGAGCCACAACTCCTGAGCCTGCGCGTCTGGAGCCTGTGCTCCGCAGCAAGAGGGGCCGCGATGGTGAGAGGCCCGTGCACCGCGATGAAGAGTGGCCCCCGCTTGCTGCGGCTGGAGAAAGCCCTCGCACAGAAACGAAGACCCAACACAGCCATAAATAAATAAATAAATAAATAAAATTAAAAAAAAAAAGTTAAGGATGTACCTCACATATCTTATTAAAAAAAAAAAAAAGCAAGACACAGAGGGCCTGAGAGGAAAATGAAAGCGTGGGCAGGTCAGCACGTGGACAGGCCCCTGTCAGCCGTGCCACCTTGTTCTCCCTCTGAGCCGTGCAGGACCTCCCTGGCCATCCTTCCCTTCAGGTCAGCAGACGCCAAACCAGGACGCTCGGCTGACTCCCTGGGCTCCGCGGGCAGCCCGGTCTCGCTGCCTGCCAGCCCCGGCGGAGGGCAGCTCTTCCTCCTGGTCTGGCCTTAGGGGCCCACGCTGGCCCCTGTGGATTCAGATGCTGGAGCGTCTTCCCACCTCACTCTGGGCCGGTTCCTCCCCTCCTCTCTGCAGGGGGCTCCCCTTTGTCTTGCGAGCCCCCACCATCTTCTGCTCAGCAGAATCTCCCCTTTCCTCCAGCTGGGTCCCTTGCGACCTCCTGCTGGAGCCTCCGCCCGGCGCTGCCCTCAGAGAGGGCCTTGCCCGAGCCCATTCTGTCTTCCTGGCAGCGTCCAGGGTTTCTCCTGGGAGGGTCTGTGGATCACCAGGCCTGCTGAGTGACAAACACCGATTCCTGAATCCGAATCCCTGGGGACCAGCCCAGGAAGCTGCATCTCCAGCAGGTACCACCTCTTGGGGTCCAGCCCTTACGAGGTCCCCAAGAGGGTGTGTGGAACAAGTGAGGGAATAAATGAGAAAGGAAGAAAGGCATGCTGCAACCTTTAGGTCTCACATCTTACTGTTATTTTACGTGTGTCCTGTCGTTTTCAGAAACGGTAAGTGACCTCATCCTGATCCATTATGATGTTATAGATTAAGCCATCCTTCAGAAAAAAAAAATGAAAGAATCTTGACAATGATAGTTGCTGTTAATACCACTCTGGACATAGGTTTACTGACTGATGAATTTAGCAAGTTTGTTTCTGAAACAACATGAGGAACAGCCCAGGGTTCCACCAGCGGGTGGCATGGCCATGCTCGCAGAGGCGTCGGCAGGGCCAGAAATGGCATCTGTGGGGCTGTACAGGAACCCCCCAGTGAAGCCAGTGCGATGCACGCTCAGGGCCCCGCTGCCTCCCGGGCTGGCTGGGCTGTGCAGATACTGTGGAGTGCCGCCCTGGGCCGTGCGCGGACACCGAGGGACATCGTGAGGCCTGTCCCCAGTGCGGGGTGACATTCGCACAGCCTGCAGTCAGTGCTGGCACATTCCCTCTCTGATTTTCTTTTCCCCGTTTTACATACTCACTCTCCCCGGTGAATAGTCCCTGGCAGGTTTCCCAAGATATCAAATTCCAGGAGAGAAAATGCACGGGTCATGTGTGAGGACTAAACAGAAACCCATAGGTGGAAACGACTTTTGTCAGATGTCTGAGAAACAGGTCCGCCTTCAGCTGCGGGTTAATCAGACATAGAGCGGCGGGTGGACGCGGGCACGGGACCCTCTGCACCTTCGGCGGCTCCCAGGCTCGCCTTGGGCAGGTCACGCCGCTTCCGGGGGCTGCAGCCATCTCATCTCGATAATTAGGGTCTCGGATGAGCTGGGCCAGGCTCCTTCCGGGTCGGAGAGTGTGTAATTCTATCCGCCTCCGTCAGTCCCAAGTTGCCATCCTCTGCAACTGGTATTCGTAAGGCCGGGCCACACTTAAAACGCTTAGCGGGAGTGTGGGTGCCTGTAAAACCGCCTTTAGTTTGCTTTGCGACTGGCTTTGACTTGTTTCTAAGCTTAGAAACAGATGAGTTGAGCGCATGAGAAATGTTTATCAGGTTGCAGGTTGACAAGCTTTCTGTTCGGATTGCAGAGACTTATCTGGCATCTCGGTAGGACCTGAAGGTGTTACCCAGCAACGGCGGGGGAGTTTCCCCCGCGTGCATGCTGCAGAGATGGGCCCCGGACATGGATGCCCAGGGCCCCGGGGAGACATAGGCTGCAGGTTGCTTTGTGGGCCCGTGTCAGGAGGGGCTGGGCTCGGAGCCTGGATTTTCTCATCTGTAAAATGGGGGATAGTGGTTCCCATCCTGCTTGTGAGGAGTAGCACACGCAGTAATACACGCTGCAAATACATGCAAAACACTTTGAATGGTGCTGGCCTTTATTAAGGCTACATGAGCGTTAGATATTATTATTATCACAGTTCACCCGTGATGTATGCTGGCTAAGTCCCTTCAGCAGCTTCCCTCTGGTCACAGCCCTTTCCTTGTATTGGGAGGAAGGTCAAGTTTCTGATTTCGAGGCCCCGGTGACCTGGTGCTCCTGGGTAACTTGATCACGGAGATGGGATGCTGGTCCATGGAGGGCAAAGGCTCCTTACAGGGCGAGAAGCCGTGAGGGGGCAGCAGGGAGGGGGGACATGTGGCCTCACGTCCTGGGCCTTTAATCTGGGGACAAGCTGGGCTCCTCATTTGTTTGGCATTAAGTCAGCAGGATTTTTATTTTTTAATTAATTTATTTATTTTTATTTTTGGCTGTGTTGGGTCTTCGTTTCTGTGCGAGGGCTTTCTCTAGTTGCGGCAAGTGGGGGCCACTCTTCATCGCAGTGCGCGGGCCTCTCACTATCGCGGCCTTTCTTGTTGCGGAGCACAGGCTCCAGATGCGCAGGCTCAGTATTTGTGGCTCACGGGCTTAGTTGCTCCGCGGCATGTCGGATCTTCCCAGACCAGGGCTCGAACCCGTGTCCCCTACATTGGCAGGCAGATTCCCAACCACTGCACCACCAGGGAAGCCCAAGTCAGCACGATTTTAACGCCGGATGTTCATGAGCTCCAACAGCGCCCAGAACAGGACAGACTTGCCCTTCGGGTGGGGTGGTCCAGGCCAGGGCTGATGCTCCTGCAGGTCCTCGAGGCCTGTGGACACGTCTCCACTGGGGCAGCCGTGTCCTCGTAAGCGACGCTGTGTGCGTGTGGCTCCCAGGGGCAGGGACTGTGCTGGCGCCTGCGCTGGTTCTCAGGTGCTGATTGTTGAGTGAGAGCGGGGGACACAGCTGCTCTGCAGGGCACTTCATCCAGTGTGTCTCTTCCTGAAAATGGGGGTCCCAGAGGCTCCCCCCCCATGTGGCTGCATCAGCCCCATTCTCTCAGAGTCTCCTGGGAGGAGCATGGGCCTGTGTCACTGTGAATAGAGTGTCACCCACCTGTTTGGACAGCCGCCGTGTGTCACCTACCCCGACTGTACTCAGTGTTTTCTAGCAGCTGTGTTTTTTAAACAGCTGTATTGAGGTACAAATTACACACCATAAAACGCACACATTTTCAGCCTACACGTCAATGATTTTTAGTAAATGTATAGAGTTGTGTAACCACCACTGCAATCAAATTTAGGACTTTTCTGTCCCGTCCACCCCAAAGATCTCTCATGCCCCTTTGCCATCCCTCCCCACCCGCCCCAGCCCAGGCAAACACCCACCTACTTTCTGTCTCCATAGATTTGCCTTTTCTGGACATTTCCCATCCGTGGAATCATGCGATATGCAATCTTTTTCAGCAGCCGTATTGATTACTTTCCCTCCTGGTTCCTGGCAGGAAACAATTTGTATCATATTTGTGGCTGGGAAGTACCTGGGGGTCGGGAGAGAGCTGCTCTTGCCCACGACGCCTGTAGCCACACGTGCGTCTCCCCAGCCTCCTTCTCCCATCGGCTGCCTGTGGGTCCTCCACGCCCACGTGCCTCTCTAGGCTCCATCTCACCGCTGAGAACAAGAACAGTTCTCCTGTTTGGTAATCTCAGGATCTGAACCGGAACTCCCTTCCCTGCCCCACACTATTAGTGAATCCTGTGATCTTCCCTTGGTGGACAGGCTCTAACGGGGCCCCTTGGTCCCCGGTCCCAGCCCCTGCAGTGTGGGTGGGTTGTGGCTTGCTTCTGACCCTAGATGACAGACGAGGTGATGGGAAGTGTGTGCTTCCATGGTTCTGTGACCTAGGATGGTAGCATCAGTCTTGCTGGAATTTCTCTCACCCCGTTGGTTGTGAGGCAGCAGGTGGCCATGTTGGGGATCCTTACATGGCAAGGACCATGGGCATTTCCAGAAGCTGAGGGCAGCCTCCTCAAACCTAAAGCTCTCAGTTTTACAGCCACAAGGAGCTGAATTCTGCCAGCAACCACACAAGCGAGAAAGTGGATCCCTCCTCAGTCAAACCACCAGATGACAACCCTGGTCTAGTTGATGCCGTGCCTGCAGCCTTGTGAGACCCAAGCAGAGGACCCAGTGAAGCTATGTCTGGACTCCTGACCCACCGAAACTGTGAGATCATAAACGTGTGTATTTTTAAGTTGCTAATTTTATGGTGATGTGGTATCGGAGCCATAGAAAACTAATGCCTCTCCCCCCCGTAAGGCAGCCGTCTCAGAGTTATCCTTCCTGATGCTCCAGCCCCCCCTCCCCCAATCTTCTCCTCCAACCCCACCGCCCTGCCTTGCTTCAGGCTTCACATCTTGCCTCTGGACGATCGCAATGGTCTCCCACTCATCTCCCAGCCGGAGGGTCTTTGTGCGAAGCAGGACTGGCCCTGGCGGGCCCCCGTGGGGTACTACAGAATCTCATCATCATAATCCAGTTCCCACATCCTTCTCAAACTCTCTTCTGGCCACACTGAACAACTTGGCCGTTCTTAGATATTCTTAGATATTAGATATTCTCGCCGTTATTAGATATCCTTAGGTAGTTCCACCTCTGTGATTTTGCATCTGCTGATCTCCCCGCCTGGAATGCTTTTCCATCTCTTCTTAGCCTGAAAAACTTTTTTTTAAAATTTTTATTTATTTATTTATGATTTTTGGCTGTGTTGGGTCTTCGTTTCTGTGCGAGGGCTTTCTCTAGTTGCGGTGAGTGGGGGCCACTCTTCATCGCGGTGCGCGGGCCTCTCACTGTCGCGGCCTCTCTTGTTGCGGAGCATAGGCTCCAGACGCGCAGGCTCAGTAGTTGTGGCTCATGGGCCCAGTTGCTCCGCGCCATGTGGGATCTTCCCAGACCAGGGCTCAAACCCGTGTCCCCTGCATTGGCAGGCAGATTCTCAACCACTGCGCCACCAGGGAAGCCCCTGAAAAACTTTTATTCATTCTTTAAAACGCAGGTCCAATATCAACTCTGTTTGAAACCTTCCATGGACTCCCTAGACAGAAAGAATGTGGACTTTATTTGGCCCACTGTGCTTTCCTGTGTTCACTGACATTCACATTGTTATTTTAGTCTGTGCCCCCCAGTACCTCCAACAGAGTATGAACAGGGATTTGGATTTGCTGTGCCCTAACCAACACCTGTGGTGTTTAACGTACATCTCTAGAACAAATAGCCAATTACCTGCTTGAATAACTGGCTGGCCACTTCAATATATAGAAGCCAGAACCTCCAGCTGTGACATTATATCATGGGACTCTTAAGGCTCCTTGATTTCCAGGGAGTTGGGTGTGTAGGTCGGGTGGGATGGGGCAAAGGTGGGGGGCTTCCAAATGTTGAGACACATTCTGGGTTGTTCTGTAGATCTGAATGTCATAGGCGTTGCCCTACTGAAGTTCTCTCCCGATCTGGGTGCCGGTGACACCCACGGTCCCTGCTGCTCCATCCACGATGGCGCCCTCCTCCATCCCCTGCCCGGGGCCCCAGCACGTGGAGACCAACCTGATGGAAGTCTCAAACCGACACTAATATGTATAAAGTAGATAACTAATGAGAACCTGCTGTGTAGCACAGGGAACTTCACTTTGCTGTGCGGTAGAAACTAACACAACATTGTAAAACAACTATACCCCAATTAAAAAAATAAAGAAGTCTCAAACCGTGTATAAAGCATCTGCCATATTAAGGACCTTTCTGCCATTGATCACTACAATTAAAATTGTGCTCTCTTGCCCCAGGTAACTCCTCTCTTCACTGCTGTCTGTTTCTCCCCTACACTCTTTACTGTCAGATGTATGTATCTTTCTTACTTATCTGCTTGTTTTCTGTTTCCCCAGGGCGACTGTAAGCACTGTGAGAGCTGGGGTCTGTCCGTCTGGTTGTGTCTGCATTCCCAGTACCTGGGACATCGATCCTGAGGACCTGGTACCTCAGGATCGATGGTTGAATGAAGGGGAGAGAGCACAGTCTCCGTGGTCCAGCTCTGCCTGCATCAAGGCTGCCTCCCCTCCTTGGTCTTCCTTCCCCTTAGGATAAAGAAGATAATCCTCACCTCCAGAAAATTCTCATTTATCAATTCATCCCAGATTAAGGCTTTAAAGAAAGCCCTCTTTTTAGAGATTACATGTAACTCTAACTTAAACTATAATTCTAGCTCTAACCCTAAAGTCTAAAAGATGTAATACAAACTTTTCTTCCTGGAGTATTTTTATTTTAGACAATAATTTCAGTTTCTCTTCATATATAATACAATATTAAATACTTAGACTGCCAGTAGGTTCCTCTTTGGTTGATTGCACTTTTAAGGACTTAGAGCTAAAAGCGTGAGGGTAAAGATGGTTTTAGAACCACGTGGTGTTCGAGTGAAATGGTATCACCCTCTGGGGGGGACTTGGGTGGTGGTGGGGGTCTGACTATCATCCTTTATGTGCGTTATGATCTTTTGCCAACTTATTGCTGTGTGATGCTGGATACGGGATGGGGGTGATTGACTTCTCAGGATTGTTTCCATCAGTTTCACGTTCTTTGCAGAGGGAAGAGAAAATTCCCTCCCATCCACTTCTACTGGGGCTTGTTAAGCCATGGCCTTGGGGGCCAGCTGATCAGCAGTGAGGAGCAGTGAGCGGCCAGCAGCCTCAGCAGTCACCGGGCAAGGACAGCCTTTGGCTACTCGGGCCCAAGGCCAGCTGTGCTTCACGGAGGAGGTCACCTTGCTGGCAATGGAAGAACAAGTCATGTTAGCATCCCAGAGCCCACTTAAGTCTGCCTGGCTTGGCATTTGGGGAAGAAATCAATGACATGTATGTGTTGGGCCCTACAGCTGGGCAGCGGCCAATGTGCACTGCAAGGGTCTCAGGGTCAGTATTTTTCCAGGTGATTATTTTCTATCCGCGAGTCAGTGGAATAGAAGGGAAATGGCGTTCCTAGCTATTTGAGGGAGCACAAGTGAATAAGGCAGCCTCTCCTAAGCCAGCCCTACTTGTATCATATGTGGTCCGAAGAAATGAAAACGAATCCCTTTGTGGCCAACTATATACCCCGAAGAACATTCCCATGTGGGGTCTTGTTCTGTTTTCAACAGTGAACACTCTCCGCCTCTAGCAATGATGTGAGGATTTTCCGCGGTGAATCAGAACCAAAGGCTGCTTCGCATGACCTCAAGGAGGGAAGCCGGTAAACACACGAGGCGGTGTGCACTTCAACTCCAGGGGCTGAGAGCGAGTGACAAAGCGCGCTTAGGTCCCAATCAGTTGTATTCTCTAGGAGCTGCTGCCTGAGCCGTGAAGGAGGAGATCCCGTGCAATTCAGACGTACTCCTGGGTCACCGGGCAGAGCCCTCTCCTTGGTGGGCACAGCAGGGATGCAGGGTTGGGCTGGGACTCCACTTCCCAACCCTTGGGAAGGGGAGTCCAGAATGACCGCCCCGGTACAGCGCTAAGGAGCTCTAGAGATGGCGAGGTCCTGCATCTGGTGAGGGAAAGAGATGCCTCCGTGGCAGGGGGCACATGTCTTTGGAGAGGAATTAGGAGATTGCTGCTGCTGGCTCTTCTCTTATAACAGTGACACCTCCGCTCAGCCGGTCTGTCCTCTCCAGGAAGGCAAGTCCAGGTGCAAAAGCACGAGTGGATTAGAGGTTCCCAAAGGTTCTTCCCACACTACCTCCCCGTCGGCTGCTCTGCCCGGTGGTGGCTGTTCCCTGCAGAGCACGCCTGGGGTTCCAGGAGCACCTCGTTCTACCCTGGGAAGCATGCGGAGCACAGCTGCGAGTGTCCTCATCATGCCCCCCTCCCTGTGCTGTCCTCTCCAACCATGCATTTGCTTTGGTCTCTGAAGGCCATCCAGACGCCCACGGAGCTGAGCTTTCAAAGAGCCGCGGACAGCAGCCATCCTCTCACTGTGATCACCAAGGTTGCCCAGGGGCCCCTGAGACTGCGCTGACCCGATAATGGCAATCAGTACGTATCTCTCAGATTTCTGCTGAGCCCTTCTGGTCAGCGATGCTCCAGGCTAAATCCCGGGTTCCATCCTTAACTGCACGATGCCGATTAACTACCTGTTCCTTTTCTTTCCGGTTCCTTGAATTAGTCTGCACTCTTTGCAGTGATGTTTAGTAATTCTCATCGAGTGTTGAGAAGCCTGCTGGGACACTGCCAACTGATCTTAACAAGCCCACTTACTGCAGGATTTCCCACTGCTTTCCTGGGCTGGGAGTTCCTTAACCAAAGGCAGCTCTCCCAGGAGAACCTTGCGAAGGTGCCTCGTCATGAATATTTTGATGTCGGAAACATTGGGCATGCAAGTTGTTTGCAAAGGCGGCCAGTGTGTTTGGAGGAACAGGGTGGGCCTTGGGCAGACTTGGAGCAGGGTGGGATTCCGATTCTGCTGCCTTCACCTTTTATCCTGGCCTGTCTTTCTTCTGGGTCATCCTCTCCCGGTCCCCCCAGCTCCAGCCACTCTGCCACACGCCGACACCGAAGGCTCGTGCACTAATTGGTGATTAGGCATTAATGCCTAGTGCATGTTGGCTTGTTTCCTCTCCTGGATAACTTTTTCTTCCCTTTTGTATTAGTTAGAGCCTTTCATGTCTTAACAAGGGGGGCCAACTTGTATGAGATTTCAGGCGTGCTGGGTGGGCGAGTTCGGGACTTTTGGCTCCCCTCCCAAACTACACAGGCTGGGTGCCCATGTGTGCCACACTGGGCCGTGCCTGGCCCTGGGACTGGCTTCCACAAGACTCTCAGGACTGTTTGATGGAGATGTTGATGGAGGCGGGGGAGGGGTGGCGGTGACCTCTCCAGTCCCAGCTGTAGAGCATAAGAGGGGAGGGTATCTGGATGTTACGGGGCTCTGTGGGGTAATGAAGGATGAAGCACCCCTGTATGCAGCTAGGCACCCCAGCTGACAGGAACACTACAAGGACAGACTCTTTTGAGCATTAAGTAGATGGAAGGAACCTCCCGTTAGAAACACACATGCTAGGAAATGAGAATTTGCCATCAGGCAAGCTTAGGGGCAATCAGCTTATTGTACTAGGAGTCTTGATCATCCAAGAGCCAGTGAAAGGGTTCAGGAACAAACTCAACCCAATAAATGGATTGATGCTTACAAATTTACTACAGGGTTTGATTCTGAGAACTGATTCATTTTCATCTTCCCAGATTCCTCAGATGTGGGAGAGAAGCCACGTGGAGAGAGATCATGGTTCTTTGGTGCTTCGGATAAATGAATGATGTTCTCTGGGCTTAGAGCAGCACCGTCAATAGAACTTGCCGGTGATATTCCGTATCTCTGTGGCGTGGCAATTCACTAACTCAGGAAGTTGCTATTTATTTTACACACTTATTTTTCAAAAGCATTTCCTGCTCTACATAAAAAAGGCTTGTCGGGGCTTCCCTGGTGGCGCAGTGGTTGAGAGTCTGCCTGCCAATGCAGGGGACACGGGTTCGAGCCCTGGTCTGGGAAGATCCCACATGCCGCGGAGCGACTAAGCCTGTGAGCCACAATTGCTGAGCCTGCGCGTCTGGAGCCTGTGCTCCGCAACGGGAGAGGCCACGATAGTGAGAGGCCCGCGCACCGCGATGAAGAGTGGCCCCCACTTGCCGCAACTAGAGAAAGCCCTCACACAGAAACGAAGACCCAACACAGCCATAAATAAATAAATAAATAAATAAAATTTTAAAAAAAGGCTTGTCATTTGAACTAAAGCCATTCTGTCTGCTTTTATCCTTCTTTATTTATCCTAAAGAAATAGTCATGTACGTGGCCAAAGCTTTAGCCTGGAGGATGTTCCTCACAGTGTTATTTATCCAAACGTGAGACAATGGTACATCAGGAAATAAGAGGGTGATAGAGCTCTGCATTCTTTCAAAGATGGAAAGAAAATGTTTAAGGACTTGAAAATTGTTCATATTATGTCAATAAGTGAAAAAAAGCAGGTTGTAAAATAACAGGTAGAGTATAAGCACATTTTTGTTTTGAAAAGGTATATATGTTCATTGAAAACAATTAGGGTAATATACCAAAAATCGTGGTTACTCTAAGAAGTAGAATTAGAATTAGAGATGTTTTAAAATTTTCTTTTTTTCCTTGCATTTTTATGAATTTTCCACAAAAACATGTTTTGCTGTGAAATTGGGGAAAAATCGTTTCTTTGGTAAAGGACAAGCCAGAGGTCAAGGTGCCATGGGGGGCGGGGAGGCAGAGAGATTCTGCCCTGGGATTTGGTTCCGTCTCCCCGAAGCTCACTGTGTGAGATGTTCTCTGGATGTGAAACTGTGGGAAGGCTGTTTCTAGTGAATCCTTGGTCCTCAATCAAAAAAGCATTTTCCTCCTTTGCAAAAAGCAAAGCGCAGCCTCCGTCTGGTCCTCGGTATAGAGCTGGCCTCGTGTGGCGGGCCCGGTGGGAATGCGCCTCTGTGAGCAGGCAGCGACACCGCCACTCCCGTGCACCCAGCCGAGAAGGCAGCTTGGACCCACGCCTGGCTCAGGAGATGCTGTGTGCGGGTGGTCTGCAGAGCCCCAGGCCCTCCCAGCCACCGCGACAAGCTGAAATGCCCGCTCAATTAGGTGTCAGCCGGAATCCACAGGAGTGTGGTGAAGGGCGCGTGTCATTAGGACCCAGGATGGGGCAGGGCCTCTTCATAAACCGTCTTCATCAACCAGGCAAACACTGGGCCACAGAGCTGGGACCGTGCGAGGGGACAGTTAAACGGTTTTAACTGGATCTCACTCTCTCTCGGCACACTCATTTGGTGGTGAGTTGACCTGCGATTGGAAAAAAAAAAAAAGAATTCTTTAGATGTTTGTGTGTTTCTGGCAAGGTCTGACTCTCAGGTCAAGGCAGGGGGCTGACTGCCGACAGCCAGCCGGGCTCTCCTAACCTGCAGCCCTCCCCAGGGTCACTTTGGGAGGCCACGTGACCCTGTCAAAGTGGAGCATTGCTGAAAAAATACATTTAAACTCGACATTTGGAACAGCCTGCAAAGCTTGATGGTCGTTCATCCAGTTACTCTTAAAATGGCCAATCTTATTCTTAGAAGAAGGCATATTTTCTCTTTGGAAATAGAAAAAAGGTCATTGGAGCTGAGAGTGATGAGGAATCCACGGGCTGAAGGGTGTCTCTGCCCTATTAGAGCACACTGGGCAGGAAAGATCCTCTGCGTCTTGTAGCTGAGGGGACAGAGGTGTATCCACGTTTATGTGGGCAGAGAACGCCTGAGCCCTGACACTCACTGCCCTGCAGTCTGGCTCTGGCTGGAGTGAAGTGGGGGCCGGTTGGATAAGATGGCCTCGTGCTGGTGACGACTTGCAATGACCCGGTGCTGCGTTCTAGCAAAATCCCACCATGAACGATGCTCCTGTCTTGTGCCCACAGCTGGTTCTGGGCCTTTGGGGTGTTTCCGAATCACTGCACTCTGGAATGATGCCGGCTGATGTTCAGGAAGATACATTATGTGACGAAGGATGAACATTCCACGTCTTATCTGAAAGTTTTGGTGTCAGCCATGGGCTACTCTCCTCATTTTGTGCTGCGATCACTTATTTTCCCGGGTTGAGAGATTTATGTGCTTCTTCCAATAAAACAGCCTGCCATTTAAAACCGTGCCTGTTTGGATGCAATCAGAGCAGAGTGCATCCGCACACGCTTCCCCAGGGGTCTGCTCCCCCGCCGGGGAACAGCGGCACCACACCCACTCAGAAATTAGGCTGGTGTTTTTCTGCCCCTTATGAAATATTTGGACTTTATCTTTAATATATATTCAGATGTTGATCTTT